>NW_012150840.1:15703173-15705985 GCF_000956105.1 Propithecus coquereli | reverse complement strand
AACATGGGAAAAGCTGCAGAGTAAGAAATTCTACTTTGTCTAAAAATATGTATGCCATTCAGCAATGGCAAAGAATGAACTGGACTTACCTAATTATATAAAACCTGAACAGTAATGCTCAGGGTTCCACTAAACGCAGGTTAATATTTCTGAAGTATCAGGTACTTGTATGATGCCAGAGTAAGAGTAAAAGCCAAATCGTGTGTGCTTCAGATATTCTTTAATACAAATATTATAGAATGGAAGGCTTAAAGACTTATTATCCTTTTGAAATTAAGTTTCAAAAAAAACGATTATACAAAAAAAAAAAAAAGTATGCGAACCTTAGGAAGGTTCTGACTCATTAAATATTAAGAAAGCAGCTGGTTAACTCAGTCTGGCAAAACCGAGATAATGGAGTTTGGTGAAAGCTCACGAGCAGGTACCTGGGTATTTTGGCCTCATCGCCCTCAATCTGCCAGTCCGTCGTCTACATTTTCGCACCTCCAGAGACAGGAGCTTCCTCTCGTAAAGAGCAGCATGCAGCTTGGCCTTGGAATTCATACTCTCTACCTTCAATTCTGGTGCTCCATCAGCAGTCATTCTAGGGGAAAAACAATAAGGTAGCCACAGCCTTTGGAAAGTTCTCTCCTTTATTCCAAGGGTAAGCTTGACAGAATTCTGTATTTATGAAGGACTGGGGATGGTAACTCTAGTGAATTCTCAAAGGCATGATAGATAAAGGGGAATATTGGAATCTACATTAAAACCTCACTAATGGCCTATCTGAATTTGTTAAATGTTCTGAAAAAAGTACATATCTGAAGACAATGTTTAAGTACCTTTTAGTATTCAGTGATACTATTACTTTACTGTAGGAATTATAAAGTGCCACCAAATACTTTATATGTTAAAAAGGACAACATTTTAATTCTTAAGCTAAGTGGTGGCAAAAGGTGTTTGTTTTATTGCTATTCATTATGACTTACTCAGCATTACATAAATCATTCCTTTGAATGTATACAAAATCTAATAGATATAGATTTAGCAGAGGTTGAGATGAAGAGGAAAATGGCTGATAACCTGTGAATGTGGCAGGTAGCACCAAGCTAACTGAGACTCATAGGGAACGTGTCTTAGTGAAAAGGTACGAAGACCCAGAGACTTAATACATCTCAAGCATCCTCATGTGAGGAACTGGCAAGGCTTCCACCCCACTGGCTATAGGAGGCGGTAGGGAGAGGTGGCAGGGACTCTCCAGGTGTTGGGTACAGGTCAGAAGTTAGAGTCAGAGGCACAGACAAGGGAAGACAGCAGATATAGGAAAAGGCCAAATTTAATCAGGCCGTGAGTGAGAAATGGGATGGGGAAAAGGGACTAACAGCAGCTACATTAGGCATTAGTTAAAGTAAAACAAATCCTAAATTAGGGATGTGACAGATATCAGGCCCAGTCCAAACAAGGACTAGGCAGTGCAGGGCAAGCAGACATAACCAAATCACCAAAAAGAGAGAGGGCTCTGAGTCATGAGGTCAGAAAAGATGTATCCCCATCAGTGTCTGAAAGCATGCAGCCAACTCTATACTCAGAACTCTCTGGCTGGCTCTGAACTCTCTCGCTGGAACTCCAAAGTGTGTTCCCTCTGACGTCAAGGAATCATCCTAACACCTCTGAGTATGATAGAAACGTTGTGTCGTTTGGTCTATTTAGGACTTTCTGACAGGGATTTCTGGGTGGACGGAATGGATAGTAAATCTTCTGGAGGTCTTCTCTCCAGAGCAGGGCACTGAGCCAAGAACATGAAGGTCTTGACACTGGGAGCAGAAATGGGAAGCTAATTAATGAACTTTCAAAAATAGTTCAAACCTATCTAATCATAATCCCAGAGACTAACCCCTCCCAACACACAGCTATGAAAATATTTAACCAATTAAATAATAAAGAAAATACAACAAATCTGATAGAAAAATAGAATCATTTAAACCATTTATTTAATAATATCTGGCCAACTCGGTTAAATTTGATAATTGTATAGGCAAACACAGGCATAGCTTAACATTGACATCTCTGTCCTATAAACACACAAATTTTCCTCTAAGGACATGTCTTTTAAAAACTTAATGTGATTTCAGAAAGCTTAATGTTTTGGGTCATTGAGTGGAAGTTAACTGGATACCTTAATAAATTAAAGCCCAGCGTTTATGCTCATAAACAAGTGTGTTTCTGCCTACATTGTCAAGAATTTTATTCTACAGGAAAAACAAGAGGTCTCTTTTGGGAAAATTATCAATAAAAACTCAATAAAAAGCTTCTGAAAGCATGAATCCTAAAAGCTCAGAGATATGGAGAAGCTATTTCTCTAGAGATATTTTTAAATAACTGTGAACTAAGATACTTCATAGTTTACCTTTTTTGGATAAACAAATAAATCCTAAATAGTGTAAGAAATGGAGGATAGGGAATTCTGGGCAAAGTGTGAATCTGATCAACAAGAATTACAAGTTCTATGAGGGCAAGGACCATGTTTGTCTTGTTGATCTCTGTATCTGTGACACTTCTGAGACTTCCCAGCATGTAGCTGTTTACAGATATAGGTTAATTAATAAGCAATTGAATTTCCTACAAACAAGTTGTAATATCTTTTAACTACATATATTTCATTCTATTTTTCCAACATTTTACTATGAAAATATTAATATTTAAAACAGAAAAGTTTAAAGAATTGTACAGTGAACATCCATATTCTTACCTACCACCTAGTTTCTATAATTAACATTTTACTGTATTCGTTTCATCGCCTACATATCCAACCATACATTCCTCTACCCATCCA
>NW_012150840.1:15699861-15703123 GCF_000956105.1 Propithecus coquereli | reverse complement strand
AAAAAAAAAAAAAAAAAAATCTACAAAATAAAGCCCAGGCTCCTCTTAAGGCCCTTCACAATCTAACAACATCCAAAATTTTTTAGTCTCATTTCTTACCATGCTCTTCTATCCATGTAATCCTACTACTCTAGTCTGTATTTCATAAACACAGCAAGCGCACTACAATTTCAGGCCTTTGTACTTGCTGTTCTTCTGGGAGTATTCTACAACCTAAATTTTCACACGACTGACTCCCCATCATTCAGGACTCACCTCAAAGGCCTTCATGCCTTTTTAAGTAACCGTCTGCTCTATCACATTCTAATATTACACTGTCTTATTGTCCCCATAGCATCTCTCACTGCCTGAAATGACCTTATTTCTTTGTTTGCTGTCAGTCTTCTCCACCAGATTGTAAGCTCCAGGATCCTGTCTTGGTCCCTATAGTAACACAACATGGCCTAGCACAATTCCTGGAAGAGTGCAAGTGTTCAATAAAAGCCTGCTGAGGGACTGAATTAATGACTGTACTATCACACTTCTGGGCCTTTATTTCCTCTATCTAGCATTCCCACGCTTACCTGTCACCTTCCAATCCTCCTGAAATCCTACTCATCAGTCAAGGCCTGATTCAAATTTTGCCTCCTCTATAGTGCCTTTCTAGCCCTCCCAAGCCAGACCAATCACTTTGTTCATACTCCCACACTAAATCACGAGCTAGTTGAGCTCCTTGTTCCAGACACCTTGTACTCTTAGTGACTCATGCAAATACCCAACAAATATCTGTTGAGACAATGAGACCTGGGCTTGTACTATAGGGTCTATCTTGAACAAGTTACTTAATTTCTCTAAGACTCAGTTTCCTTAATAATAGCAATGGGTAATCGTAGTCATTATTTCATAAGACTTCTGTAAATATTAAATGAAAAATGACTATAAAGCCATTAAAATAGTACCTAGTACACAGTACAGGTTAGCTATTAGTTTTACTACTATAATTACAAAAGATACATACCTAAGATTTCCATTATCTTGCAGAATCTGCATCAGGTTAAATTTAGGCTCTGGCTCCTGAGTCTCAGTTTTGCAGCATTGTTCACCTTTATTATTCCATTCAGGAATTTTCAAGGAATTTTCTTTGGGTGAATTTTCTACTGTAACAGTCAATGAGGGTGTATATTTGGCTTGATTTTCTCCAAAAGACTCTGCAGACTCCTCCTGGGAAGCTTCCTGTTCTTCATCGTCTAATGCAACTTCTTCTTCTTCTTCACTCTCTGTCTCAGTTTTAACATTCATTTCAGCTGGTTGGGTAATCACTAAATGCGAAGAATCACTAATGTTGCTGAAAAAAGGATTAAATTTTCCTCTCTCCCAAAACCTTCCTTTTATCTTTTTAGTAAAAACCCATTTCTAAATCAAACAACAAACAAGACACAAAATGAAAGGCAACCACATGTTACTCTCTAATCATATATTTTAAGAACCTATTAAGGGTCTTCATTAAATTTGTTATTTCTGGCCGGGTGCAGTGGCTCATGCCTGGGAGGCCAAGGTCACTCAAGGTCAGGACTTCGAGACCAGCCTGAGCAAGAGCGAGACCCCGTCTCTACTAAAAGCAGAAAGAAATTATCTGGACAACTAAAAATATATATACAGAAAAAATTAGCTGGGCATGGTGGCGCATGCCTGTAGTCCCAGATACTCGGGAGGTTGAGGCAGGAGGATCATTTGAGCCCAGGAGTTTGAGGTTGCTGAAAGCTAGGCTGACACCACGGCACTCTAGCCAAGGCAACAGAGCCAGATTCTGTCTCAAAAAAAAAAAAAAATTGTTATTTCTATTACTATCTAAATTTTTCTAACCATTTGTGTGGAAGTAATGCTCTCCTTTGGTTTTCTTCATCTAAGCAGAACCAGAGTAAAATATCTGATGCATCTATTAAAAAAGCATAAAGGCTGAAAATCACTTTCTACATACAACTCTCAAGAAATTAAAAAAAATATTTAAATAGACAGAATAAAATAATAAACAAAAGAGGAAAATTAATGACATAGAAAATAAATACATGATTGAGATAATCAACCAAGTCCAAGGAGACATCTTTGAAGTCACTAATAAAATACATAAGCCTCTGTTTGAAAAAAAGAGAAAAAACAAAAAATTACCAATCTAAGAAATGAAAAAAGATATATAAGTACAATTTCTGCAGGAATTTAAAAAGATATAAAGCCAATATCATGAACAAATACTTGCTAGTGAATTTGACAATATAAATTAAATGGACAATTTTCTTTAAAAGCAAAAGTTACCAATACTGATGCAAGAGAAAATAGAAAATCTGAATAGTCTTATAACCATCAAAATATTGGATCCATGATTAAAACCTTCACATACACACATTCCCCCTGCATAAAAAAAAATAAGTTTAGATGATTTGCTGTTGAACTTACTAAACTTTCATAAAAGAAATAACATCAAAGAGAATAGGAAAAAAAGAGAACATTTTCCACCTTGGTTTATGCATAATCTTGATAACAAAACCCAAAAGGAAATTTAAAGATAATAAAATGTAAGGCAATGACTCTCATAAACAATGTAATGATTCAAAACAAAATATTATCAAAATTATCAAGCAATGTATATAAAGACTTTAGAAATAGCAAATTGAAGATTGGTTTAACATTTAAAAATCAGCCAGTGTAATTCCCCATGATAGCAAAATAAGGTACAAAATCATGTAATCTTCTCAATGAATGCAGAAAGAGCATTTGATAAAATTTAATCCTTTTTTTTCTAAAGATGGGATCTCACTATGTTGCTCAGGCTGATCTCAAACTACCAGTTTCAAGCGATCCTCCTGCCTCTATCTCCCAACATGCTAGGATTATAGGGATGAGTCACAGCACCCAGACAAAATTTAACACCTTTTTATGATATAAAATATATACATTTTTTGTCAGCTAAGAGTAAGCTTTAAATTGCTTTAACTTAAGTTTGTCTATAAAAATATAGTACAGAGTATATTAATTGGTTTTAAATGTGGAAAATTTTTTCTCAGAGAGTAGGAATAAGGCAAGGACATCACTGCTACAATGTCTATTCATCATTGCCCTGAATATTACAGCTGGTGCAATGAGGCAAGAAGAAAGATAGAAAGCCTAGAATAGAAGAAATAAAACTATGTTGCTATTCACACATTGTCCCGACCCGCGGGGTAGTCAACGCGGACCCTGGAGGAGGGAGTGGGAATTGGGAGAGGCAGGAGACACAAGAAATGGAGAC
>NW_012150840.1:15695230-15696871 GCF_000956105.1 Propithecus coquereli | reverse complement strand
ATGCTATTGTAAGTGGAATTTTAAATTTCAATTTCCAATTATGTGTGATCATATATTAAAATACAATAGATTTTAGTATATTGATCTTGTATCCTAAGACCTTGTTAAATGCACTTCTATGTTCTTGTAGTTATTCTGCAGACACCTTAGGATTTTCTACTAAACTGATCATGTCACCCAAAAACAAAAACATTTTACTTCTGCCTTTCCAATCTCCATGTATTTCTTCCCTCCCCCTCTTGCTTTATTACACTGCCTAGGAATTAAAGTACAGTGTGAATAAAAGTAGTATGAGTAGACATCTTGCCTAATTACTAACCATAGAGGAAAAGCCTTCAATATTTTAACAAGTATGATGAAAGCAATAGATTTTTCAGATAAGGGGCCTTTATCAGATTGAAGAAGATCCCTTCTATTCCCAATTTGCTAAGAGTTTTCCTCAAAAATATGTGTTGAATTTCATTAGATGCCTTGTTTTTTTTGGTATCTAATGAACTAGGTTATCTCCTTTAACTAACATGGTGAATTATATTGAGTAATTTTCAAATGTTAAGCCAAATCTGTATTACTGGGGAAAATCTCAGTCATATGTATTATCCTTTTTATATACTTGTAGATTGATTAGATTTGCTAATATTCTTTTAAGAAATTTTGTGTCTATGTTCATGAATCATATTAGTCTATAATTTCCTTCTTTTTTAATGTCTTTATCAGGTTTTGGTATCATAGTTATGCTGGCATCATAAGATGAATTGGGAAGTGTCCCTTTATATATTTTTGAAAGAGTTTATGCAACATTGGTGTTATTCTTCCTCAAATGCTTGACAGAATTCACCAGTGAAACCAGTGAGCCTGAAGTTTCTTTGTAGGAAGGTTTTTGATTACAAATTCAATTTTCTTAATAGACATAGGGCTCTTCAAAATTTCTATTTCACCTGGTATCACTTTGGTTAAATATCCGTCCCCCCAAGGAATTCGGTCATTTCATCTAACTTGGCAAAGTAATGTAATAAGGTTGTTAATAATATTTCCTTAAAATCCTTCCCCCTCCTTAGTATTCGTTTTATGTCTGTAGGATCTGTAGTGATATCCTTTCTTTTCTGATATTGATTATTAGTGTTTTCTCTCTCTTTTTTCTAGATCAGTCTACCTAAGGCCTTATCAATTCTGCTAGCTTACCAGTAAATAAATTTTGGATTTTGTTAATTTTATTGTTTGTCTTTTATTTACTTGTTTTCTGCCATTTATCATTTCCTCCCTTCTACTTACTTTGGGTGATTCTGCTTTTTCTAGTTTCTTAAAATGCACAAAAGATCAGTAATTTTAGTCCTCAGTTTCTAATATAAGCATTTAAAGCTATAAATTTTCTCCAAAGCACTTTAGCAGCATTTGATGTTATACACTTCCATGTTATATTTTCATTTAGCTTCTAATTTCCCTTGTCATTTCTTCCTTGACCCATGGATTATTTAGAAATATACTGTTTAATTCCCTAATACTTGAGGGTTTCCTGTTGTTATTGATATCCAATTCCATTGTGGTCAAAGAATATATTCTGTATCATTTTGGTCCTTTTAAATATATTAAGATGTGTTTCATGCTCCAGCATATGGTCTATGATATGCCAGCTTTCATTTGCTT
>NW_012150840.1:15682863-15684310 GCF_000956105.1 Propithecus coquereli | reverse complement strand
AAAAAAAAAAAAAAAACATAAATCAAACAACCCTCTCCTGTGCTGGTAATAAATAATAAAATAGGCAAGGCTGAAGACCGATTTAGAGTTTTAGAAGACAAAATTCAAGAAATCTCCAAGAATTTAAAGCTAAGACATGAGACCAAAAGTATCAAAACAGTAAGGAAATATGGAGGATACAGCCAAAATGTATCTAATAGGAGTTCCACAAGGAGAGAAAAGAAAAAATAAAGGGAATATTTCCCACAGCTGAAAGACTTACATGTTTAGACTGAAAGGACTCACCCACTGCAAAACTAAAATAATGAAAAATGGCATAGCAGAACACATCCTGGCACAGTATCTGAACTCTAAAGATAAAGAAACCTTGCCAAAGTTTTCAGAGAGGGGGATTAGAAGCTACACAATGTGTTTACTTAATCAATGGTAATTACTACACATTTACAGACAGAAATTGTAAATCCCATTATTTACAATAATAGATCATGAAATTGCAAGAAATGGTTGAAATCTGGGTATCTATTTTAAGAATCCTTGAAAAAAGCGTATATATTCTCAAAATAATATAAGTTTCTCTAAACAACTAGGGTGCCTTATTTTAACAATTAAGGAACTGTACTGCAACGTGGTTAGGTCACAGGGGCTACAAAAGTGTGTGAGACTAAGCAGTCTGTGACTGCTGTGCTATTTAAATGCCGATGTCTGTTTTCCATCATTTCCCCCATTTTCCCTTGTATTGAGATTATCAGTTAGTTGTCATTTCTTACAAGTCTCAGTGTATTTTGTGCCTCCACTTTTTCTAATCTGATAGTTCTAATCTCTTCTGGTCTAGAAAAACAGATAATCATGTCTGTTAAAACTGCACCTAAAGTATAAAGGCACTAAGAGCCTTCCTCGAAGAATAACGATTAGGGCATCTGTGAAGATTGCTCACAGATCTTTATGGTTTAATTTTTAGTTTTTGGAAATGTTACAAAGTGCTGAGAGATAATGATAAATTCTGGAAAAATGAGGCATTATTTCATATTTTCTGGGGCACTTTTCTATCAGAGATTTTACATGAAGATTTTTATGAAGCCTCTTTCCTTCTTCTGTATGTACTTTCTCCTAATCTTATGATCTAGTCCTAAATTTCTAAGTTTAGCAAATCCCCACCTGTCCTGGAAGAGGCGTGTTGCCAGCATATAGTTCATAGAGGTTTTGTGCTCGAGGAAGGACCTGAAAAATAAAGACAGAAACTGGTTATTTCTTAAGCGTAGTTCAAGAGGAAAATAGGAATAAAACCATGAATGAAACATAGAAGTGACAGGTTACTTATACATTGTTTCTCAAGTGGCAAAGGAAGAGTCAGTTGCTCAAATTAGAATTATAAAATACTAGAGTAGCAGCAAATAGAATACAATAAAATAAAGAAAAAGAGAACTTAATTTAGAAAATAGAAAAAGAA
>NW_012150840.1:15678366-15681830 GCF_000956105.1 Propithecus coquereli | reverse complement strand
GCCACAAAATACTTTTTCAATAGGAAACATTTTTTATGTTACTATTCAAGCTGAGCCAAACTGAAAATGGTTATGTAAAGTATTATGCTTAGTCTGTGCATGGTCACATATTGTGCACATGGAAAGAATTTCTCAACTTTTAAAATTCAGTTACCGTGTTCTTCCTGTCAATAAGCTTCTTCTTGGGTTTCCCCTACAGAAGTAGAAAGGACAACCGGGTTAGAGAATGCTATTCAAATAGTCTCTCTTGAGTTCACACATATATGCACTCCTGAAATTTTTATTACAGAGATTCAACATGAAACTTGGCCAGGGAGGGCATCTTTGGGGAAAAGCAGATAAATTGAGAACATTCTCAGAGAAAAGTATAGTGCTGTGAGTTGGAGGGAGGATCAATAAAAAACAAAAGGAAAAGGACAAATAAATTTTGGAGAAAAATTATAATAATTACTTGCATTTGTCTATCTATTTTAGATTACACTTATTCCTCACAACCACCATTTAAAGAAAGTTGTTATTAGCTCCATTTATATAAAGGAGTGTGATAAGATAATTTTGGGACCTGCCAATGTCAGAGCTTAACAGGTTTACATTTAAACCTAGGGCTTAGGTCTCAGACTGCATTGTTCTTTCTACTTTCATTGAACTGTTTGAGGAAAGAAAACCAAGCTCAATTCTTACAGAGTACAAAAAGGATGCATATATGGAAATAAAACTCATCAGAAATCAAGCAGGTGGGAGGAGGGAGGAGAGGATGAGTAAATTCACACCTGATGGGTACAATGTATACCATCTGGGTGATGAGCACACTTATAACTTTGACTCGAACTGCACAAAAGCAATTTATGTAACCAAAATGTTTGTACTCTCGAAATACTCTGAAATAAAATAAAATTAAAAAAAAAAGTATACTCATCAGAAATAGATTTTCCACAATTAAAAAAAAAGTCTCTATTAAAAAAAGATATTCCCCATTGCCTCTAAACTAGGGTTGGGCTCTAACTACAGGAATCAAGTGCTATTTATGTTTAAATAGGATTTTGTTTTCCTTTTAAAACATTCTCTTCTCATTCAATTTCCTTTCACATAACACTTTTTTTTTTTATTTCTCCAGTTCTACTTGTACTCATTTGCGTATGTGCTTATTTGGATCAGTACAATTTTATCACCTGTGTAGGTTCGTGTACCCACTAACACAGTTAAGATATGAAGTAATTATGTCACCCCCAAGTATCCTCCAAGCTGCCTTTCCATAACCACACATCCCTCCTACCTATTCTCTGCCCCATTAATCTGTTTTCCACTCTAAAATTTTGTCATTTCAAAAATGTTATGTAAATAGAATTACATAACATGTAACTGTTGGCATTGGTTTTTTATAAAGAGACAAGTGCAATGTAGATTGTAACTATAAAAAAAAAAAAAATCGAGTGAAAAGGTTAAGTCTTCACCAAGATGTCTTGTCTTTCCTTTCCCATGTCTTCTACCAATCTAATGTCCTGAGACTGTCACATTATCATCAGAAAGTCTCAAGACGATTTTAACTTTTTTACCCAGATAATAGTTTTCTCCAGCAATCTGCAATCATCGCTTCACATTACAATCACCTGGGAAGCTTTTAATATGTATCAATACTTCACTCTGGGGCAGAGAGGTGACTAGGGCATAAATATGATTTACAAGATCCCCAGGTGTTACTAATATGCAGCCAGCATTAAAACTACTGCCGTAGTGTAAGACAGTAAGTAAGATACTGTTTGCCAGGGCAGGATGGGTACGGGGGAGGAATTGAGAGGGTAGGGAAGGTAGAAAAAATTAACCTAAAACAAACAAAATGAGTATAGAATTAGTTTGAAAGTGGTTCTGACAATAACATAATTGGATTTGCAAGGGGAAAACATCAATTCAAACTGACGGGAACAAATTTACTGGAAGCTATTAAGACTTGCAACGAATAATTTCATTTTTTCAATGCATGTGTTTGTGTGTGCCTACTATGTGGTAGGTTCTTGATACTGACATAGATAAGCAAAACAAAATACCTACTCTTAAGAGCCAACTTGTAAAGTACAAGTTAGTAAACAGGCAATTATAACATAACCTAGGAGTCTAAATCAGACTGAGGGATAAAAGAAGGGCTGGGAGTACCTCCTAGTCTAGGTCAGAGGAGGAAGGACATAGTTATAAGAATTTAGGGATGAACTGAAGTCCATTCCAAAGAAAGGGGAGTTTGTAAGGATAAGCAGGTATAAAAGAGCAAGTAGATACAGTCTGACTGGCCATGGGTTGGTGTGAAAAAGTGGAGATTAGGCTAAAAAGGTAGGTAAGAATAGATCATGAGGGCCTTTCATGCTAACACAGGGAAATTTATGGTTTTTTAATCAAAGATTTTACAATGCTTTATAAACAAGGGTTGTTAACCAGGCCTGAAGAAAGTATGCAGGGAGTACACTAACTTGGATGGGGAAAAAATTACATTCCCTAATTGAAATTTAGCATTTCCTCCACATAAATGTAGGAAACCATCCACATAATGGATTAGTATGACTTCGTTACCAAAACAAATAAGATCTTTTTTTCATATTATTTTAGAACTGTCACAAGTATCTCAAAATACTGTCAATATTTATCATTCTTTGAAAATTATGGCAGTTATTAGACCTACTGCTGGGTCTTGTTATTTAATGTGCTAATAAAGAGCACATATATTATTATATGTCAAATTTTTTATTGTTATGCTACTCCTATGTGAATGTTTCATAATTTTGGCCAGTATGGTAGTCTCCAGATTGCCTGCTCTGCCCTCCTTCCCCCTCACAGAAAACCCAAGTATGGAAAGATCCAGCCTGGAGCACAGAATCCATGTCAGTTCAGAAACAGATCTATACAACATGTTAAAAAACCCATGCAAACTACCTATTTTAAGCAAACAGTCCATTACTACTAAACATGACTGGGTAATCCAAGATCACCATATATTTGCAGATATGTTACAGTAAAAACTAGAAAGAATAAGATGAACAAACAGAATACAGAAGAATTAAAATAATGCAAAAACATATAGGAACTTTAAACAAACTAATCAACATAGTCAAAGAGACTTGAAAAGACATTACATCCATAAAATATGAAAACTAATCAAAAAGCAAACACAGTTCTTGGAAATTAAAATCACACTTGCCAAAATAAAAAAGCAAATCAGGCCGGGAGCAGTGGCTCACGCCTGTGATCCTAGCACTCTGAGAGGCTGAGGCGGGAGGATCACTGGAGGTCAGGAGTTTGAGACCAGCCTGAGCAAGAGCAAGACCCTGTATCTATTAAAAACAGAAAAAATTAGCTGGGTGTAGTGGCGTGCGCCTGTAGTCCCAGCTACTCAGGAGGCTGAGGCAGGAAGATCGCTTGAGCCCAGGAGTTTGAGGTTGCTGCAAGCTAGGCTGACGCCATGGCACTCTAGCCTGGGTGAC
>NW_012150840.1:15672141-15674481 GCF_000956105.1 Propithecus coquereli | reverse complement strand
CAAGCATAGTGCTAGATATTTGGATGATAATAAATATTAATAAAATGGCATATTTATTTGTTAGTAGATAAACACATCTCCCCCATTCTGTGTGATGGCAGCTCAATTAATTTAATGTTCTTGGCCTCCTGCTGCCTCTCTTCTCAGAGCGTATATACCAAGAAAGGTATGTACCAATAGTCCGATTTACCAATCTGACTGATAATTTAGGAAGAACAAACAGAACAGGCTCCATTGAGCATCTCCCTTCTTTCTCTTGGGAGATCCTCTCTCCCTGGGAAGTATATATCCACTACAGCTCACTAGGGTCAGGTGCTCCCCATACACACATATATACCTCCTCAGTCCAACCTTGCCTATAATAGGCATGTAAATCTGTCTAATTCTGAAGATGAACAGGAAATGTATTTGTTTGCAGACAGATATAACCAAGTCTCCCAACCTAGACTTTATTGGTAAGAAGGATGATACCTTGGTCTCCATCTATCTTAGTCTTTGTCTTATTTCTCTACTGGTTCAAAACCAAGCTAGTAAAGAAAGGTACCATTATTGGAGTTCTCTAAGAGACTCCAACATTATTTGTACTTGATTCCTTAGAAAAAGGTACTCAAATTAAGGTCCCATCTCTTGAAATACTCAAAAGCAGAGGGTTCCACTTTCAATTATTAAAATAGGTATTTTCTACAAAGTACAAAAAGTCAAATTCTTCAAAAACATACCAAAAGATACACTTCTAATTTTGAGAGAAATCCATGCAGTATTTTCCTGTTGAATTCCTAAGTATCTATAAGGTATAACTACATGGATAGTATACTTTGAAAGATAAAAGGAAGATTTGTCTATGAACAGCTAGGTTTTCCAAACAAAACAAACAAAAAACTGACTTTTCCTTTTATTCCTCTAAGTTCTAGCTCTGTACTTAGAACCACTAACATCCCAACTAGGTCAAATGCCAGAGGAAAAAAAGTGTGCTGCCCATAAACAAGTACACAGATTTTCAAATTTACTAGCACTTAGAGAAATGCAAATCAAGACCAAAATAAGATATTTTACACATACCCACTAGATTGACAAAAATTAAATCTGACAGTACTATGAACTGGAGAGGATACAGATCAACAGGATCTCTTATGCATTGCTGACAGGAGTGTAAATTTACATAGTCACTTTGGAAAACAATTTAGCATTACATTTTTTTAAGATTATCTTTTTAAAAAGTTGAGCATTCACATATTTTATGACACAGTAATTCCACTCCTAGATATATGTCAGGAGACACATACAAAAATATTTATATTTATAGCACAGATGTCCTTAAGCGCAAAAGACCAGAAAGAAGTCAAATGCCCATTAACAGGAGAATGGAAAAATTAATAGCAGTATAAACACACAGTAAAATATAACAAAGCATTGAAAAAGAATGAATTGTAGCTATATGCAACAACATGAAACTTACTAATAGTAAAATAATGCTGAATGAAAAATGCAAGAGTATATAGAACATGTCTTTTTGAAAAGAAAAAGTTCAAAAGCAATTAAAACTAAATAAGAGAATTCAGCTTCTGCACGAGAGATAACTGCTAAAGGACCTGCTCGCCTACTATAAACAGCTAGAAAAGTATACAAATATTTGAAACAACTGTTTTTAGACATTAAACAACTGGCAACACAGTACTGTGATCCCTGACAGAGGAAAATAATTGAAGTAATCCCTACAATTGCTCTACCTTTCTGCCAAGAGGCAATTTCCAAAGTATGCAGAAAGAGGCAAAATTCAAGTAGAGCCCAACAGTCTATGAGAAGAGATCAAAGTTCTAGAAGTGCCTAGAATTTTCAGAGCAATGTACTGGAAAGGAAGAAGCTGTGCATAAGGTATCCAAAAATAATCATGAGGGACCCCTTGAGTCTTTGGGTGAACACAAATCTGCTCAGGTATAGGGTGAAAGCCTACAAGACAACTGTTAGGATAAAGAACAATTAAGGAGAAACTGTATACCAAATAAATCCCAGAGTCAGTCACAAGGGGCTTCAAATTGAATTCCCACCAGCCAGAATGGAGTGATCTCATTGAAGATGGGGGTCATTTAACACATACCCCAAAAGAGTCTTTAGTGGTAGAACTATCCTAGACCTAGACAGAAAGCTATTCTAAATGTACTATAACAATGCTTAAAAATAAGCCTGAAAAACATTAAGCTATCTAAAACTAACTTAAGTGCTTCACCCCCCAAAAAAACTTCAGCAGGGCTTAAAGAAGGCAATAAAATCCAAACTCTCAACAATGTAACATTTATAATGTCCAGCATCCAATTTTAAAAAAAATGAAGAAACAGGAAAAAT
>NW_012150840.1:15669850-15672091 GCF_000956105.1 Propithecus coquereli | reverse complement strand
ATTTCTTGGATTAATAATAGGTGATATACTAAATTCAGAAAATAAAATCAAAAGATTTTTTTACCAAAAAGTTTACACATAGGTCAAATGAATAGTAGCTACATAAAGGACATGAAAATGTAGACAGAAGACTGTTTCAATCATGTTATTCCTCAACTTAAGAGCTTTCAATGGCTCCCCAATGTCTGCTGTAGGAGGCATACACTTTCTCTTCCAAACTTTCCAAATTTCAAAAATCTATACCAACAATTCATTCACTTTCTCCACACAGTTGCCCAACATTGATCCTGTGGTACAGCCAGGCAAGTCACCTTAGCATCCTCTCGTACCTCTCCTCCCACTGATCCTTTGCCTCTGACTGGACATCTTCTCACATGCTCTCGCCTTATCTATACAGTAGTCGCCCCTTATCTGAGGTTTCAGTTACCCACAGTCAACTGCAGTCCAAAAATATTAAATGGAAAATTCCAGAAATAAAGAACTTGTAAGTTTTAAATTACACACTGTCCTAAGCAGTGTCATGAAATCTCAAGCCACCCTTGCACCTGAGACATGGATCATCCCTTTTTCCAGTGTCTCCACACCATAGATGCTCCTTGCACGTTAGTGACTTAGCAGCTGTCTCAGTTACCAGACCAATGTCGATGTGTTTCGGTGCTTGTGTTCAAGGAATTTTTATTTTACTTAATAATGGCCCCAAAGAATAAGAGTAATGATGCTGGCAATTTGGATAGGCCAAAGAGGAACCACAATGCGCTTCGTTTAAGTGAAAAAGTGAAAGTTCTCGATTTCAGGGGAAAAAAAATCATATGCTGAGGTTGCTAAGAACAAATCTTCCATCTGTGCAATTGTGAAGAAGGAAAAGGAAATTTGTGCTAGTTTTGCTGTTTTACCTCACACTGCAAAAGTGATGGCTACAGTGCATAGTAATTGCTTAGTTAAGATGGAAAAGGCATTATATTTGTGGGTGGAAGACATGAACAGACAGCAGCATGTTGCACCAGAAAGCATTGAGCCTATAGGAAGACTTCAGCAAGGGATCCCCTGAAATAAGTGACACGAAGCCATTTACTGCAAGTAGGGGATGGTTACATGGATTCAGGAATACAGAAGGTAAACAGTAGCTTAACACTACGTCACAATGCCTTTGGCATTCAGCTTACTTCATCTCATCATGTAGGCATCAAATCATCTCACATCATCACAAGAATAATAAGGGTGAGTACAGAACAATTCCAAGAAACCACATTCACGTAACTTTTATTACACTATATTGTTATAACTGCTCTGTTTTAATTATTAGTTACTGTTATTCATCTCTTACTATACCTAATTTATAAGTTAAACTTTATCATGGGTATGTATGTATAGGAATGTATGTTTAGGGATAACAATGTATACAGTTGACCCCCTGTGCAGTTGAAAATCTGTGTACAACTTTTGACTCCCCAAAAACTTACCAATAGCCGACTATTGACCAGAAGCCTTACTGATAACATAAACAGTCAATTAACACATATTTTGTATGTTATATGTATTATATACTGTATTCTTACAATAAAGTAAGCTGGAAAAAAGAAAGTGTTATTAAGAAAATCATGAGGAGGAGTTGGTCTTGTTGTCACAGGGATGGCATACATGGAAGAAAGTCCACACATAGGTGCGCCTGCACAGTTCAGACCAGTGTTGTTCAGGGATTGGTTATGCAGGGTTTGGTATTAGCCACAGTTTCACGCATCCACTGGGAGGCTTGGAACGTATACCTTGAAGATAAGGGGGATCTATTGTAATCTACCCTTCAAGAAGTAGGTCAAAGCCAGGCATGATGGCTCGCATCTGTAATCCTAGCACTTTGGGAGGCTGAGGACAGAAGATCACTTGAAGCCAAGAGTTCAAAACCAGCCTGAGTAAGAGCGAGACCCATCTCTACAAAAAACAGAAAAATTTGCCAGGTGTGGTGGAACACGCCTGCAGTCCCAGCTACTTGGGAGGCTGAGCCAGAAAGATCACTTGAGCCCAGGAATTTGAGGTTGCAGTAAGCTATAATGAGGTGCACTCCAGCCTAGGTGACAAAAAAAAAAAAAAAAGAAAAGAAAAAAAGCAGGTCAAGTCCACTCTGCTGCATGAAGCCTTCCTGATATGCCCTTCTAAGTTTGCAGAGATTTCCTTGTCTGAACTACTCTGGTCTTTACTATATGTCTGAAGAACCTATCTCATACTATCTCACAGAGTAAACACTTT
>NW_012150840.1:15639365-15666325 GCF_000956105.1 Propithecus coquereli | reverse complement strand
TCCCTCTTCTGAGTCTCCATTGTCTATCATTCCACACATAAAAATATCACCTTAAAAGCAAGCTGAGAAAAAAATACATTGTGCACATAAGAACAAAGGTAAGAATTACTGCACGCTTCTCATCAGAAAAATGCAAGCCTGAAGATGATGAAAAAATATTTTTAAGGTGCTAAGAAAAAGAATCAATCTAGAATTCAATAACTAGTGAAAATAATCTTTCAAACATAAAAGCAAAAGAATTTTTCTGATAAACATAAGTTGAGAGAATTCACCACCATCAACCAAATTAAAATGTAAAAATCAACACTAACTACATACTGTCTATAAGAAACCCACTTTAACTATAAAGTCACAGAAAAATTAAAAGTAAACAATGGAAAAAGATATACCATGCAAATATCAGTCATCAGAAAGCTGGAGTGGAGTATATTACTATATATATATTTATATGTATATAATATATATGTAATTATGCATAACAGATAAGTAGACTTCAGAACAAAGAACAGAATCAGGATAGAGAGATATTTCATAACAATAAAGAAGTCAATTTATCAAGAAGACATAACGAACCTAATCCATACGTACCTAATAACAGAGTTCCGAAATACATGAAAAGCAAAACTGACAGAACCAAAAGGAGAAGTCTGAAAGTTCACAATTATAATTGAAGTTTTCAATACCAGTCTCTCAATAATTGACAAAATTAGTAAAGATAAAGAAGATCTGAACAACACTATCAATCTCCATGACCTAATAAACGGTTACAGATCCAAAGAGTGCAGAACACACATTCTTTTCAATGTGCATGTTACATTTATGAAGATAAACCACATTCTGGGCCATAGGGCAAATCTCAGTAAATTTAAAAAGAAGTATGTTCTGAAGTGTTATGTTATGTTATGTTATGAACTGAAGTATGTTCTCTGACCTCACCAGAAGTAAACCAAAAATCAGTAATAAAAATATCTCTGAGAAGACCCCTAATATTTGAAAACTAAGTAACGTACTTCTAAATAATCCATGGGCAAAAAGAAAATCACAGGGAAATTAAAAAGTATTTTAAATAGAATGAAAACAAAAACAAAACAATCAAAACATGTGGGATGCCACTAACCCAGTACTTAGTAAAAATTTATAGCATTAAACACCTATATGAGAAAAAAAGGAAAGTCTCAAATCAACAACCTCAGCTTCCACCTAAAAAAACTAGAAAAGCAAATGAAGACCAAAGTTAAGCAGAAGAAAAAAATTACAAAGATTAGAGTAGAAATCAATGCACTATAACTAGAGGAAAGAAAAGAAAAAAAAATGAAATCAAAAGCTGGTTCTCTGAGAAGATCAATAAAATTGATGAAGCTCTAGCCAGACTGACCAGGATAAAAAGAGAGAAGAAACAAATCACCAGTACCAGAAATGAGGGCAGTACATCACTACAGATTCTACAGACAGTAAAAGGATAAAGGAATATTATAAATAATTTTGTGCTTATAAATATGACAACACAGATGAAATGAAAAAATTCCTTACGAGACACCAATGAGCAAAACTCATTCAAGTAGAAACAGATAACCTGAAGAGCCGATGTCTCTTTAAAGAAATTGAAATTGTACTCCTGGTCCAGATGGCTTAAGTAGTGAATTCTACCAAACATACAAGAAATAAATAATAACAATTTTACATAAACTCTTCCAGAAAACTGAAGAGATAATTAAACCATAATAAGGTATCACTATATACCTCCTATGGGCTAAAACTAAAAAGACTGACCACACCAACTGTTGGTGAGGATGTGGAGGAATTGGAACTCTCATATACTTGTGACGTAAATGTAAAATGATACAACCACTTTACAAAACTGTATGGCTATTTATAAAAAAGTTCAACATACACAAAAATATGATCCAGTCACTTCACGAGGACATTTTTTTTTTTTTTTTTTTTGAGACAAGAGTCTCACTCTGTTGCCCCGGCTAGAGTGCTGTGGCGTCATCCTAGCTCACAGCAACCTCAAACTCCTGGGCTCAAGCGATCCTCCTGCCTCAGCCTCCCGAGTAGCTGGGACTACAGGCATGCGCCACCATGTCCGGCTAATTTTTTCTATATATTTTTGGGTGTCCGATTAATTTCTTTCTATTTTTAGTAGAGACGGGGTCTCGCTCTTGCTCAGGCTGGTTTCGAACTCCTGAGCTCAAACAATCCACCCGCCTTGGCCTCCCAAAGAGCTAGGATTACAGGCGTGAGCCACCGCGCCTGGCCGGACATTTTTTTTTTAAGATGGGGTCTCATTATGTTGTCCAGGCCAGACTTGAACTCCTGGGCTCAAGGGATCCTTCCACCTCAGCCTCCTGAGTAACTGAGATTACAGGCATCCACCACTGCACCTGGCCCCACAAGTAGCCCCAAGAGAAATGAAAACACATATTCACACAACAATTTGTACATAAATGTTCATAGAAGCTTTATTTATAATAAACAAAAACTGCAAACAATCCAAATGTCCATCAATAGATGAAAGGATAAACAAATTATGGCATGTGTCTACAATAGAATATTACTCAGCAATAAAAAGGAATTAAAGCATTGATATATGCTCTAATATGTGTAAATCTAAAAATAATTATGTTGAATGAAAAAAGCCAGACAAGAAAACATGCTGTAGAATTCTATTTACATAAAATTCTAGGAAATGCAAATTAATCTTCAGTGACAGAAAGCAGATCAGTAGCTGCCTGGGGACAGGGTGGGGCATGGAAGGGCAGGAGACAGGAATTACCAAGTGGCACAACGAAATTTTTGAAGGTGATGTTCACTATCTTGACAGTGGTGGTAGTTTCACTGATACATGCATATGTGAAAACTTACCAAACTGTACACTTTAAATACGTGCAGTTTACTGTATGTCAATTATACCTCAATAAAGCTATTAAAAAATACCATTATCAGCCAAAAGCATGAAATACTAAGTAATAAATTTAATAAAACATGTTCGAGACTTTTATACTGAAAACTATAAAACATTGTTAGATACTGAGACACTGAGGGTTGCAGCAAAAAATTTAAAAAATAAAAAACATTGTTAGAAGAATTCAAAGAAGACCTAAATAAATGGAGGGACGTATGATGTTCGTATGGATTAGAAAATGCAACTCAATATTGTTAAGATGTCCACTCTCCCAAAATTAATCTATATACTCAATGCAATTGAACCAAAAGCCGGTAGGCTTTTGCGTAGAAACTGACAAAGGAATTCTAAAATTCCCTTGGAAACACAAAGGACACAATGTAGTCAAAATAATTTTGAAAAAGAATAAAGTTGGAAGACTCCCACTACCTAATTTCAAGGCTTAGTACAACACTACAGCAATCAAGACAGACACATAGATCAATGAAACTATGAAAAGAGTTCAGTACTATATTCCAATATATTCCAATTGATTTTCAATAAAGATGCCAACATAATTGGATAATTTCAATAAATGGTGCTGGATCAAATAGACATCAATCTGGAAAGAAATGAACCTCAACTTTACCTCATACCATACACAAAAATTAATTCAATACATACCATAAACCAAAATATAAAAGCTAAAATGATAAAACATCTAGAGGAAAATATGAGGGAAAAAGCTTTGTGAAGTTGGTGATGGTAAAGATTTCTTAGACAGGAAGCACAAAATGCATAAATGCATAAGCTTTTAAAAAATTTGGTACACTGGCCTTCACTGACATTTAAAACTTCCGTTCTTCAAAAGCTACTGTTACAAAAATAAAAAAGCTAACCACAGACTTGCAGAAAATATTCACAATATATATCTGAGAAAGGACTTGTATCGAGAGTCCTTTATGGCAGGCGCGGTGGCTCACACCTATAATCCTAGCACTCTGGGAGGCAAGGCAAGAGAATTGCTTGAGCCCATGAGTTTGAGACCAGCCTGAACAAGAGTGAGACCCTGTCTCTACTAAAAATAGAAAAATTAGCCGAGTGTTGTGGCACATGCCTGTAGTCTTAGCTACTCGGGAGGCTGAGGCAAGAGGATCGCTTGAGCCCAGGAGTTTGAGGTTGCAGTGAGCTAAGATGATACCACTGCCCTCTAGCCTGGGCAACACAGCAAGACTCTGTCTCCAAAAAAAAAGAGTCCTTTATAATACAGTAATAAAAAGATTACAAATCCTAAATTTAAAATGGAAAAAAAGAAGATATACAAATTGCTAACAACAAATGAAAAGATGTTCAATATCATTATTCATCATAGAAAAGCAAATTAAAACTACAAAGAAATATACTACCCAGCCATTAGACTGCCTGAAAAGGCCTAGCAATACCAAGTATTGCCAAAGATGGGGAGCAACTGAACTTTCATACATCATTAGAAAAATGTAAAATGGTACCACCACTTCCAAATGACCCATCTATTCCACTCATAGGTACACTTGATCCTTGAAAGCACACACAAAACCTGGGTTTGAACTGCACGAGTCTACTTATATACAAGTTTTTTCAACCAAAAATGGATCAAAAACACTGTATTCACAAGATGTAAAACCTGCATACACAGAGGGCCAGCTTTTCATACACACAGGTTCCACAGGGCCTACTGTGGGACTTGAGTATGCACAGATTTTGGTATACACAGAGGTCCTGAAGCCAATTCCCTGAGAATACTGAGGGGTGACTCTATTTACCCAAAAGAAATGAAATCATGAGTCCACACATGAATGTTCGTAGCAGCTTTCTTCGTAATAGCCCCAAACTGGACACACCCAAATGTTCCACAACAGATGAATGGATAAACAAATTGTGGTCTAGTCACACAATGAAACAGTACATAACAATAAGGAATGAACTACTGCTTCATAAAACAACACAGGTAACTATTAAAAACACTACGCTGAACAAGAGTTTAGATGTGAAAGTGTACATACTGTATGATTCCATTTATGTGATGTTCTAGAAAAACTAGTGACAGACAGCAGGTATGTCGATATCTGAGGCTTGAGGTGATGGAGAGGATTGACTGGGAAGGCCAGGAAGGACTTATGTAGGTGATGACACAGATTCTAGTGGTGGCAGTGGTTAAACTGGTATTTATAGTAGTCAAAAATCATCAAACTGTACACTTAAAATAGATGCATTTTACTACATGTAAACTAGGTCTCAGGAATGATTAAAATTAAACAATATATTGCTTAGGCACACATATAGATGACAGAACAATTTTATTTTTCAAATCAAGGTTATGACAAATACAAAGCTTATGACCCTGGGTTGGGGAGCTAGTCAGGATTAAACTAGCTAGCTAGGGGATTTAAAAAAAGAGAGGAATAATATACAGGTAGATTAAAGTACTGTTAATGATCTAGTCCTTGGGTTGGATAATATTCATCATATTATAAATAAATACACAAAATAAGAAAGGCATCATGTGGGGAGCAATATGACAGTGTGTCACAGTTAATCTGATTCTATGGACTTGAGGTACAGATTAAAAAAAAAAAAAGGTAGTCACCTCACCCATATATTTCCCATGTCTCAGATGTAGGAAATATGCGAATAAATCCACCTCTCCGATCATTCTCTTCCTTCACCCTCCGTAAAACTTTGATCTAGATGGAAGAAAATGAATAAAGTGAGTACCTATTTTGAAAACTGGAGTCCATGTGACTGTAGGACAAAGGAAGAGAGTTATGATCCAAGAATATGAAAGAAACATGGAGGGAGAAGTTAATTCCATTTAAAGTGTTGTTTCCTGAAAAAAATTTCTCCCATCTTGCATCTTTCCTTTTCAATGTAAGATATGAATTTGTCATGAATATTACGAATCACTCACTAATTTTCACTGAATCCTGTGTTAACCCAAAAAGGCCTGAAAAGGAGTATCTTTACCTCCTCCATTGACAGACCAAGCACAGAACCACCTAACTTCCCCGGCACTTTCTCCCGGGTTGAGCCCATAAGGTTTTTCATTTCCGCATCACTGGCAGAGAGTGGACGGGAACGCTAAGGAGAAGAAAATAAAAATAATAAAGTTTTTTAAAACACAGTTTTCATCATTCCTCATTTCCCTCTGTTCAGTCCCTCACGTCATTATCTTTCCTAGTATGTATAAGCTCAAATATATAGCCCATTTTCTGTAGTTAATATCTTAGCCTGAAACCCTGGGAAACAGATGAAAGCTAGTAAGCTCAAAGGCATGAAGAGAAAGTAGAATAGTAGGAAAAACATTATAGGTTGAGACAGAAACACACAGAAAAAAAGAATGAGGTCCACATGACTTTCTAAGCTAGTACTTAATCCTAACTTTGGTTTCAGAGTGCATCCAATATTTCAAGGATATGGAAAAAATCTGAAAAGAGTCTCAATAGAAAAGTGTGTATTTATTTCAGTAAATATATTCTTTTTAGCACTGGGGAAGGAGAGTTAAGAGAATTGAGACATAAGACACAAAATCAAGGAATAACCTATTATACCATAAATGAAAAAGTTGGGCTGTGAGATGTTTTAGAACTTGAGGGGGCAGATGCTGAGATGAAAGTCATCAATGACACAGAACAGGGCTGTGACCAAAAGGCTACTACTTAGGAAACACTGTGGTTGCTGGACTTCAAGAGACCTGGAACAAGGATGACTGCCCTGGGGAGTACTCCAAGGAGGCAGCCAAATGGGCCATGTTCATCACTTGTTCCAAAAGATGATCTGGGCTACCTGAGCTTCTGAATGATGAGGAGGGACCTCATCTGAGTACAAAACTTTTAAGTGATTTTAATTTTATACGAACAGAAAAATAGAAAGGTAATAAAGGAAGTCAGATGGTATGAAACATAATAATATACTATTATTGAAACAGATGAAATGACAGATAAAATAAGATGAATCTGCCAAGTAGAAAGAACAGAAATAATTCACCAACTATGAGTGCAAACTGTCTTCTAGATTCCTAGAAGTAACTCAAAGAAAGAGAAGCAGCCCTGTTGTCAGGACCTATTGTTTGTCTTTCTCTATGTATAGACTATTTATTGAAAGGCATTTTGGTAATTAACTTTTGGCCTTTTCAGCAATATTCATTGTTATGGACTGAATATTTATGTCTCTCTAAAATTCTTATGTTGAAGTCCTAACCTCCAATGTGATGGCATCTGGAGATAGAGCTTTTGGAAGGTAATTTGGGTTAGATGAGGTCATGAGGGTGGAGCCCTACTCTAATGGAAACACTGTGCCCTTATAAGAGACACTAGAGAGCTTAATCTCTCCCTCTTTCTCTCTCTCTGTCTGCCCCCCACCCCACCCCAGTGTGTGCACAAAAAAGAGGCCATGTGAGCATACAACAAAATGGCAGCCACCTACAAACCAATAAAAGAAACTTCAGAATGACATCTACCTTGCCAGCACTTTGATCTTGGACTTCCCAGCCTTCAGAACTGTGAAAAAGAAATTTCTATTGTTTAAGCCACCTAGTCTGTGGCATACTGTCACGGCAGCCCAAACAAAACGAATATACCCACTTACACAAATAACCAAAAACAGTTTTACCTTTGAACACAAGAGATACCAATACATACTCATCTTCAAAGCTAGCATGGGAGTTATAAAAACTAAATTTTCTGATAGGCAACTCCAAGATGAGATACCTATATAAAGAAAAGCCAAGAAATCAACAGATAGATGTAAACAACACATGAAGTGCAGGGACTTTTTATCTGCGTAGCTTTTACTGTGGTGTCTTCAACATCTAGAATTGTACACTGTACTTGGCACAGAATAGATGAATAAATATTTGTTGAATGAATAAATGAATGAAAGTGCTGACATACAGATCAATCATGGTCAGAACTGAATTTTGTAGAATGATTTTAGGAAATATCTTAACCACTTTCAATCTCTGGAAATATATTAAACAATATCTATTGAAATGAGAGGGTTTATAGGGGAAAGTTCAAAGATTTAGAAAGGAAACCAATACAATAATAATTTTTAAAAAATTATTAAAAAGTATGAATACTTATTTAATGTATAATTTGGAAAAGCCAAAATATTAAATGAATGGTTTGAGGACTTTTCTCATGATCACATACTACTTATTATTTACCAAAAAGTACTTATCTAGTTCACACATGACAGCATGTCCCTGATCATAAAGCCATAGCTTTGGGATCCTCCCAAATCCTCCCAAGTCAAGTAGCTTACTTACCTAATGGCTTTTAAAGTTGTCTTAAATTATACAAGGAGAATAAGAAATAAGCATTCAGTTAAATAATATAATAAAAATAGAGATTTTTTAATAAAGTATTTAGAACAGAAAGAATGTTATTTAATAGTGTTGACAAACTAAAATCTGTATTAAAAGGTCAATGAAAAATATTTTAAGAAATAGGTATTACCTATTAGAATAGTTTTAATACATTGCTGTATTTATAAGAACATGGGTCAAATCACTATTGAATGACATCTAATGTGAACCTCAAATTTTTGTGGGTTTTTAAAAATGGATTTTAATATTCTTGGCTTCTAGAAATTGAGATAATGATGTTGTGACCTTCTTCTACTATCTGGTCCCTGTAAACAACAAATTAGCACCCCAAAACTCTTAAACTTCTCTGCCAATCACTTTCGATGAGTTATCTCCCATACACAACTACTCCTTAGTTACTCACAGCCCACAATTCTAGCTCTAGCTACTGTGTACATACACATATGTGGACTGTTTGGGGTAGGGAAGAAGTCATGAAGGAATTCAGGCCTGTGCTTCTGGTGGAGTATCTAGGAGGTTTGAGAAAGGAAAGAAAGCATCTGGAATTATAGATACAGGTGAAAGAAAAGGCAGGGAAAGAGAGAAGGGAAGAAGAAAGAATAAGGAAGGGGGAAAAAAGAAATGCTTATGAGCATCAAGGAGACACACCTGGAGATTAAAAAGTAAGGCAAAGGTAAAAAAAAAAAAAAAGAATCAGACTGATTTGAAGGCCATCAGGACTATCAAAAACATGCACAAAACAGTCCAAATGCAAGCCAGTCTGTGATTTTGACTTTGGACATACCAGCTACATTCTCTGGGTGGTAGATATAATAATAAATCCACATATTCCCATGGGTTGACTGAATGCACTAAGGAAATAAGGTTCTTCTGAACTTAAAGAGAACAACTGCCTCTGGCTAGATAACATATGAATTAAACTATCAGGTGTTCAGATAAATTTTAAACTGTCAAATTAATGTCAAGTTAAGAATTCCACCATGAAACATGCATCAAAGATATTAAATTGTCATTAGTACAATTTATGATTCAGAAATCTACCCAGAGAAGAAATCTTTACCTAACTCATCACTATTGCTAAGGAAGAACTGACTGCGAATGTAAAAGTATTGAGACAAGTTATCTCATGCCCTTACTCAAAGCAGCAAGAAACAAATGTTGAATCAGAAAAATGATTCTCAGCCTAAAGAAAACTGGCAAGTAACAATGATGAGAAGAATCCGACAAAAAGTAGAATAGGAAAAAAGGTGAGATATCCTAAAAGATATCATAACTGAGGGGAAAAAATAAAATCTATTTGACAGGTAACACATGCAAAGAATAAAAATCTCCCAATGTACTTTTACAAACTTTGGAGTAAAGAAACTAGAAATAGCTCAATTTATATGTGATGTATTTGCCACCTAGAAAATAAAAGGTAAAATTAAGTTTAAAAAGCAAAATGAATTAATGTTATCAACTGAAAGAAAAAAGTGAAAAGAACGACATATCCAGAAATCTGACTGGAAGTGGACAAAAATGGCTTCTAAGAGAAGGTTGAAACGTAATGATAATCAGAAGTATACTTTGAAATTTGGGGGGAAAAGGAAAGTAAGTAAGTAGGCTTGTGTTACAGTAAAAAAAAAAAAAAGAGATTATGCAACGTCTGGAAATTTGGAATAAATGTAAGTCAGTAGGTCTTAGAGACATGCATCTTGTTATTAAGGGAATTGGCTTCAAAAATAAAAAAACTTACCAAAACCACTTACAATTATGTTTGAAAAATCATGAAGAACTGAGGAGGTACCAGAGGATGAGAAAAAAACAAATGAGGTACCAATCCTCAAAACTGTAAGAAGTATGCTCCTGGTGATTACTGCCTGGGTAAGCCTAACTCAAATCCCTAGTAAAATAATGGTACAAATATTAAAAGAAAAAAATCCATAAACATTTAATGAGCTCATGAAGAATAGTATGGAGGCTGCATTATTTATTTTAAAAATGCTTTAAAAGTTGAATTTTGGGGACAAAATTCCAAAAAAGAGGACAACAGCAAATATATTTTAATGTCTTTGGACTTTAGAGAAGCATTTAAGAAAACTGCATGAAATTTTTATTCTAAATTATATTTCCAATCAGACGTTAGTGTCATAATATAATGACTATAATACATTGACAAAAACTAAAAACAGTTAAAAACCATAACTGTAAAATAGATAAATATTAATAGCTGTGAATCAAGTTAGGAAGTGATTTCCAGGATGGGGATTAATTAAGCATTATTTAGACTCTTCTTTAACATCTGGAGGAGAAACAAACAAATAAATAAAACAGCAAATGTGGATCACAGCAAATGTGAAAAAACATGACTATAAATAGCTGAAAATCAAAATAATACCAAATAATGACAATGGGAAAAGGAAAATCAAAATAGGATTCAAAAGTATGAAGGGGACTAAATTTTCTGAGTATAAACTATTATACATGTCCAGCACTGTCCTGAATATTTTTCCTGTTTCATCACTTCCTTCTCAACATAACTCCATGTATGTATTATTATATATCCCCATTTGACAGCTGTGGGAACTGAGCCTCAGAGAGGTACTGGACCTTGCCCAAGGTCTGACAGCTAGTGATTGGCAGAAATCAAATATGAATCCAGGTCTATCTGATTCTAAAGTCCATGTTCTTTCCACAATACCATGCGATACAATTTCTGGTGGGTGGCAAATTTGAACCACAGACATTCAAGGGGAGGGAGAAATGCAGATAGAATAGATTAAAAAGGAAAAGGCAGACAAAGGGCAAAGAAGAAAGAGACTTCACAATTTTACAGCAACAGAAAAAGAAAACGACATAGTCTTAATAGTCAGAACAGGGAATTTCTTTTCTTTTCCTTTCCTTTTTTTATCTTTACTTAGCTCTGATGAAACTATTGTAGAGTTGTGAGTACTCCATTAACAGAAAGACAATGACCAAGTAGAACACTGCAAAGAACAATAAGAGTCAAAGAATACAACATGTATAAATCTGGCTGAATAAAACCAGAAAGGTTTTGTGTCAAGTAAGCAAGTGTTCAAACATATAACTACTAGAGAGGCCTTGCCCTCCAACAAGGCTATTGCAACCCATGGCAATTCAACCAATGCAACTAGATGCAATGGAATTAAAATGTATAAAGAGAAATTAAGATTAGAATTGCATATCAAAGACACTTCTTTAGAGTCAAACTCAGAAGTCTATGAAAGAGTACTCCTTTCCTAATGTTCTCCTTTAAGTAGAATAGTTCAAGGAATATTTAGAATGTAAGCTCTTTGAAGTCAACAGCCTTGTTTTGCTTTATTTATTTAGCCATGGATAGCAGCTAGCGTACTTAGGCACTTACTAAATATAAAGCAAGACATATTACAGAGTTTTGAATTCTACCAACTAAATACGAAATTCATATTATAGAACCACATTAACCAGTTACCAAATACTAGACAAGGCATCTAGTAACAATTTTTTTTCATTTCTTGGATTCATATAAACCATATAAATCACTTTATCAGAAACAGTAGCTAGGAAAGTTACAATTCGAACTTCCAAGCTTACCAGAAACTGCATCACAGAGTACAAATGCCAAAATAAATATACTGGAGCTTTTTGCTAAATAACTAATAGTCACAGTGACACATTTATGTAGGAGAACATCTATATTCCTCAGACTAAAGTATCAAATAGCAGGAGCAGGATCCCCACTGCTAGCCTATTACTATAAAAAAACATTTTTAAAAGTCTGTGTAGAAGTGACAGTTAACCTCAAATACTGCTAACAAGAACACTAAGAGAACAAATGCTGATCATTCAGAAAGAAAAATGTCTTTATTTTAAGGGTAGCATCTGAGACACTAATTATGGCAGAGTTTCTAAGATTCATAAACTGCGAATTACTATATATTAGTATATGAAATGTCATCTGTTAAGAAACTCTAATACAGCCCACCACCCAATGTGAAAATGTTTCTAATGTTAGGCTACTGGTAATAGTTTGTTTCATAAGATGTCTGAACAAAACAGAGTTCATTTGTGAACCGTAATATTTCCCTTCTGGAATATTGTGATCAAAGTGATAGATATGCCTGCCTCTAAGCCCTATGCACCATTTAAATTCAAATGCCTCCATCACAGCATAGTCGTGATGGGATAAGAGGATTCCTAAATTCCTGCATCCTCTACTCTTACGTTCTATAACCAAGAAGATATCTGTGCATTTATTTTTATTTATTTTACTTTATGTTACTAAACTGTGCAAAGCAGGTAAAATAAAATATGTACCATGAAAAACTAAGCTAAAGGCTTTCCATTTGGGGAATGGAAATAAAAGTTGAATTAAATCTCCAAATGAGCCAGAACTTACCTGCTTGGTGTTTGATGAATGAAACTGTGCAGATACTGGACGCTATAAAAGACAGAAAAATGGAATAAAGCCTTATCTTCTCCTAACATGCCTACATTTTCCATCTCCTACATCTACAATATAAAAAAGGAAAAAATAATGTCCGAGCAGAGACAGAAAGAGCCCTACACTTTGTGTTGGAAAGTTAGAGCATTTATCATCTTTCACACTGCTTTCTCCTATGCCATATATATTCCAGCTTTAATGTCTCACCACTGAGGAAACAATCCTCCTACCAGATACTGAAGATCCTGAAGTTAACTAGTCCACCTGACAAATCTGTTTCACACAGTACATACAAATGATCTACAGTTCCTTTAGCCTGCATATAAGTGTCCTGTGGGCTACTTACAGATGAAACCATGTGATTACCTACCAGTTAGCAAAACAAGTGTTCAATAGATTCTCTACAATCTGCCAAGATTTGCCAATAAGAGCTGACAGGCAAGCTAAGAAAAGGGATCAATTCATCTAAGCTGGCATACAGCTACCTCTGGAAGTGACACTTGGCAGAACCTGTGTCAAAGCTGCACAGAAACATTGACCATCCTTTATATGTAATCCTGCAGCTCTTGCCGCAGATACTGCAGGAAACAATTTGCAAAGGAATTTGCAAACAGTTTACCTAAATTAAGTTTTCCTAGTATACCTAGGTTAATCCTCTACTTTTTCTTATTAAAAATTAAAGGAAACTCTTTGATCTGGGTTGATGCACTGATCAAGTACAACACTGTTGCCTGGTTTCATTTCTAATCAAGATAAGACCTCTAAAAATACAGTACACCCAGTTCCACATCCCAACATTAATTAGAAAATCACCCTAGAGTGGGGGTCACAGACAGGCAGCCCACAGACTGAATTTAGCTCAAAGACATATATTTATTTGGCCTACAAGTATTTCTTTTAATGAACTATTGGCCGATATTTAAAAGTAAGATTTCTGATTTCTCTTGACAATAGGAAGATCTCACAACACTTGGCCCACACTTATGCATGAAGTGATCAGCTAGAGCACATCAGTAAAGCAGCTGCCCCTTTAGATGAGGCATGCACACTCCGGTTTACCTCAGTCACATCACTCTTAGCATTATTACACCTGCCCCTGTTTATTCATTTACATCACCTGCCTGCAGGCCCCATAGGTGTTGCCTTTGAAAATCCCGTTCTAATGACAAATTATCTGAATTAATAATAGTATATGAGCTTGACAAACAGAAATAGCACTACTCTAAATGAGATCAGCAAGCAAAAGGAACAAGAAGAGGAAGAGGAGTGGGAGATGGGAGGAAAAAAGGGAGGAATAGAGAACTACAGTGGAGGTGGGGGAGGGATAAAAAGAGAGGAGAAGAAAGGTAAAGAAAGGAGGGAGGGGAGAAGCAGCAGCTATTTACGCCTTCAAAGAGCTTACAATCTAGCAGAGGAGTACTGAACAATTTAAAAGCAGCAAATCAATGAAAGCAAAACAATGCAATATAGAAAAGTAAATAATGTTGAAATGAAAAGTACAGGTTATGAAAGAGTAAGATGGATTTAGTAAGAAAAGAACTCCAAAACTTCTGAGCAGGCAAGGTAATTAAACCAGATGAGAAGAGAGGAGGGAGGTGGACCTTTTAAATAACAAGAAATGTTAAAGTCAAATATGCAGAAGTGGAAACTAGCACGGTCAAAACAGGCAGGGACTGACAAGACGGTAAAATTGAGTAAACAGAAGGATTAGCTGATTGGTTTAACTGGACCAAAAATGCACAGTACACAAAGATTGGAGCAATGCTTGATGAAATGATGTTTCAGAGATACACAACTTTCTTTAGGCATTCATCTCATTTAGCCTCAATCAACTCATGATCATGGAGGGTCCTTTTGAAGAGAATTAACTTGTAGAGAAGATACTATTTCAATGAAGCATCATCTTTATGAAGCTAGTCTGACGATGAAAAAGAATGCAGTAATGATTAAGAATTAGTAGGCTCCTTCTCTGTGCTTTGTTTATGAGCATATCAATCTGAGGGGAAAAAAGGTGCTTTTTAAAAGGAGAGAAGATGGAAAAAGGAAAGATAGTGAAAAAAAGCAGCTAAGAGAAAAGAGAAAACAAAAAAAGGAAGTAAGTATTGTTGGAAAGCATTGAAAGCATTGCTGTTAGCCTGCTGTCTAGCTTGATCCCCAAATTCTCCTGCTCCGAGTGATCTCATACCCACAGTGCTTCAGCTCCCTCAATTATATCAGCTTCCACTTCTGAGAAAGCCTCTTTTTGGGCTCCCTGCTGCTGAATTTGCTTACCTGAGGTTTTTGGAAAGGATTTCGCCTGGAAGACTCAAAGGTGGGATAAACTGGCCGGGATGATGTCCGCTGGGCAGGATCTTGGCACACAAATCCTGAATGGGGAATGGGCAACATTAAAACCTACCAATTTCTAAGAAATTAGCAGGTTTGGCTGTACCTTTTCTTTAGATTCACAAACTCAGTTTCACTGTCATAAATACTACAGAGATCTATCCCCAAAAGGATTACGCACAAGTCTCCCATACACACATTGTGCTTGAACTTTGAACCACCATAACTGGAGAGAACAAGAAAAAAGAAATATGCAGATAAATCCACCTTGCTGGCTGTGTAGCTAAAATGTGATTCTGATTGAGAAAGTGATGTAGATTTTTTTTTTTTTTTTTTTTGAGACAGAGTCTCACTGTGTTGCTCGGGCTAGAGTGAGTGCCGTGGCGTCATCCTAGCTCACAGCAACCTCAAACTCCTGGGCTCAAGCGATCTTTCTGCCTCAGCCTCCCGAGTAGCTGGGACTACAGGCATGTGCCACCATGCATGATGTAGGTTTTTGATGAACCTCAGAATAAATCTGCAAATCACAACTTTAAAACACAGTTGTTGTTGATAAAAACAAGTTATTTTAAAGTGACTTCCTGGATAATGACTGAAAAATGTTGTTTTTCAGGGAGAATCCAAAAGCAAGTGCACAGTCTTGTCCTGTTACATGATCTACTTCTGAAACTGCAGAAGGTGATCTATTGATAACTTTTAAAATAAGCTTTGTAGATTATCTATGGCTTTAGAAATTGGACTTTGGCTAATTTCACTTACTTCCTAAAAAGAAGCAGATTCTCATCCAAGGAGAATAAAGTAGCCAAGTTTTACAGCATTTGCTGGTACACCAGGTACTAGTTCATCTCAAATAAATTTTATTATGTCTTTTTATAGTACTCAAAAAAAAACAACAAACCTACAACATATCCACCTGACTGCACATCTCCATTTCAAAGTTTTGGCTTATCTACTTAAAAAGGGGTTTCTTCCTTGGGCTACTTCGGTTATAACTACTACAAAACAGACCATGTTGAGACCAATAGAGACTGTCTAGCAGAAATATAACCAGTCTCCTTTGTAGCAAGGCTTCTTCAGTGGGTTTCACTTTCCCAGCTCAGAAAAAAATATACTTTCTCCAGATCTTTGCTTCATTCTCTTCCTCAGCTCATAATTCCTGTGCCCCAGGTCTCAGCCTTAGTTGTGGTTCAGCCTCAGGACAGGATGGAGCCAGGGGGAGTAGAAACATATAAACATTTCCCTGAAAATATAATTTTTTAGTACAAAACATTCAGCATGGCTTAGGAACTGCCAGTTGGCAATACATATGGAGTCTGACAAAATGGATACTCTGGTTAATTTTTGTGAGTCCAGTTCAGAAAACAATACTACTCACCTACAACCGTGAACATATCTGAAATCATACTGGCTTTAATCTTTAGGTCCAGAGGTGCATCACTAACAGAACAGAGAAAGAAAAGAGAAATTGATAATTTTGTAGATTAATGGAATAGCTGTCCTCTAACGGGCCCCAATATAGCAAAGTTTCCAAATGTCAGTGAGGAGCAACACATAAAGCACATCGAATACATGGAAAAAGAAAAAGAAATCTGGGCCAAAATACTAGAAATAAAAGCCTGGTGTTAAACTTATCCTCGGGAAGGCAGGCCCAGCACCGAAGCATTGATTCCTTAACATGCAATTTTTTTATTCCAGAGGTCTTATTTTGCACAAATTAAGAATACTGCTTCATTATCACTGTGGATTTTAGAGGTTCTCTTAGTATCTCTCTTATGAGTGTGCTTTCATTCAAATTATTTTTTATTTCTGCAATAGTCGAATCACATTCATATGCAAGAAAAGAAAGTTTGGTCACCTCTGTACTTTTTTTTAAGTCCTCATTTTCTTTTCTAAATCAATCTTCTTAGGCTTTCAGGCTTGTAAATAGGGCAAAAAAATACAAGTCATACCAAAATCTCACCAGATGATACAGCAGGAACCCACACAGAAATAAAAGTAACATGGACCAAAAGCAAGAGGTCTCTTTGTGGCAGTGACTGCCATGCTGGCTTTGGCATTGAGGTGTTCCTCCAGAAACCAGACTACTCTTGCTGCCGTACCCCGTGCATCACTCTAGGGACCTCTAACATGGTATAATGTACTTTACTGGGCAATCTGTGAAAGGCTGACTTGACAAAAGTTTAGCATAACATCTGAAGCACATTAATATCTAGCTCTACACCTTACTGTTGAGGTTAAGCCAAACTCCCACTCCACAAAGTAGTCAATCTGTCTTTATTTGATTACTTGGCATTTTGCCAATATCTCTCATTCTTAAAAATGTAGCAGCTGGGTAGTCTTTGGCATAAATCTCTCGGGCTCTCTGTTTAGAGAAGTGTATAGTTAATAGAAATTCTGGCTGTAGCTGCAAATATAAGAATAATCTTCTCTGGTATTGAAAAATATGTTTCTTTACTTCTTTTTCTTTTCTTTTTTTTGAGACAGAGTCTCACCCTGTCACCTGGGCTAGAGTGCCATGGCATCAGCCTAGCTCTCAGCAACCTCAAACTCCTGGACTCAAGCGATCCTCCTGCCTCAGCCCCCTGAGTAGCTGGGACTATAAGCATGCACCACCACACCCGGCTACTTTTTTCCATTTTTAGTAGAGAAGGGGTCTCACTCTTGCTCAGGCTGGTCTTAAACTCCTGACCTCAAGTGAACGTTTCACCTCAGCCTCCCAGAGTGCTAGGATTACAGGCGTGACCACTGCATCCATGTGTGTTTCTTTCCTTCTTTTAAACAACAGATTGGTTAAAAAAAAATTCTTTTAAGGTTGTTTGAAGTTTTTTAGACTTTAATCTTGGATAAATACCAGAACATGGGACAGGGTAAAAGGACCAGATATTACCTACACTGCCCTGGGTCCAGCTTTATATGTTTACAGTATATATGGATTTGAGTCTACATAAACTTCTGGTAACAGAAGAAATATAATACTGTATGTATTTATTTAGCCTTAAGAGAACATCTACAAATTTTTTTAAAAAAAGAAATGGGGATACAAATGAATGGAGGGGCTGGGTGTGGTGGTTCACACTTGTAATCTTAGCACTTTGGGAGGCCAAGGCAGGAAGACTACTTGAGGCCAAAAGTTTGAGACTCCTGGGCAATAGAGAGACCCCGTCTCTACAAAAAAGAAAAAGGAAAAAAAAAAAAAAGAAAGAATTAGCTGGGTATGCTGGTACATGCCTGTAGTCCCAGCTACTTGAGAGGCTGATGCAGGAGGATCACTTGAGCCCTGGAGTTTGAGGTTGCTGTGAGCTATGATGATGCCACTGCACTCTGCATTCCAGTCTGGGCAACAGAGTAAGACCCTGTCTCAAAAAAAAAAAAGAAGAAGAAGAAGAATGGAGGAATCATCCCTTAGAAGCCCAATAAAGAGTAAACATATATTGCAAATTGACTAGGAAGACAGAGGTTCATGGTTGTCATGTAGACTTTGACAACATACCATAAACCATCTAAATTAAGAAATTCTAGTCATCTTTAATAACTAGGAAAAAAATCTTCTAGTGCCAAAAGAAATGACAAAAAAAAAAAAAAGAAAGAAAGTATTTTAGTGCTCCTAGAAGGCTTTTCTAGCTGATGGAACTGACTTACCAAGCCAAAGAAGGAGAGAGATTCACTTCCAACAACCATGGCTTCAGAGTAGAATCTATGAGCACGTCAAAGCCATAGAGTTCTAGAAATACAACATAACACAATACACAACATCATTTTCCATGTTACAATCACACAAAGATCCAGAAGATTCAATCCAATTAACTCCCATCAGAAGCTAGAAACTCACTGAGCATAAGTAGTAAGCTGAAGTACAAGCAGAGAATCTTTCAAGTTCAAGAGAAATTAATCAAGTTCTAGGGATAATAAGAAAACAATGCTATGAAATTCTACTGTTTTTATCATCCACTCTATTGATGTTCCTAAGAAACAGAGAAACTTGACTCTAGAAGAGTTAACAAGCATGATTCTGCTGTGCTTATGAGCAAAAAAAAAAAAACGTTGGGAAAAGGAATGAAACAAGTGCATCTAGTATCAATGCTGCTTTGGGCCTGCTCAGGACTGTCCTCCCCCGCCACCTTCCTGCCACACCCTGAACACAGAAAAATCTACTGAAGGCATCTCTCTAGGATCCTGCCATCACATTTTCTTAGACCAGGATCTTGCTTTGCAACCTAGGTCAAGAAGACATCTAAATGTAAAATATATTTATTCTTTTCTCTCTCCTATGGTTTCAATTTCCCTTTTGAAGACAGAAAATGAAACACACTAGTCCAACATAGACAGAAAGACAGAAAAGAGAAAGTCAGTTGTAGCAGAGCAGAAGTGTGACCACACACATTATTGCACATCATCACCAATATTATTTAAGAAGGCAGGGAGCCTTCTTAAATATCAAATTTCCATGGCTTCTAGATTCTTGACTGATTCTCTTCCTTTACCTCCCCAACTGTTGTAAGGAGCAAAGACAGATGCATGAGCAGGATTTCCTCCCAGGATGCCCGGTTTCATTTAACAAATTTGGGGATGAGAGGGTAATTTTGGAACCCTTCATATTATTATTAATGAGACCCTCTCTACAGAAATCATAATAGTGCACAGTCCTTGGTATACATATATATCAAATATATCAGACTTTCAGAAGTCCCACTCACTCCCAAACATCCCATCCTGTGTCGCTAAAATAAACTGCTTATACCTTTCCTCCAAGAGAAAAAGACTACCTTCCTTACTGTTAGACTAGAGGTCACAGGCCAGAGCTCACACCCATAGAACACAACTAGGTATTTTCCAGAAATTAATTCTCATACAAATTTCCTTGCTTTATTTCTCAATCCTCTTAAAAAGCAGAAAATAATTCTAAAAAGATGGCTTCCAAAGACTCCTTGCCAGAGCGCAGGAAGTCTGACTTTATATAATGTAGTACCAAGAATCCTAGATGGGAATCTGAAGCCCTGGTTGTCCTCATGACTCTACACTATGGAACTTGGGGAAATCATTTCTCTGAGATTTCTTTAGCATCCTTTGATTTCCTTTAGGCTCTTTATTAATCACTGTTTGTCACATGTAGATGCTCAGTAAACCTATATCCTATTTATGCAGCATGGATTCAGGCAGACATGCACATTCTAAACCCTCTAGGGAAGTTTCCATGAATAAGTTGACTTTCATAGCAATTATTTGGGATTCTATTTAATTTGCAAAAATAATCAAGAGTTTGTGATGGATTCACCTTCATGTAACTATACAAAATTTACATATGATTTATACTGTAAAATGTAAAGAAAAGGAAGCTCTTTCACCCACTTTCTTTTGGTAATGAATTCATAGCTTTTATGGCTAGTACAGTCTTCTGAATATCTGATCTAATTGTTAGTAATCCCACAGAATATTCTCCCTTTAACCTGAGAAAAATCTGTTGCAATATAGCACTAAATAAGGCATTTAAAAGGAAAAATATAATTGCAAAGTCTACAAGTCCATGTTATCATTACACAAGAGAGAATACAATGTCTGACTCAAGAAAAATAATAAGTCATAAGCACAGGATTCAACTGTTTTATATAGCGGTAATATTAATAATAGTAAGAGGAACAAGGGTAAAAATGATGATATACATATTGATTAGATTTGCAGAATCGGTCACAAACGAAAACAAATTCAAATCAAATTAAGAATCAATGAGGCTGGGCGTGGTAGCTCCTGCCTGTAATCCTAGCACTCTGGGAGGACAAGGTTGGGAGGGTTGCTTGTAGCTACGAGTTCAAGACCAGCCTGAAAGAGAAAGTGAGACTCTGACTCTACAAAAAACAGAAAAATTAGCCAGGTGTGGTGGAACACGCCTATAGTCCCAGCTATTCGGGAGACTGAGGCAGGAGAATCCCTTGAGCCAGGAGTTCGAGGCTGCAGTGAACTGTGATGAGGCCACTGCACTCTAGCCTGGGCGACAGCGCGAGACCCTGTCTAAGAAAACAAAAAACAAAATAAGTAAGACCCACTATTTAAACACCTTGCATTCAGCAGCTACCACATTTACTTAACCATTTTCCCAAATCAGAGGCAAATTCCAAGAATCTCAGTTGACAGGCTGAGAACTAATGTTCTGGGAAGTAAAAGAAAAAAAAAAATGACCACGAGAAAAAACAGCCTTCACAGTGTTAAATTAATTTTCTCTCAAAAGAATAAAACCTGTTAGTGCTTAACAATCTCCATGGAGAGTGTGGCCAAACTAAACAATCAAACCTCAAATCTAACTTCATCTGTACATGTACCAGGCTGAGACCTACTACCATCTAAGAGTTGAGGAAGAAACACATACTGGTATGAGACAGCACTGTTAACACGGTGCAAAGCCCAGCTCATCTAAAAGGCTGGAATTAGGGGAGAAAAATGGGGTGAAAAGATAGCTTTTGTATCAGGTTTCCCTCTTAGAAGAATCAACTCAGCTTAAGAGAAATAATTTGAGTCCTTGGCAGGCTACTAGAGTCCTTATAATAACACTTTTAACTTATGATTGGTATTTTCCATGGACATTAAAGATTTTAAAAGGTAAGGAGTAGGTTGTAGTAAGAATACTAAACGTCCTCACCCTTTAATGTTGTGTGTTTTAGCAGCAGTGTCTAGAAATTCAAATCTTCAGTATCCCAAAAGAGATACACCAGTGTTCCTGTCATTAATGGGTACAGGCAAGCTAGGCTTTTCTGGTTCTGACAGCTCCTCTTTCTTTGTTCCTTTGTGTTGTCTTTGTCATGACAGAAGAGCATGACTCAAGCAATCCTCCTGCCTCTGCCTCCCGAGTAGCTGGGACTACAGGCACAGTATACCACATCTGGCAAATGTTTCTGTTTTTTGTAGAGATGGGGTCTCACTGTGTTGCTCAGGCTGGTCTTGAACTTCTGGACTCAAGTGATAGTATCTTACTGAACATTTCCCCAGGACAGTATTCCTTGGTAAGAAATATTTCCTTCAGCCCCCAGCCAAACCAAAATGAACTTGAAAATCAGACTAGCCAGTGGTAAGGAGAAGCTTAATTACACTTTCTGCTTTGCATTGGTACCCTTATCTCCGTATTTCTTTAATACAGCTTCTTGAAAAGCAATTTACACTTAGCTGTCTGAACTTTCTTAATACCTATTCACTCCCCACACATAAGAATTTGCTTCTGCTCTCGCTCTCTGACAATTGACTGATCACCAAAGACCACCTCACTGTCAAGCCCAAGCATCTGAAACTGTTGACCATCCCTTACTTATTGGAACTTTCTTCTCCCTTGGGTTCCAGGACACTGCTCTCTTCTGATTCTCCTCCTCTTTCCTCTCCTCCTTTTATTCCTTCTCTTATACTCAGCTATTCAATGGTACATTTGCTCATGGGGACATCCTCAGGTCTCTTTCTTTTTTAATTCTACTTCTCTTCCTGGGTGATCTCATGTATTCTCATGGCTACAATTAATATTATGATGATGACATTCAAATCATATCTTCAGCCAAGTGTCTCCTGGACACCAAATCCATAATTCCAAATGCCTTCTAGACATCTTCACTAGGATATTCCACAGGTATTCGGTACTCAACAAAACAGTGCTTGTTATCTTTCCCCAAAACTGTCTGGCTTCCTATTATTCTCCATCTTGGAAAATGGTAACCCTATCCACCAGGCTCCAAAGCTAGAGAAACTCCCCTCACCACCTCCCAAGTACAACACAAAACCAGAATTCTCTCTCTTTCTTTTTAATCCAGCCTATCTTCTCTATTCTTTTTTTTTCTTTCTTTTTTTTGAGACAGGGTCTCACTCTGTTGCCTGGGCTAGAGTGCACTGGCATCATCATATCATCATAGCTCACTGCAACCTCAAATTCCTGAGCTCAAGCAATCCTCCTGCCTCAGCCTCCCAAGTAGCTTGGACTACAGGTGTGGTCTACCACACCTGGCAAATGTTTCTATTTTTTGTAGCGAAGGGGTCTCCCTATGTTGCTCAGGCGGGTCTCAAACACCTGGTCTCAAGTGATCTTCCCACCTCAGCCCCCCAAAGTACTAGGATTACAGGCATGAGCCACTGTGTCCAGCCCTCTGTTTCTGTTTGATGTATAATTTCTTAAGTGTATAATTTCATCAGCCTTGTTAACTGGGTACCTCCATGTAACCCACACTCCTCTCAACCCACACAGAACATTTCCGTCACCCCAAAGAGATCTCTCATGTCCGTTTCTGGTAAATACACCCACCCCAATCCGTCACAACCACTAGTCTTACTTCATTCAAAACCAACAGATTAGTTTTGTCTATTCTGGCACTTCAGCTAAACGGAATCATATGGTATATACTCTTTTGAGTGTGGCTCCTTTCATTTAGCATGTTTTTGAGATTCGCTCACTTATCACTTCTTTAAGACAGATTTATTTAGGTATAATTTATATACAATAAAATTCACCATTTTAAAATGTGCATTTTGATGAGTTTTGGCAAATATATAGTTGTTTAAACACCACAATCAAGATATAAAACAATTTAATCACAAACATTCCTTTGTGCCCCTCTGCAATCTATCCCCATCCCCCCACCCCAGCAACCACTGATCTGATTTTTGCTTGTTTTCTGCCTTTTCGAGAAAATCAAATAAATGGAATAAATATACTATGTAGCCTTTTGAGACTGGCTTCATTCACTTAGCATTGAGCTTTTGAGATTTATCTATGTTGTTACAGATATCAATAATATAGTTCATTCCTTTTATTGCTGAGTAGTATTCTATTATATTGACATTTCACAATTCATCCATTCAACAGCTGATGGACATTCGGGTTGTCTCCAATTTTTGGTAATTATAAATAAAGCTGCTATAAACATTTGTGTACAGGCATTTGTGTGAACATACAGTTTCATTTCTTCTAGGTACATACCTATGAGTGGGATTGCTGGGTCACATGTTACTGTGTATTATCACTGCATACATCTTACCTCCTTGGTCATTTCCCTAGAACTATCCTTTCCCCACTGTATACCATTCTCCAAAGCCATCAGAATTACCTTTCCTTAAAAAACAAATCTAACAGTCACAGAGACAGGCAGTCAATTGGCCCAGCAATAGACACTGATGTCAGCTTGGTTCCTGGAAGATTTTAAATTAGTCACCGCTTGTAATGTTGTACAATATTCCCTTTGTTGTAATTCTGTCATCTCAAGCATTGGGTCAAATTATGAAGTTAAAGAAAGTTAAAGAAAAAAATATAATCCTACGCTTCCTGCTCAAAAACCTCCAGTGGCTATCTGTTGGCTACAGGATTAATTTAAACTTATCGGTTCTTTATTATCTGGCCCTAATCTACCTCCATAACCTTATCTCCTATCTCCCCATTCTATGCAGGCAATATCTAGTCACACTTCTTACTATTTAAAAAATGCCACATCCTGTCACAATACTGAATTTTACATACCCTATTCCCTCCATTAGGAATGGCTTTCCATGGCTCTCTGGGCACAGCTGGCAACTCTTGTGTATTCCAAGAGCACCTGAGTCACTCTACTACTTGTACTGTCATTTATCATTTCATGTCTGCTCCTCTCCATCCATCATTTGAGGGCAAGGGCCCTGTCTCATTCATTGTTATATACCAACTAGCCTGAACCATAACTACCACATAGGAAACAATCAAGAAATATCAAAAAGGGGGAAAAAACAGAAAGAAAAAAATTTTAAGTGAAAAACACCACACAGTTTTTGAGAAAAACAAAATAATGCACAGTTACTGCCTCCAAAATAACCCTGACCATAAGACTTTAAATATTTTTAATATTTAAAAGACACCAATCATAAAGAAAATAAGATAAATTCTTAGTAATAATTTTACATATTAAAGACATATTAAGGAAAAACCTAATAGCTTAGGAGCGGATGGGGGAAAAAAGATTTGCTGAAGAAAATAACAATCCATTCAAGGCCTAAGAGATTACTAAACATGTCACACCACTAATTTTGGATCAATCCACTAACCCTCCCCAGAAATAAAGTCCCAGCTGAAGCTGCAGTCCCTGAGGCAATGGAAAGTACTGACACTAGCCAGAACTCACTGTCATTGAAATGATATTGTACAAAGGAAATTCTTTTCACCTTGGCTTTGGATTTGAGTTGAAAAGCTAAGAGGGAAGTCTTTATATGGGGTCCAGAAGAATAATTTTGGAAAAAAGCAAACCAAGATCCCACAGGAAAATGAACTAAATAAAAGAAAAAGCCCAGAGCCAATTTGTTAACTAGTCCAATAAATCAATATGGTATCTGGTTACCAGATGTAAAGGTAGATTTGAAAAGAGTATCTAGGACTAGGTACTGTTAACGAGAGCAAAAAGTGTGTCTTTTTCAGGCCTGATCTGTTAGAAAGGGTGATACCATTTTTCCTGAGATCTAGTTACAGGAGAGTAGAGGCAGAATCCAGGATACGGAGCATGCCAAAAGTGGCCAGACTCATCAGGACTTGCCTTTATGTGGGTGGAGAAAGAGCCAGAGAGACCTGGCTCCCAGACTTGGCTTTGCCATTTATTAGCTGCATGACCTAGGACAACTTATTTAACCTTTCTGAAGCTTTCTTCCTTCTCTATAAAACATGGATAGTACCAACAAATTTGTTGAGGAAAACGGGAACAACCAATGAAACTAAACTAACTAAAAGAAATAACCAATGTTTGCTTGATAGACAGTAGGTACTTCCTACATAAGTTCCTTCTATAGTAAACTTCTTTTTGCATCTAAACAGGAACATGGAATAAATCAGAAAGGGAGATTATCTCAAAAAGTGAAAAGTTTGTTGGCCTTTGTTATTTTTCTGTCGTTAGTCTAGTAGATTATAGTGTTGGAGAATGTATGCTGCCCACTTTCATTCCTTCAACAATTATTTATGGACACCCTACCTATAAGAACCTCAGCTTACCCTGTGAAATGGTCAAGAATGGTAGCAATTGAAGGCCAAACCAGATTTCATTCAAACAAAGAGGCATACTGGGCATGGTTGGTCCTGAGCAAACATATCACTGGTTTCTGATCAGAACAAGGCCGGGCTTACCAGTCCTACAAGTGGCCCCCACAGGATCCCAGGCAGAACAGGACCAGAGTCATAGCCCATCACTTTAGCCATCCTCATAAACATAGATAAAACCACTATCAGCATCTTTAAGGGACAGCTAACATCCTGTTGTTTTTGGCTGTTTTTCTTCAACTGGTCAAAAAAGCTGTTCTCATAGCCAATTATCTCACAGTGCCAATTTCCTAAGTACATTTAAAGGGTTGCTGTTTAAGCATATTATTTCACATGCTACCACATTTTCACAATCTTGGAAGACAGTAAAAATTAGATTGTCAAAATCTGTTTTTTGGGGGGAGGCATCACAAATTTTACAAATCAAGAGTTCTATGATCAAATGTTTTGTTTGCCAAAACCCATCTTCTGAAGGCCCATTTCTTCAAGTTGAGTCACTTCCCTTTGAGTTCTTTCACTCACTAGCTCTAGAACCTGAGGCAAGGGTTAATTTCTCAGGGTCTCAATTTCCAAATCTGGACTAATTATTCTCTAAGATCCTTTCCAGATGTACAAACCTATGAAAAAGCATTAAATGGCTAAGTTTCAGGTAGTTTGTAAAGATTCTCAAGTCTACACTTAAACACTAATAATACAATGCAGGTATATGTATATATCATTTCATGTAAAATCTGTTTGAAAAGAACAAACTGTTGATGGTAACGCACTTCTGAAACACTAACCTACGACTTGCACACAGCAGGAACTGGAAAAAATATTAAATGCATAAACAAATGAATAGGAATATTGAAAATATCTGGAATTACAGCTGGATATTACAGGTGGTAGGATGGGAAAGAAATCACAGGACAGAAATACTTAAATAGTAATGGGATACCCCAGACAGAAATCCATGATA
>NW_012150840.1:15587871-15637643 GCF_000956105.1 Propithecus coquereli | reverse complement strand
GAGCCATTTAAGAATTTTAGAAGATGTGAACAGATACACATTTTAGAAAGATATTACAACCTCTTCCTATATAATTTTAGATCCTGATTTATGTACCATCTTCTATTTACAGTCTCAACAATTCCCTTTGTTTACTGCCCCTTAAGTACAGACTCATTATGATTGATAATCCATTAAAGAGATCAAGAATTATAATGTCTAATTATAAAAACAATAAAAAATGATTTTTATTGAGTACAAACTTAGGGGCCAGATATTGTGCCAAGTGCTTTCTTTGCAGGCAGCATCTCATTTGATCTTCATGGTACTCTTAGGAGGTACATACCATCATTACTGCTGTTTTATAGTTGAGAAAACGAGATTCGAGTAAACTGCTGAAAATTACCAAACTAGGTAGGGGTGCAAATGAGTTTCAAACTAAAGCTGTCAGGCTCTAAAGCCCATATTCTTTATTTTCCTGTTATCCTGCCTTCTAAGTAAGCCATGGCTCTTACATCCTTGCTCTTTGTATTACTCCATGCCATGTTTAAATCATCCTCCCCATTAATGACCCTAGTGTGTTTTACTAAAAAGCCTAACACCTGCTGAAAACCTATGTTACTTTGCCGACATTCACATATGCAATCACTACCCAGCTCAAATCCATGTGGAAAGCAAATGTACACAGGCTCCCTCAGTGCCACAGGCACAGCTAGTGGGTCAGTAGGTAACAGGTTTCCTGACCCAGTGGTTGTGAACTGCTTATTACTCCTTCTTTGTGCAATCAGGGAGCTGGGGGTGGAGTAGAAAAGGAAGGGAGGAGGAAGAGAAAGAGGAGAAAGCAGGGAAGGAGAGGGAGAAGGAGAGGAGGAGGGGGAGAAACCCACTAGAAAGGAGACTAAAACAAAAAGGAGGAATCATCGGAAAATGGGAGAAAGCACATACTGGTACCAGCCAGAGCTTCTTGGAAGAGTTCCAAGTCTGGCTGCCAAAGAGCTCTGGAATATATTTGTTAAAGCTGGATTCCTGTACAGTCCGTTTGCAGACTTTTTCTGACTGCACTCTGACAGAAAGAGCCACGCTTTAGTTCCAATCCCTGCTTCCCACACAGAAAGCTAGCTACTCCTCAGGGGTAATTTCCAGCTAAGCTCAATACTGGTCTCTTAGTAGGCTCTTCATATGCTATATGAGCTTAGAGAGAAATAAAAGGCCATCATATACCTCTTACTCCTACAGAATCACTAAGTCTCTCTACCCCAAAATCCCACCCCAACTTCCCAGGACCCTCTTCACAAAACATGTTAAGCTTCTTGAGTCTCCTTACCAAAACAACTGCTGCGATGAGGAACAAAGGTTTTGCAGGCTGTAGCAATAGCTAGTTCAGCAGAGATTATAGTCTTAATGATCAGGTCTTCTACATGGGCCATTAATGCTGCAAAAAAAAAAGTAAAAATGAGGGAAGAAATACTAAAATGCATAGATTAATAGGACTGGATTCTAGGTCACAATATAATTATGAAAGCAGGTGTGCTCATTCAAAAAAGCCTCTGTATGGCAGTCTCCTGAATGCATGCTGCCAGGGCAGGCATTATCTGTGAACAGGCCAACACAGTCAAGGACATAGGTGCCAGGGGATACACCCAGGTGGCCTCCTATAACAATAGAAAAGCAGAGAATGGGACAGGAGTCTTACTTTCCTCCTCATGCTTCCCCTATTACCCTTTCCCTTGTGAACTGAGAGAGTCTCTTCTCGGACACAGTTTCCCCTTCTGCTCAAGGCTCAGCAATGGTGTCCACTTTGATTCTAAGCCCTGTACCCAAACTCTGCTCACTCTCCAACTCAGCCACATGAATGAGAGCGATTAACTTAGAAAAATCTGAACTCAGGGCCAATACAGAGACAGGCAATTAAGCACACAAAATCCCAGGGCTCACAGGAAGTGGAATTAGAACCACAAAAGCCAAGAAGGCAGTCAACAACTTAAAAAACTCCAGATGCACTCAGTTTATTAAAATTGAACACAAGTAGGGAGGGAGAAAGGAGACCCATGGCTGATGAAATGGACTTAGGGGGTATTTCACTGAGTCAGAGAAAGTCACTGCTTTCTTTCACATCAGAACATTCTATTGTCATTAAGTTCAATAAATTCCTCAGCTTCCAAAAGGCAATCAGGTTATAAAACAAAATAGAAAAGGAAACATTCAGAAAAGCTTTTATAATTAACTATACAGAACAAAGATTTTTACACCAAGGGCTACCAGAAATTATTTTCATATAAGAGCCAAGTAGATGCAGAAAAGAAACTTTTAACTTTTGTTTTAATCTAATAAGGTTTTAGAAGTTGGAGTTATGTTCCTAGTCCCCTCATCCCCATCCTCAAACAATCTGCAGTAATTCTAAGCTCTTAGTCCTTACCCAGATCCACTGGGAAGCCTTCTGTCAGGCCACCAAAAGGCAACTAAACCAAGTACCAATCATTCATTCAACAAACATTTCTTGAACATGTTCTAAGAGCAAAACACGCTGCCATGCATGGGAATGGTGAAATACTGTCCACCAGGAGCTTCCAGTCCAGTAGAGGAGACAGAAACATAAATGGATTCCAGATGACATGCAGACACTACTGCAGAGTTATGAACAGAGTGCTGAGGGTAGAGGGTGAGGGAGGCTAACTATGACAGGCAGAGTTAGGAAAAACATCACCAAAGAAGTGATACTTGATTTTGTCTCAAAAGATGTCAGTAATCTACTAGGTCAAGTAACATGAGAAAAGCATTTCAAATGCAGGATAAAATAGGTGCAAATGCAAAGGGTGAGAAAAGGACCTGGGAGGTCCAGGGAAATGGTGAAAGGTATAGTTTGGCAGAATAGGGTGAGATGGGAAGGGAGGACACAGTGACTATTGAGAATTCAAGAAAATAAGCTCAGAGACTACTACTGGGGAAGTATGTGTATAAACAAAACATCACAATGCAACAGGAAAAGAATATTATAAAACAAGGACGGAAGAGCATGAGGAAGCAGTCGCAACAGGGTACTTTGTTAGGCAAGACTTCCTAGAAGAGACAATGTGTTGCTGAGTCTTAGAAAAGAAACAGGAGCATGCAAGGCAGACAGAGGAGAGTTTTCTACCCAAACAGCAGAAATGACATAAAGGCACAAAAGCACAGAGTGCTCAGATGTACAGTAATGTATAATTAGATTATAAAGTATAAGATGGAAACAGAATTCTAGGAAATTCAGTTAGGAACAAATCCTTAGAAGCCTTGAAGGTTGTATCAAGTTTCCATTATACTATTCAAGTCTAGGGAGCCATTTAAGAATTTTAGAAGATGTGAACAGATACACATTTTAGAAAGATATTACAACCTCTTCCTATATAATTTTAGATCCTGATTTATGTACCATCTTCTATTTACAGTCTCAACAATTCCCTTTGTTTACTGCCCCTTAAGTACAGACTCATTATGATTGATAATCCATTAAAGAGATCAAGAATTATAATGTCTAATTATAAAAACAATAAAAAATGATTTTTATTGAGTACAAACTTAGGGGCCAGATATTGTGCCAAGTGCTTTCTTTGCAGGCAGCATCTCATTTGATCTTCATGGTACTCTTAGGAGGTACATACCATCATTACTGCTGTTTTATAGTTGAGAAAACGAGATTCGAGTAAACTGCTGAAAATTACCAAACTAGGTAGGGGTGCAAATGAGTTTCAAACTAAAGCTGTCAGGCTCTAAAGCCCATATTCTTTATTTTCCTGTTATCCTGCCTTCTAAGTAAGCCATGGCTCTTACATCCTTGCTCTTTGTATTACTCCATGCCATGTTTAAATCATCCTCCCCATTAATGACCCTAGTGTGTTTTACTAAAAAGCCTAACACCTGCTGAAAACCTATGTTACTTTGCCGACATTCACATATGCAATCACTACCCAGCTCAAATCCATGTGGAAAGCAAATGTACACAGGCTCCCTCAGTGCCACAGGCACAGCTAGTGGGTCAGTAGGTAACAGGTTTCCTGACCCAGTGGTTGTGAACTGCTTATTACTCCTTCTTTGTGCAATCAGGGAGCTGGGGGTGGAGTAGAAAAGGAAGGGAGGAGGAAGAGAAAGAGGAGAAAGCAGGGAAGGAGAGGGAGAAGGAGAGGAGGAGGGGGAGAAACCCACTAGGAAAGGAGACTAAAACAAAAAGGAGGAATCATCGGAAAATGGGAGAAAGCACATACTGGTACCAGCCAGAGCTTCTTGGAAGAGTTCCAAGTCTGGCTGCCAAAGAGCTCTGGAATATATTTGTTAAAGCTGGATTCCTGTACAGTCCGTTTGCAGACTTTTTCTGACTGCACTCTGACAGAAAGAGCCACGCTTTAGTTCCAATCCCTGCTTCCCACACAGAAAGCTAGCTACTCCTCAGGGGTAATTTCCAGCTAAGCTCAATACTGGTCTCTTAGTAGGCTCTTCATATGCTATATGAGCTTAGAGAGAAATAAAAGGCCATCATATACCTCTTACTCCTATAGAATCACTAAGTCTCTCTACCCCAAAATCCCACCCCAACTTCCCAGGACCCTCTTCACAAAACATGTTAAGCTTCTTGAGTCTCCTTACCAAAACAACTGCTGCGATGAGGAACAAAGGTTTTGCAGGCTGTAGCAATAGCTAGTTCAGCAGAGATTATAGTCTTAATGATCAGGTCTTCTACATGGGCCATTAATGCTGCAAAAAAAAAGTAAAAATGAGGGAAGAAATACTAAAATGCATAGATTAATAGGACTGGATTCTAGGTCACAATATAATTATGAAAGCAGGTGTGCTCATTCAAAAAAGCCTCTGTATGGCAGTCTCCTGAATGCATGCTGCCAGGGCAGGCATTATCTGTGAACAGGCCAACACAGTCAAGGACATAGGTGCCAAGGGATACACCCAGGTGGCCTCCTATAACAATAGAAAAGCAGAGAATGGGGCAGGAGTCTTACTTTCCTCCTCATGCTTCCCCTATTACCCTTTCCCTTGTGAACTGAGAGAGTCTCTTCTCGGACACAGTTTCCCCTTCTGCTCAAGGCTCAGCAATGGTGTCCACTTTGATTCTAAGCCCTGTACCCAAACTCTGCTCACTCTCCAACTCAGCCACATGAATGAGAGCGATTAACTTAGAAAAATCTGAACTCAGGGCCAATACAGAGACAGGCAATTTGTTACATAAAAAGCTGACAGTGTCTTAGTTAGCAGTTCAACATTCAAGAAGAAGAATTCTCCAAGTATTAAAGGAAAAACTTATGCCTTCCAAACTAGAAATAAGAAAAGGGATTTTGGGAGTCATGGAAAGCCTGCTCCCCAGTTGGTAAACTACAGGAAAATGTAACACCAAGAAAAATCATCTCACTGGATGTCTCAGCAACACTATCAGAGTTAGAGAGAATGATCCTGGCAAGAGACAACGATAAAGTTAAAGAAGAATAGTTAAGAAGGAAAAAAGCCTGGTACTCACCAGTTGTGTCTCTGCCTTCTTGTTTCAGGTACCTAAGCATAGCACTCATGCTCCATTTATTCCCATAATCTTCCACTTCTGGATCATCACAACTAAAACAAATTCATGAATCAAGGTCACATGTACAACTATGCCTGGCTATAGAAACAACATTCTTTACAAACAGCCTTCTTGTCCTTTTAAAAGTCTTTAGAAAAGCATTCACTTTGCTGATTCCACTCACTCACTTTTTTCTTGGTCCTTTTTGTCATGTATCCCTTTGTACCAATTTCTTCAATAGAAATGATAATGCATATAGTTTGCCTTATTGAAGAGGGTAGAGAAGAAGAAGGCAAATTCTTCCTTAACCAAACAATGGTGCATCAATCATGAAAGAGTGGAAGAAATGTGTGAAAGAATGTAAACTAATTTAACAATGGTTATAATAATTAACAGATAGAAAAGCTTGAGCATACAGACCTAGTCTTTGGAGGTGAATGTCACATGAGTCCACAAAACCACCTCTGTTGTCATTTTTTGACCAGAATAGAGTTGGGATGGGCTAGTGAGCTAATCTAGTGCAGCATTTTAATAACCTAACTCAGCATGGAATTGCTTTAGTAGCTGAAGCAAGCTCCCGCCTCTCTGATACCTTTTGAGGTATCACTGAAGGGAGAACACATTGGAGTGACAGGAAGAGTGATGAGGTATACCACTGCTATAGCAGCAGAATGGCAAATGGTGCAGCCTCCCACGAATGCTGGAAGAGTCCTACAATCTGGAACTTATGTTTTACAGCTGCTGCCCCCTCATTCCCTCCCACTATTCCACCCTCCACCATTGCACCTTTGCTCATCTTCCAAAGTGAAGGCACGATATCCTCAATCAATTCAAACGCTGGTCACAGCATACACAGTGAAACCTATATAACTTCGGCAACTATTCCATCACTTCCAGATTCTTCTTTCTTTCTTTCCTTGGACCTGCTAGGCACCTATTTTTAGTCTGAGTAGAAAGTAGCTGTTTGGGTCTCTTTTTTACTTTTCCATTTTCTGGCAAAATTATTGGGATGAAAGAAAACAGAGCAAGAAGAATATTTCCACACAGCTGGGCTGGTACTCCCTTCCACTAAATCCTTTTCTGAGATGGCCTCATTTCTTTTTTTCTCTAATTTTTTTCCTAACTTTTTTCCCCCTGATCATACAAGTATTCGTTTTAGAAATATTTAGAAAATCCGTAACAGTACAGAGAAGAAAATAAAAATCACCTACCTACAATCCCACCCACCATAGTTAAGCACAGTTAACATTTCAGTATTACTTCTAATCTTTTTGTTCTCTCCCCTCAGCAAAAATAAATAGCTTTATTAATAGATACCTGATATATTCAAGCAAGAAATTAAGACACATGTACTGTCTAGTAACCTGCTTTTTCCCCCAACAATATCCTTTTTATTTATTTATTTTTTTTAAGAGACAGAGTCTTGCTCTGTCACTCAGGCTGGAGTGCAGTGGCATGAGCATAGCTAACCGTAGCCTTGAACTCCTGGGCTCAAGCGATCCTCTGGCCTCAGCCTCCCAAGTAGCTAGGACTTCAGGCGCATACCACCATGCCCAGCTAATTTGTTTTTATTTTTTATAGAGATGGGGTCTCACTATGTTGCCTAGGCTGGTCTCAAACTCCTGGCCTCAAGCAATCCTCTCACCTTGGCCTCCCAAAGTGCTGGGATTATAGGCATGAGCCACCACGCCTGGCCCATCCTTTATCTCTTGAGGTTAAGTTCCTAGAAATAGAATTGCTGGGTCAAAGGGAATAAATATTTTTAAAGCTTTTGATATGTTTTGCCAAATGCTAAAATGACCTCATTCTTGACTTTTAAAAAGTTCCATATGCCTATTAAATTCCCACCCCTAAGTCAAGTGAGGGAAGACAATGAGGAAGACACAGCTTGTGAAGGCATATTTTGGTAGAGAAAGGTGACCTATACCTGGGAGAGCAATGGAGAAGCAGCAGCAGATACACCTCAAAACTGTTACACGACTCTTGACAGCTTGCGAGATATGTTACATGGACATAAAAGTAAAGCTATCCTTCAGTGCAGCATGATAATTTTCCACCTCTACAACACCCACATCTGAGAATGACTTCTCTGACTCTGGCTCAGACACGGCCTGTACCTGACATAGTCTCCACTCTTCTTATTCACACTGTAGTTTGTCAGATGCATGAACTGGTTCCGAATGTTCTTGGCTCCTTGATCATATCGCACAGTTGCAAACCTGATAGAAAAGACACAGGTTAAATGCCAGGAACAGGTTTTCAAGGAAATAGAGGCTAGAACTGAGGATCTGTGAGGTAACAATAATAAAAGAGGGTGACATCATTATCTAACAAATACTGAATGCCTACTAAGTGCCAACTCCCATGCTAAGTGCTTTATATATATTATCACATTTAATTCAATCCTTAAAGCAATCCTATGAAGTAGGTAATATTATATCTAATTTTTAAAATAAATGTGAAAACTAAATGTGACCCAGAAAGATTAAGTAACTTGCCCAAGATCACACTTGGGCACACTCCAAAACCCATGCTCTTAACCACACGATGCTGCTTCTCTTATATACAAAATTATACCAATAGGAAGAATGAAAATTGAAAACATAGCTATTCACGACCCTTGAAATTGTGTGTAGAATGTTGTCAATGATTGGACTTTAGCTGAGAAATATCCACTGAGTACCCACACAGTGCCCAATACTATAGCATTCAATGAAAAAAAATGAAGACAAAAGAAAAAAATATAGAGAGCATAGCAATATAAAGACTTAGAGCTCATACCCATAGAAAGAATAGAACTAAATCTATAATACCCATTTAAAAAGAACAATAACAGCATTGACGGCAGACAAAGCAGAACAGCATAGTGCAAGAGACTAATTCTTGAATTTGGAAGGAGGATTAAACATGGAGCCCACTGAAAACAGGGTAGCAATTTGATATCCTGGACTACTGTCAGAAGACCAAAGTATAAAATATATGTGCCTCTGATGGAAGTTACCAAGAAAAGAGAAAACTTTCCATCAGTGTTCAAATATCAACAAAAGGACACTCAAGGCGAATGGTTATGGTAAATATGAATCCCTGTTTACATACCACTATAACCATATCACCCTTCACTATACTGGTTTTCCCAAGAGGCATATCCAAGTGTGTGAAAAAAAACTGGAAGGCCACAAGTTTATTTTTATATGATTTACAAATTATTTACATATGCTTACCCAGACTATGAAGTCAACATGAATTTTTACCACATTAAAGGTCAGTACTTAAAATTTTTCCTCTTCTCTATTTCTTCTCACCCACCCACTATCTCCGTTCACTAATTCCCTGTACCAGAAATACACAAGAGCCAAAGAAAGAAAAGTTAAAAAACAAAAAAACATAAAACAAAAACCCAGATACACAAACATTAAGCCAGGAAAAGGATGTGGACAAAAAGAAAATGTTGACCAGGCTAAAGGACAAGAGCTTCATGAGCACTATGTCTATGCTAAAGAAGGACCTCAGATTTTCTAGAAACTTCCAGCAGTTATCACTTAACTTCTAGCCATGTCAATCCCTGGTGAGTAAACCTGGCCTACACATCCCAATCTTCCTCTTACAGAGATTCTCCAAACAAGTGGAAGTCAGTCATTTTCTGAATTCTTGTAAAATGCAAAAGGGGCCCTTGCTGGCCCCACAGAGGCTGCCTGGCTCAACCAGACATTACCTCACAGTGACATACCTCCTGCCATCCTCTCCCCCAGAAGAATAACGAGTTAGAGGGAGAGGGAAGGTTCTGTTTCAGAGAAAGCAGCTTTCACTGTACCTAACTATGAGTACCTGATCTAACTTGGTCAACATGAAAAGCCTGACAAAGTCTGTGGTGAGCTGGAATCTGGTACCCAACACATCTGTCATTCCTATACTCCTTTTTTCAAGACGGCTGCACCTCCCAAAAAATTCACTTTTTTTCTTCTTAATCTTCCTTTTCACTGGAGCATTTTATTCTGAACTTCAGCAAGGACAAGATTACTAATGTCATAGATTGGACTTCTACAGAGTATAAGGAGCAGTAGAAAGTAAGAATTAAAAGGGTAAAAAAAAAAAAATAACTTAAGCTTAAAGAAAAAGTTTCCCCACAGAGTAAAAGTGCTGCACTCTGTATTTCACTTAGTCCTATAGGGAAGACAGAAAACCATGCAGAGGAACGGCAGGCACGTGTGCTCCTATTTCCTCCTAAATCAGTAAGATCCTATGGGGCTCACTAAAACCCATATTAAATAAGCCATAATCATCTCTGATCACCATTTTCTTTTTATTGTCTAGATCAGAGGTCACACTAATCTTGGATTTGGCCTACTACTCAAGTTCTGATTAACCTACAAAAGTTTTTTATTTTGTTTTGTTTTTCTTTTAAACTTGAATTACTTGACCAACATTTAAAAATCAGACTTTCCTTCTAGCAGCCCTTCCTTCTTGCACCCCGGGCCCACGTGTGGAAGATGGTGAATGGGGGGAGAAGGCAGCCCAGAGGCAGTGCAAGGAAGTTATCCAAGCAGGGTGGTTGCCCCGTAGGGGTCTAAATCCACACAGTAAGGACATCTGAGTAGGACAGTGCCCCAGCAGGATCAGGAGATTGGCTACACACAAGAGAACTGAGTAAATTAATAAATATGTTAAAGACATTGGGGGCCAGATTTCTCACTATTGGAGAAAAGAGAGAAAAACATGAAAAGGGAAAAAGGTAGAATGTACTCTGTAGTTCTGAACTAGAATTGGAGGTACTAGTATGAACTCCTGCTTTTCAATACACAGAGATATAGAAATATAGATGTAAATGTGTACATATGTACACATATATCTATTTCCTAAGTCTGTCAATTGGGTGGACCTGAGAATAGAGATGCCCCAGAGCAGTGGGAATATCTAGCACCCAGATATTGATTTCTAAATACTACTCTCTGTTAAAAAGCAACCAGTACTCCTTGGAGAAATGGTTGATTCCAGGAATAGGTCATAGAAAGAACACGATGAACCTGAAACATCTTGTGCTCAAAGAATGATGGGGACATGTCAAAAGAACACAAAAGCCAGATTAAAGGGTCTCCCATTGGTCGAATCTGGGACAATTTAAGCATCAAAGTAAATCATGATAGTAAAGGATTACAATCCATTACATAAAATAAGAATCCCTGTAGAAAAATCATCATTTGGCAACCATTATAGCAATAATTCATTTTGGCAAGAATATCAATAGGTATTAAAATTATTGGGTGAAATGGGATGAAGAATGAAATTTTATATGATTTCAAAGTATCTCTTCATAAAATACTCATTAATTACAAAGGGAAAGAAAAAGTAACTTTACAATGAAAGAATCTGGTAGATACCAACCTTAATCAAATGGTCAAACATCACTTAATAGTTATGTACCATCAGATGTAACACAATGAGAAGAACTAGCACCACTTCTGTGGTATTGTAGCCCAAAATGTATAACCTGGGTCTGATCATGAGAAAATATAAGACAAATCCAAATAGAGGGAAAATCTAAAATGACTGGCCTGTAATCTTTAAAAATGCTGAGGTCATGAAAGTCAAGGAACTGTTCCAGACAGAAGGAGATTAAAAAGACATGACAACTAAACATAACATGTGATCCTTTATTGGATCCTTTTGTTATAAAGAACATTATTAGGATAACTGGCACAATTTGAAGGGGCTATCTACATGTAGGGTAAAAGGCAGTTCTTTATACTACTTTTACAGCTTTTCTATAAGTTCAAAATGGTTTCAAAATTGAAAGTCTAAAAAAATTGGTAAGTTTCATAATAAAAATCTAGATGTTCAAGGATCCTTAACAAACCAGATCTGGCAATAACAATATCAATGACTTGCTGGCACTGAATAGTAAATGTCTTTAGGTGAGACATAGGCTTTTCCATTCTCCACCTGGCCAACTTCCTTCAGTGAATGTACTTGTGAGCATTTAGGTTTGTGACCTTTAATTTAGACCTTTACACACCATCAGATTTCATCCTATTTAGGTTTGAAAGCTTCAGCACAATTTCTTTATAACAACAACCTAAAAGAAATAACTCTTTGCTAGGTATTCTAGGACTAAGTTTACAATATAGTCACATGTCACTTAATAGCAGGAATATGTTCTAAAAAATATGTGGTTAGCAGATTTCATTGTTGTGTGAACATCACAGAGTATACTTACACAAATCTAGATGGTATAATCTATTGCACAACTAGGCTATATGGTAGAGCCTATCACTCCTAGGCTACAAACCTGTATAGCATGTTACTGTATGAATACTGTAGGCAACTGGAACACATTCGTAAATATTTGTGTATCTAAACATATCTAAATATAGAAAAGGTAATGCACTATGCTATGATGTTATGAAGGCTACAGAATCACTAGCCAATAAGAATTTTTTAGCTCCCTTATAATTTTATGGGACCACCATCATATATGTGGGTCCATCACTGACTGAAACATTGTTACGAGTGCATGACTGTACTTATCCTTACACTGATATTTACATGATGGATTGAATCTTGATCCTCCCTCTTAATGAGATCAAGATTTAGGAAAGCTCTCACAGACAGATCTTTAATTTAAGAGAAAAGGGGGGAACCTTACTTTCTTTGCTAAATTTGAAAGCCTGGGTACTATTTCACAGCCTACTGATGAATATACAACTATGTGCCCTTTCTTTTTTCCCCATAGTGAAAACAATATGGATTGTCTTTATTCTGGCAATATTTTTATTCTGACAAATTCTTATTATCAAAAGACACACCTTTTTGCTTTCTAATGTTTCTAAGAATCAAGACAATGGTAATAATTTGTCTAAAAGTCTTGAGTGTCTGTGTGACAAAAGGATTCCATTGTTAGGCATATGGCAGGTACTTGATAAGAATTAACTGAAATTGCACTGAAGTTGCTCATGCCAAGATCTTTTCTAATAGGATCAAAAGGAGGAGAAAAGCACAAAGAGTTAGTGGGATCTTTTAAACTCTCTTCCCCTATTCAAAAACCATTTTGTTCTTCTAAGAGTATGACACCACACATTCTTATGGTGAGGGTCATATATAGTCTAGATGCGGGACACTTAAACCCCTCCTTTTGTTGGTTACATTTTCTAACAAACATTCACTACAAATGTACAAAGAAAAGAGAAGGCCAGCCCTGAGGAGACCCTGGCTGTGGCAACGAAGTTATCTTTCAGCAGGTGTAGCCATTTTGAGCCACAGAGGCCTGGACGATGAAGAGACAGCACCTCAGGCAGCCTTGCCAGGAGCCACTGGGTTTCATCCTGGCCTGACCCAGAAAAATCTTATGGAAGAGAACAAGAGGCCCAAGAGCTCTCTGATCTGCTGTCAACCAGCTGCAGCCCGGAGACTGCCAAAGTGCTGCAGTGACTAGGCAGCGCCCTACAGAGCCGTCTGGGAGGGGATTACCAGCCTGATCCCCTGTCTTTAGAGCCAGAAATGACTCAAACTTCACAAATAGCAAAGGCCTGCCAGGGAGTGTGACAATGAGCACTGGAAAGGGTTTTCTCCCCCTTGTTGGTGTCTCTTCTCCCCACTTGCTGCTGTGGCAGATTCTGGACAGTGTGCAGCCTGTGAGGTAATCTGAATTCCTTGGCAACCAACAAGTACCTGAATTCTTTCAAAACCACAGGAATCCAGCAGAGAAAAGGTAAATATCCCTGCGGAGCCAGTGTTAATTAGCAAGGAAGGCTACTGAAGAAGGAACTGGGGGTGGGGAGAAAGGGAGAGGCATTAGAAATGCTTTGGGGTCTTTTCTGACTTTTCACTGAGTAATATGGCTGGGCAGAAAAAAAGGCAGTTCTGACAGGACCTTCTCAGTGTCCTCCCTTCCCACCTCCACAGCGTGGTGGACGAATCTCTCAGTTCCCTGGGGAGGCACTCTCATGTCCCCCAGGTTGCGAGTGCCACCTCTCTTTGGCTCTCTGACTACATATTTGCTTTCAACTCAATTTTGTTTTAATTATTTTAAACTTTTTATTTTTCCTGTTTGAGTGAAAATTTGACTATTAGCTTCGTTTCAAAAAGGGCTTTGTCAAATCATTTAAACCGAATATTGGGTCTACCTACAGTTATAAAATCCAGGACAAAATCTTTTTGGATTCACCTCTAACAGGAAAAAGAATCTACACCATTTTGGTAGAGAATAGCACCCCTCTCTGGAAACTGAGTGTCCCCTGCTGGTACAAAACAGCAATTCAAAAGCAGGATGGACCCTCTGAGGTGCTACTAGAAGAATCACAAAACAATGGACCCAAATACCAGAAAGAGAATTTCATTTTAATGCCTCTTCAATATTTTATCCACATATAAGAAAACAGTTGAGAATTCTCCTACTTCCTATGTTATAATAATAAAACAAAGACAACTGAAAAATCAATCTATAAAGAAACTAGGGTCTTTTTCTTTAGTAAGTTTAAGAAGATAAAAAATTTAAACAAAATAACTTATTTCACAAAACTGCTTCATGAAATGAACTTAATCTTTCTGTCACCTTGCATTAATCTGAGATCCAAAACAGAAGTGATACGGTGTAAGAGCCTTCCTTTCTGAAGAAGAAAACTAATTACATTTGCCTACACTTCCATCTCTTTAGGAAAGATGGTTTTCCTTGTTGAGCCTCAAAGTACAATGACCTAGGGATCTCATCCCAGACTGAGTATCTCAGTTATGTCCACATAGCATGTGACTCAAGATTACTGCAAGGTGCAGATCTGGAGATGCTACAGACTATTGCTGAATGTAATGACACAGTTATGAGGATTAAAAAAAAGCAGGTGAATGCCAAGACACATAGTGAGCAAAGACACAAGAACTCAGGCACATTGACATTACTGCACAGAACAATGTACCTTCACAGGACTCCAGCAAATAATCCATCATACTGCTTATGTATCATCTTTTTGTAAAGCTTTGATAAAGCTTTTACGTTCACCTTATTTTCAGAAGAACCTAACCAAAGCCCTGAAAACTTATGTTGTTTTTTGGTTCAATTTGGTCTGACATTTTAAAAACCTGTTTTCCTAATTATTTTGAGAAAGAGCATCTATTGATTTTTATATATATATATATATATATATATATATATTATTTATTTATTTATTTTCACTTTCTGCTGGAAACAAAAGAGGAAGGTTACTCAATTCAGTGGATTCTGACTTCCAACACACAACCAATAGCTAAAGTGCTTGTGTATCTGTAGTAACTAAAATAAACATTGGTACTGCTCTCATTTTGTGCTCTGAACCATGAAGGTCTTAAAACTATGCCAAATTTTACCCACAGGGAGAGCTATTAATATTGTGGGTGAAATATCTTTGAAATATTAAGCAAAACATACTGGTGTGGTATCCTTGACAAACACTGAAGCATAACCTTGATATCTTTTCTCTATTCGCAAAGTCCAATTTGTGTCAGGACATAATTAGTTCCCTAGCAGAACACAGGAGACGAGTAGAGGTGAGGATGAGTGGAGGAAGGAGAATGGAGAAGCTTATAATATTGAAGAGGAAAAGCTCAGAAGTCTCAAATTACAAAACTGAAAATCCTCAGCGCCTTGCATACCTAAGCAGAAGTTAGTGGTATATTTTATCTTCATTTTGTTCTGGATAACATAGGGACTAGGCTTTTATACCTAGTCTTGTATATCTATACTTGAAAGTATGAGTGCACATGCATCTACAAACCCATAGAGAATTTCTTTCCTATAAAAACCTGATTAGAACTAGTAGTCAGTTCCTGTTCAGATGCCTGGTCCAGCCCTTTATTCAATAACTGGGACATGTTTTAGTTCTCCCCAATCTCAATTTCCAAGGAAGAAGAGGCCAGAACTAGGGAGTTTAGGTAGCCCTCAATGTTCCCAGGCTCAAATTCATAAATCTTAGTTAAGAATACGACAGAGCTTATAAATGCTGTCACTGCCACCTAGAGGCGAAGTCAAGACAGCTCAACCAGCTAGAAGCTTTTAGTCCATTCTCACTCTGATTCTAGGTCAAAGGATATATCAAAAAAAAGTATACAAAATAATTAAAATACTATTCTAAAATAATAGTTGTCAGAGTAAAATAATATTTTCCAAAGTACCTATACCTAAATAGGTAGCCTTCTTTTATCCATGGTATTTCCCATCTTCAAACTACATTTTCTAATATACAGAAAAATACACAGACCATATTTTTTAGCTTGTCATGACTGCTCACAGATGCAAACCGCCTCCAAAATTGCTATGCTCTATAACAACAAATCCATTATGCATAAAAAAACTTCAGGACAAACTATTTGATTAAAATAAAATTGGTTTTGTGGGGGAAAGAACACAAGCATAGCAAAGTGACATACTTATTTTAAACAATTCAAGGGTGTACAAAAACCACTGTCACCTGTAGATATGGAAAACAAAATTTCAAATTATTACAACGTGAATTTAATCTTGTAAGTCACATTACCTTCAAACTTAAAAAGCACCTCAAGAAAAAGAGAACAATGTATATATAACTTGAATGTTAAAAATAAAAGCATCTAATACCCCCTAAACATGAGAGGAAATAAAACAGTTCTCATCTTGAGCTCTGGAGTCAGATCCATGAGTTCAAATCTCCAGTCCACCACCAAGCAGCTGAAAGATCTCAGAAAAGTGAGTTAAAGTTCCCTCACCTCTTTAAGTCTCAGTTTCCTCAACTGCAAAAATGCATCAACTATAAGGTAGTTGTGAGGATTAAAATAAATGCCTAGTATATAACAGGTAAATAAATGTGGGATTTTGTTTTTCTTTCTAGATCTATTCTGAAGAAAAATGGCAAATTATCTTAATACCCTAGGGTCGTCATAACAATTGTCATTGCATGAAAATACCATGTGATCCTGGATCCCTGCTGGGAAAGGTATGTGTTTACATATACTTATATGTGTGGACATGCAAGTGAGAATGTAGACTAGTAAGACTGATTTCAGTAATCTGAAGTCCATCTGCATATATATTTTATTTTCTTAAGATGAACATAACAGAAAGAAACAGTCTGATCTTAATAAACTGTTTAGCGGGTCCAGTCTAATATACCCACTCCACCCCTCTACCCAAAAACAAAGTCTCTTACCTAGCCAATCCTTCTTCATAGAGATAGATGACAAGAGGATCATAGGAAGTCACGAGCACATAGAGGCGCAAGTCAAACTTGAAATCTAGAAAAAAAGTTTGGATTTTTACAAAAAACTAAGTTCCTTTGTTTTCTGTAATAGAATCAACAGGACAATATAACCAAGAAATATGAAAGAAACAACATTCCTCCTCTCCATATGAAAAACATACTGCCCACATACCTTACATTTTGAGCATAACTAATAATTTATATAATTGTACTATACATGCATAGTACATTATGCTATTATATATATAATGTGTTTAACGCATGTATATAGTTCAATTTTATATATACTGCATAGTTTGCATACATATGTACGAATTATTGTATAACCTATAAAGCACTTTCTCTTATATTATCTCAATTCATCTTCAAAATAATTCCATGAGGTAGGTATGGAACAAGCCTCATCTCTGGAGCCACAGGTGCTAAGAATTTCACACTAGCTTAATAAAGACTTACTAAAGAAGACTATGAAAAGGTTAAAAAGTATAGCAAGATCTAGTCCAATTTCATCAAGGGCCTAACACAACTCACCATCTATGAGCAGGGGGTTGTTAATGTAACGGGAGACCAGGATGTTCTCTTCCAGGGAAATCTGGTTTGGCTATTGAGTAAAGAGAAAGAATGAAAACGTAGAAATGCAAAGGAATCCTAATTTATAATAAGGGAGCAAAGTTCTTAACCTTTTAAGAAATGATAATATAGAAAACTAAAACTCTAGGAAAAGTTTCCCTCCAAGGTACCCATATATTCAATAGGCTACATAATACATCAATTCCATAAATTCTGTGGGTATCTAATTACAGTGGGGGAAAAATAAATTTACACAGCACCTCTCACATAATTAATACGGCCTAAACAGCTTTAAACATTTACATACATGATATTTAATAGTTATATGCCAAGAAAATAAGAGCAACATAAAAAATAAAAACTTGCTTTCTCCCAAATGTAAACTATGATGGAAATTTAAAAATACTACCACTATTCTTAAATGAAGGTTTTCATTAAGTTGTTTAGCAAACTTACAGATCCACAATGGATCCTAGCATTTCCTCTGTGAAACAAAATGGACATTTGATTGATTCTCTTAAGGGCACTTCCTAAGTAACTGTATGCAAAGACTGAATTAAATCTTTTAAAGATTTCTTCAATAATCTAGCGGGTGGGAGGGGGGAGGAAGAGGTGGGTAAATTCACATCTAATGGGTACAGTGCACACTATTATATGGATGATAGACACACTTACAACTTTGACTCAAACTGTACAAAAGCAATTCATATATCCAAAACATTTGTACCCCTAGAATATTCTAAAATTTAAAAAAAAGACTTCTTCAATAAAAAAGTTATTTATCCAATAAATAGTGAGTACGTTGGACACTATACAAGGCACTTGGGATACAGTAATGAAGAAAATAGACACAATCTCTGCCCTCATAGAACTTAAGATTTAGTAGCCCCTATCCCCAGAGAGTTTAATATTTAGGTAGAGGGACAGCAAAATATATATAATAATTTACAAGAACACAAAACAGCATATCCACAAATACAAGATGTCAGGTTGCAAAGTCAAATGCAAACCAGTCAGGTGGGCCAGTTGGGGAAAGCTTGTCCTGGACGAGTAGGTGCAGAAGTGAGTGTTGGAAGCTATCAAGCACATGTGGAGAGGAAAGGAGGCCATCATGAGAAGGGGGCATGTGCAAAGTCCAGTCAAAAGGAGGGTAGACAGATTCATAGACGTAGGGCTAATAGACTGAACTGAGAAATAATAAAGGCATGGTAAGACAGCAAGGAGGGAGTGACCCCACTGGCAAAGGGATCTGCGCAAGGGATCTGGCAAGGGAAGTTTATTTTTAACATGGTGGGAAGCAGGAAGTTATTACGGGCTCTAGATTAAGGAAACAGTAAGATTAAAGTATCTGAAATAGAACAACTCCATGTTTGATTAGATTAAGACAGAGCAATCAGTTGAAAGTCAGCACAATCCATGTAGGACAAAAGGGTCCCACAAAAGGGCAGTGGTAATGATAATAATTATGATGATAATAGCTACAGAAGCAGCAACAGAAATAACTATGAACATTTGCAGAAACAATTAAAATTTAATAAATATACAGAACATTTCTATGTGCCAAGCACTGTTCTAGTGTATATCACAGAATTATTTCACTTAACCCTTACCCAACCCTGGGCGGCAGGTATATCACTATCCACATTTTACAGACGAAAAGAGAATCAGAGAGGGTTAGGGACCTGCTCAAAGTCACAGAGCTAATAAGCAACAGAGCAGCACTGGAACCCAGGCAGTCTGCCTCAGAGACTTAACTTTTAAGCACTATTCATACCTCTCCCCAGTACTCTGCCCCCAAATTCAAAAGTTTGTCTTTGTAATAATGCATTTCCTACCCCACATACAATTGTTCATAAAATAAAAATAATTTTGTGACCCATAACATTATACACAACCACAATGAGCAACTCCAGAGTCAGAATAGTAAGATTCCCCTCTCATTTCCCACTCTTCCTATCTCCAAGTCAGAACACAGCTCTCACCGCCCATCTCTATGCATCATATGGACACAATGACACCAGTACTGATTCATCCCTAACAAACTTAATCACCCATACCACTTCCTGAATCCCTTACATTTCTTGATCGGTTTCTCACAAGCACTAACTCCATTTTGAACCAGCTTAGTAAGAACTGAGGCAATCATTATATAGCTGTGTTCTAAACCTAAAATTAAACAACCACAGCTCTCTCCCTACTGAGTAACATCTATAGGCTACAAGAGATACAAATCCACTCAACTTTCCTCCAAACCAGAAAATAAACTGGTAGTGGTCTTTCACTCCATGACACACCTACTGCCCAGGCCCATATCCTCTCTTCCCTTCCTCACTGTACACATTTATCTTCTGAGTTACTAAACTTAACATAAACCCTTACATTGTTTAGGTAACTTTAATATTTGTTCTATTGTCTTTACCTCTCCTTTCTATCTGCATTGGGAATTAAACCGTAAGCTTATAGAAGAAAAAGATGGTTCTGGTATACAGTTTCTTTGCATAGTATTATACACTGAACGGCAACTAATGAAAGCATTTTTATATCTTCAAGCCTGTTTCATCAATCCCCCATTAACTCATTGCCTCCCAAAGTATGCTAAAGCAGGAATCTGAATTGTTGAGAAAATTGGAAACACATCCATTTTTCTTACTGGACCTTAAGATTAAAGCTCATGGTATCTGTTAAGTCATTGTGAAGAAGAATGATACAGAGGTTAAGAGTATGTACTCTGGAATAAGCTAGACTTGAGTTACAACCTGGACTCTACCACTTACTAAGGAAGTATTTAATAATAACTACTTTATAGGGTTTGTATAAAGATTAAATGAGATTATATTTGGAAGGCACAGTGGTAGGCACATGTTAAATGCTCAGTAAATATCACTTATCATTATTGCTGCAAACTTAATAGTATCTATGTGATTCTAATTTCTAAGTTCCACAGCTTGACAGCATTCATTACTGCATGCCACATGCCATCCTACTCAAGAGCAGGGCACTGAGTTGTAAGAGAGATAGGTAAGAATTAGGAGAATTTCTCAAAAGGTTTTAAGGAGTGACAGCACCTGGTCCACAGTAGGCACTCCCTAAATATTTGTTAAGTAATGAGAAAAACAGAGAGGACCTAAGATAAAAATATATAAACAAATAGAAGAGAGTACAGAACTATATTCACAAGTCTAGGAGTGAATAGAGTGACCTAACACTCTCCCAATATGTCAAAATCTCAGGGAATATATTAGTACTGTTTTTACCATGGATAATGTGTGAGACAAGGATGACAAAAATCTGATTTCCATAATCAAATTCACACCTTAATCAGGAAACACCAGGTCTTTGCCCTCCTCGATTTGAATGTATTAAATTGGGAAAATATGGCATTTAGTCATGGTTACTGAAGGAACTGGAGCAAACACCACTTTGTTCCTTTATACTATACCTCTAGAGATAAAGAGTACATCATTAAGACACCATGTTAGCCAACCAACCAAGATGCTTCCATCTGCAGGAGTCCACAATTCTCTCTTTAGCATTACATAAAAGCAATGCTCTTTCTATCCTTTATCCTGTTCTCGGAATGGTAAAAGTTGCTATTTGCAGATATTTTCCAAAAGGTTATGACTATTCTAGGGAAGTTTTAATAAGAGGCCCTCTCACTCCAGTGGGAAGACAGGGAGAGATGTTTTCATTTGGCCCTCACAACTAACTCCAACCCCCCTGCCAAATCCCTCACCGGCCCCCATTAGTCCTGCTCACAGACCCTCCCCCCTTAGCACTCCCTCTCTCTCCCCCACAAATCTAAAAGAAAAGCAGGCAGCAGCCTTGGAAAGAGTTACTTCATCCAGTTGGCTAATGGGTCACATATTCCATGGGAAAGGATCCAGGTATGGAAAAGAAGGGATGGTTAGGCCTTCTGTGTAAGGAGAAAGAGGAGTATTAACAACATGGTTTGTAGGTCTGGGTAAAAGGTGATAAAATTCCAGTTTGGGGGTGAAATGGGAATATTTTCCCATTATGTCCACATGCTGCCAGCTCCCCTCATGCCTGCTGGCATCTTCCCAGGCTTCTGTCTGGCACCTCCACTAAATACCTACAAGAATCAGACTCATTCCAAAGCTTCGCAAAGGGGGAGGGGGAAGGCAAAAGGTTTTGCCAAGTGCTTTGATCTATGCAGGGGGTCTCAAGGGATTCAGCCCAGAGAGAGGTGGGAGGAAGGAAAAGACGATTACATACCCTGCCAAACACATTCTCTAAAGACATGTCACCCCCTTTGAGACTCGGTATCCAGTGAAGACTTAGGGCACAGGGTTCTCAGCCCTACCAGAGAAAGTTTAACTTTTGTATTCTTTATGATGCTAGCTTTAAAATAACAAATCACTAGGGCAAAAGAGCATTCCAAAAGAAAAAAAGTCCCAGATGAGCTGGGAATAGATCCTGTTCTTTTTGACTCACGTCTAAGAAAATAAAAGGCAAATTTGTACCACAGTTGACTTTCAATAGCAATTTCATTTGGCAGCTAAAACCCAAACCCAAACTAGTGCCGTCTATGAGATTCAAACAACACTGGAGCTCCTGGCACAGAACTGAAGGAAAAGCTATTGGAGAGGAGCTTTCACGCCAAGGTCACAGCAGAGACAAGAAAAGAGAGAGCCAAGGCAAATGACCAGGCCTTATGTCACATGAGACTCAGGGTTAAAGGACTCCAGAGTGACCCAGGCCAGGTAACGGAACTTGTAGCTTGGATGTGGAACTGTAGTAGTTGTTCTATCAAAATCAGATCCTATATTTATTAGCATGAAAGATCTAGCCATCACTGTATAGTTTCAGCACAGACTGAATTTAAGGATTTTTCAATGTGAAAGATTCCTCAGAAAGTTAGTTTCTGCACATAGAGGAAATAGCTCAATGTGAAAAGGTAACTAGGGAATTTAAGATGGAGCATTGGCCATACATACAACACATCTACCTTCCCCGCTACCCTTTCCTTCCAGAGTTCCACTGGAAGGACAGAAAAGGATATTTTCAAACGAATGAAATGAAAACAAGGCTAGAAAAAAGTAAAAGGAGCCAGAACAGACCAAACGTTTAAGGAAATCCTAAAAGATAGAAAGCAGATGGGCTCATGTTGAGAGGAAACCCCAGGCCAAAATACGAGAAGTGAGAGTGATCTTCCCAAGGAGGCCCCTGCAAAGTTCCAAGCTGGTAGTCAACAAACATGAAGACTGGGGTGGGCCAAGGAACAAGAATCAGATAATTAATTAACAAACAGCATTTTGCCATCATTCAGCAGCGATGCCAGCAGACGTGTGGGTATAGGGATCCGACAGAGAAGAGTGGAATTTGAGGCCTCTCTAACCCCAACAGATATAAAAAGGAAAAGAGAGGAAAGGTAGTTCTGCCCAAGAGGAAAATCACCAAAATCTTCCTCTACATTCGCAATAAGGCCCATTCTATTTTGGCAAGGTGGAAGGGACATACTCCTCACACGTGTTGTGACCCACATCCACCTAAAGCACAGCGTGACAGTCAATGCGCTTTGCCCTTACACAAAACTCTCAGTCATCCTCCTCCACAGAAAGGCTACAAGGGAAAGAGTCCTATACAACCGTAGGAAAGACCCATGCCAGCTACCAATTTCAATCAGCCCAGTCTTTTGTTCATAAATATGTCCCAATACTTAAGGATCATCAAAACTGAGAAAATCCTATGGCAGGAAAAAAGACAATCCCAATAAAACTGAAAAACAGAAGAAAACTTTATAAAAATTTCAACTAGTAACTTCAGAAAGACAGGCAGGCAAACTGCATCCACTAAGCAACAACACGGTGCTATTCACAAATAAAAATAAAAATGAAGTAAATCAGAAAATAAGAGTTTCCAGAAACCAAAATATGATATCCAATATAAAAATACAGTAGATGAATGAATAACAAAATGGGTAGAGCTCAAACTAGTGATCCAGAAGATAAAGACGAGGAAAGGACAAAGAATTTAAAAATGAGAGAAAAGTTAACATGAAGGGAAAGACCAAGAATTCCTTAGAAAGGAGTTATAAAAGCAGAGACAAAGATAATAAGAGGATAATTTTCCCTGAACTGAAGAAAAACTCTAGTTTCCAGGCTGAAAGGGCCCACCAAATGTTCAAGACGAAGAATGAAAAAAAGGTTTAAGGTGAACCTAAACACTGGTTAAATTTCAGAATCCTGATGCTATAAAGTCTGTTTCTATTGAGTTTAAATTTTCTATTCAATTTATAGATAAAACAGTGAAATTGAATCATAGTTATTGAAGAGAAATGTAAATTTTTAAAATATAAAAATAAAAACTAATCAAACTTAGAGATGGGAATGTGGAAGGGAGGGTAGGATGTGATGTGAGCTCAACAAATATCAAATTGAGAATTAACAAATACAATGTAAAGTCAAGAAGAGAAAAAAATAAATCAACTATATTAAGTTACTAAGTGTTGTAAGTCTAAGGAGTGAAATGAGTTGGAATTTTTTTTACTCCATATATGTATTCAATTTAAAACAACTTTTAATGAGAATTTTGCAAAGAATCAAGATATTGATGGCTTTTGAAAAAAAGAAAGAGAAGAACAGACAGAAGGAAGAAGAAATGGAGGAAGGGAAGGGGAAAGCAGCAGCAGCGAGGATGCCAAATTAATGTTAATCTGCTTAATAACCTTGAGAGCAGGAACCCAAAGTTCTGCTGACAGTAGAAGCTAAACATATATGCTACCAATTAATGCTTAGTGCTGAGGAATTAATTAGCAAGGCAATATGCTGAAAGCAGAAAAGGTACCTCTTTTCTGCTGACACAAAAGGCTGTCCCCCAAAATTTCATGAAGTGACTTATTAAACTATGGACTAACTGTTGGAGCAGGAGGAAGTTCCTGCCAGTAAGGTGAACAGCAGCCAACACATATCTACCCTTAAGTCACTACTGAATGTAGATTTCAGAAGGGCACATCTGCTCTTAATGAAACGGAACCATATTAGTTAGTATCCAGGACAAAGAGTGAGGGAGAAAAAAACAAGTAAGGAAAGAGGTTTGCCATCAGCTGCGTACTTACGTTGTTGATCAGGTAGACGCCCCGCCCCCTAGAAGAAGCCACTGGTTTTACTATCCAAGGTCCCCGGTCCTTTGAATATGAATCTGCTCAAAATATTGGGAGATAAAAAAGGGGAGAAACAGAGAGATAAAATAAACATGTTTATTGTCTCAACTTTCAATAATGGTTTTCTAATCAGGGACCCCAAAAATCTTCCAAATTTCTAAGTGTAGGGCAGCAGCTAAAATTAGCATTTTGGACTAGCCTTAAAAAATGAAAATGAGCTGGGCACAGTGGCTCACGCCTGCAATTCTAGCACTCTGGGAAGCGGAGGCAGGAGGATCACTTGAGGTCAGGAGTTCAAGACCAGCCTGAGCAAGAGTGAGACCCTGTCTCTACTAAAAATAGAAAAAATTAGCCAGGCGTGGTGGCGTGCCTGTTGTCCCAGCTACTTGGGAGGCTGAGGCAGGAGGATTGCTTGAACCCAGGAATTTGAGGCTGCAGTGAGTTACAAAGATGCCCCTGCACTCTACGCAGGGTGACAGAGTGAGACTCTGTCTCAAAAAACAACAACAACAACAAAAAAAATGGGAGGTAGGGAATGAGGTGGCAGGAGGGTAGAAGGGAGACAGGAATAAGGAGGAAAAGAAAGAGGAGGAGAAGAAAAGAGGACAGCAAAATTCCTTACATAATTATTTCTCCCGCCATTTCCCCTCTTTCTTGAATGAGATGATAAAAACAAAATAAGGCAAACATCTGGATGTGAGTCTATTAACTGTCACAAAAGACCTTCATGAATCTTTGACATTCTCATCTGTTAACTAAAGGACCTCCAGCAAACAGTGACAATGTTAAGTCAAAAGCTAGATCTCCCAACATGGTTACTTTCCTTAAGTAATTCCTTAGAGCTTTTAAGAAAAAAATGCCTTAAATCGAGCAATGTGCAAGTGGAGAGGAAGGACAATAATTTACAAGTAATTAAATGGTATCATCTGCTTCTGCTCCTTTCCCGAATTCAATACCTTTGGATTGTGAGGACAGAAAGCAGACAACTGATACTAAGACTTCCAAAGGCTTGTAAGTGGTCTGGGGAAAGCGGATGGCTCTGTCTTCCACTTAGGGAATGTCAGAAGTTGGGGGAGAAGCAGGGACAGAGGACTCAGTGCTGCTGAGTTCTCACATCCCTGACAGGAGAGAGGTTAACTAGTCCTTACTCTCAACTCTGCCGCTTTCACTTTTGATGAAATACCTTAGGTAGCAATAGTGGTTACTGCTTCAAAGTACGAGGGGAAAAAATGGAAGATGAAAAAAGATTTACTTTTTCTTGATATTTTTCTTCTCTGAAAGAAGAGAAACAGGGAAGGAATAGGTAAGTGTGGGGAAATAAGTAAATACAATGTTTCTGAACAGGTCTCAGAATTGCCTAGGTTGCTGTGCATCATGATATTAGCACCATTTCATCTAGAATAAGCAACATAAACCTAATAAAGTTCCCTATAGTTCATGTTTCTCTGGTTTGAGTTATTAAGAGGCAAGTACTTCCACCTGTGTGCTAATCCACCTACCCTCTTCCCCCAGATAAGTACACAAACTTCCCTCCACCCTGCATCTGGGCCTACACCAGGCATGCCTTCAGGAGGAACAAGCTTGGCTCGGCTCCTCTCCCCCAAGACTTGCCAGCAACTACTGCCTCTTTTTCTTTCCTTTCCCTCTGATATGAGCCAAATAGTCTCTTCAAGGCCTCCCAACAGGAACTTGACTTTGTCAGTGCCACAAACCATTTCACCAGGAGGAAAAAAAGATCTCTTTGTTCACTCTCCCCCTTCTTCCCCTGCCTTCTCCCTTGATGCAGAATTAACAGAATTAGAAAAATTCAACATGCCACACAGAATTTAAAACTCTACAAGCAATTCTACTTCCAGACCTGTATCCTCTAGTTCTTCTCACATGTGTGAAATGTTTTACATACAAGATTATTCAATGCTGCATTATAATAGCAAAAGAGTCATTAAATACACTATATTGTATCCATATGAGGGGTCAGCAAACTTTTTTTTGCAAAAAGCCAAATAATTAATATTTTAGGTTTTATGAGCTGTGCAACCTCTGTTGCAACTACCCAACTCTGCCATGGTAGCTTGAAAGCAACCATAAACGGTATGTAAACAAAGGGGCGTGGCTGTGTTTCCATAAAACTATGCATGGGCACTGAATTTCATATGATTTCCACATGCCACAAAATCTTATTCTTTTCCTAACCATTTAAAAATTGTTCTTAGCTCATGGGACATACAAAAACAGGCAGAGGACTGACTTGACTCAAGGTCTGTAGTTTGCAGACATCTAATCTACAAAATAGAATATTGAGCACACACACGAAACGAGAACTGATATGGAATGATCTCAAGGACAGCTTGTTAAGTGAAAAAGAGGAAAATGCAGGGAAATGCGTATTGTGTACTCCCATCTGTTCATTTACACACACACATTATTTGCTAGTAAATGCAAAGAACATCTCTAGAAGGATATGTAAAAAAAAACAGTAACACGGATCACCTCTAGAGAGGAGAACTGCATGACTAAGGAAAAGAGGAGAAAGGAGGCTTTTCACTGACTATACTTTTGTAATTTCTTTTCTACCATAGGAATATATTACTTTTCAAAAACACAATTTCTATAATTTTCAAGTCCTGCTATGGAAGACATATTTACAGTTATATATGACAAATAAATTAAATCTCCATAAAGTTAGGTCACTGAATATGTATATGTATAGTTTACATACTTTTTTCATTTTGCCATTTTCCCCAAATACCGAGGAGACAACGGATTACCTGAGCACAGATGCTATTAATATTAAAACAAAAAATTACAAAATATTCTAAACTTCATTCATTCAATACCTCTAACCTGTGTTAATCAGTTTGGTAGGTGTGGGCATACAGTAGTGAAAAGGACAGTCTTTACCCTTACAAAGATTAGACTAGCAGAAAAGACAGACATTGAACAATATATTACAGACACTGGAGGAATAAAGAGGAAGTACAGGGTGCTATAGGACTATCTAAGAAAATAACCAAAGCTGTCTGGAAATGGTACCCTCTGCAGTGACAAGCACATGTAGAAAACTCTCATTTCCAGAAAAGGGTAAATCTAGCTAAATGTAATTTTTGTCACCTAACACATTGTTTAATCAGTCCTACACTGTGAATTACACTTATCAGAAGTTAGCGCTTCTGGTGCTTCACTAGTATCACATTCTTGAAATTATAAATATCCAAGACTTGTCTTTCATGCGAGGCTTTTCTCTTTGATTTGCAGTATTTGAGAACAAGGATTGACTGATTTCTTTTATAGGTTCTAAAATGTGGGTAGGAAAGAAGAAAAATCAGAGGAAGAGGCAGGGCAGAAAGCTCAGGAACCTCTGCTTTAGGACGAAGATGTACCAAACAGGTTCCACAATTCTTTCCAGTGCCTTCCATTCCTAGAGTGGCAGCATGCTTGGTCCAATGGAAAGAGCACTGAACCTGGAGTAGAAAACCTGGAGTAGAAAGACCTGAGTTCTAATTCTGGCTTTTCAACTATGTGACTCCATGAGTAATTTACTTAAACCATCTAGTCTTATCTTTAAACGAGGGTAGTATTTAGCCTGAATTGCTATATAATCTCTTATAACTCTAAAATTATGATTCTATAAATTTACTGATTGCTTTGAAATCTACTCATCTGTAACTAATTGGCTGAAATGAAAATTTGTGTCTTAGAATCATTTCTCAGTCTTTCTTACAAGAGAGGGCCACAGAACACAATGCTGGGGAAAATTTTGCTTTTCTGATACTGGCACCACCCCATCTTCTTTGTTGCTTTCTTCTTTCTGCTTAGAAAGCTGTCCTTGGGGAACATGGCTGGAGCTGGCAACAAATCCTCAGGTTCTTCAGGGTCACAGACCTCCAATTCTACTAAAAATTGTAACTGGCAATGGTGACACCAGGAACCTAGAGAGGTCTGTGCCATGTAATGCCAACCCCTACACTCTAATAACTGGGAACAGTTTGGGGAGTATCCAAGCTTTAACATCTCTGGAGATAGTGATTAGTCTCTCTGGGCTACACCTCCACAGAGACATATTTAAGGTTTTCTCTTATTAGAACAAAAAGCTATAAATTCATAAAATTACCTTGGCTGGTATATCTCTAGTGTCTTTAAGCAATCCTCATGTCCAATCCTTATCAGTTCTCTTTCAAAGGTCCTTCAGAAGCTCTTCCAATCCCTTTCTGCCCCTTTCAGACACCCAAACCCATCCCTAGAAGCTCTTCCAAGCTCCCTTCAGAAGCTCTTCCAATCCCTTTCTGCCCCTTTCAGACACCCAAACCCATCCCTCACTCCTGGCACAAGATCTCATCAGCCTCTTCACCAAGAAGGCTGGGAATTGTAACATAAACCTACTTATCTGCTTTCCTCTCCATCTAAAATGTTACCTGGATCATCACTTAGCCTTCTCCCTTTCCTCCTTTTAGGGGACACGTGCCTATCTCTCTTTCCAACACTCATCCTTCTGCTTGGGCTCTTGATGTAACCCTCTCCTGTCTCTCCTGAGACCTCATTCCTCTTCAATATTCCTCTCGTCTCTGATCATGCATGGTGCTTCTTCTCTTTCTTTTTCACTCCCTTAGTAATCACATCCATCTCCATACCTGCAACCTCCAGAATCTACGTCTCTGGCCAGAACTCAAAGCTGCTTTTATAACTGTCTACGAAACATCACTGCATGGATGCCCTTTAGACACCCAAATCCATACCTTGTCCAAAATTTAACATTTCCCTTCCCCTTTAATAGCTCCTCCTTTATGTTCCTGGTTACATTCCTTGGTTAAAGACCTAATGATTCTCCTAGCTTCTCAGACTCAAAGTTTTGGAGGCCTCTTTTGCTCCGCCTCACTCCCCACATCTTAGTCAGTGAATCTCGTTCATTCTCCCACTCTTTCTACTCAAACCTCTCCATTTCCACCTCCTGGTTCAGTCCATCAACACTTCTTATCCACATCATTGCAATAACTTTCAAAGTGATCACCTTTTCCTTCTTTCTGCTTCTTCTGATTCATTTGACACAATTATTTTTCTAAAGGCCAGTCTGTTTACGCCCCTTTCCTGCTCAAAAATCTCCCAATGCCCATATTCAATTAAGCGCTATAGGGCCAGGAACACAACAGTCATGGAAAAAACAGAATTTCCAAGTTTTCTATGCTAGAGGGACATCAAAGGAAAAGAGGGGAACTTTCAACAGACTTCACAAAGAAGAAGAATATCTCTTTGAAAGAGGAGGTGGTAGCAATCGATGGATTTCTTCCCTAATATGTCAGCTTAACAACATGATTAACCTGTTGGATTTCTGCCAACTGAATTTAAGCATAGAGGTCATGGACCCCATCTTCCCTGTCTCCTGTCTTCCACAGACACAGTAAGTCCCTGCTGTGGTCTTTGCATGGCAACAGCAGTGACTGATTTGTACTGGGGATCAAGGAACACCCATGGCCTGCAGTAATTTCCCTGGGGCTAAATGTGATAGCTTTAGGTTATAGCTGTAATAATGCTATGTGTTCTATTGACCTTTCAAAGTCATTTTTGCTAAAAAAACACATAAGAGTCTGAATAACACACTGAAGAGGCAATTCAATTGAAACATGAGTCTGGCTTGAGCTGATGGAGAAACTCTAACTCTATCCCATCATGTGAATGAACACCACCAGCCCCCTGCCCCACCTCCAGAGAGTGGGAAGAGAATAGCTGAAGAAGTAGCAGGGGAAAAGAAAAGAGGACTTTCAAGTTAGATTCTTTAGACTTTAATAGGGAATTATTCTGGACTTTTATTTCTCTTTAGAAATTCAACAGGAAAGGTTCATATCTGGGACTCTTTTATATTGTTGACATATTACTTGAAGCGTTTTTCTCCTATCATGTTTGGCTTATTATGTAATTTTTTACTTTTATTATATAAGAATATAGTCATACATAACTTGAAATAAGAAATAGTATTAAACATTTATTAAGCACCTATCAAGCCCCATTCCAAGTGCTTTCCACATATTAACCTACTTAAACATCCTGACAACACTACCAGGTCCACAATAGTAACAGTCCCATTTTACAGATGAGAAAGCTAAAGCACAGAAGGTTGAGTAACTTGAGTGAAGTCACATAACAGACAATTCTTAACTACAAATTTTCAGCTTTGAGTGCACTGTAGCTTTGAAGTTGATTCATTTAATTAGTTGCTTTACATGACCCATTTCAGAGCCTTCTGTGGACAAACAATGAAATGCCAACCAATGGTCCCAGCTGTAGCCAGTAATGCTATCAGAGAAGTGGGGACGCAGTTCCTGATGAAGTGTTGGGCTCTTCTCCCGAAACATGAACACCTCACTGGGTGACCCAGTCAGACTGGCAAGTCCAACAGGTTAAAAGAACAAAAAGTGCCAGGCATGGTGTCTTATGCCTGTAATCTCAGCTACTCATGAAGCTGAGGTGGGGGGATCACTTGAGCCAGGAGTTCAAGGCTGCAGTGAGCTATGCGTGGGTGACAGAGCAAGACCCTGTCTCTTAAAGCAAAAAAAATAAGAATCAAAAGTCAGGAGGTCGGCCGGGCGCGGTGGCTCACGCCTGTAATCCTAGTTCTCTGGGAGGCCGAGGCGGGCGGATTGTTTGAGCTCAGGAGTTCGAAACCAGCCTGAGAAAGAGTGAGACCCCGTCTCTACTAAAAATAGAAAGAAATTAATTGGACAACTAAAAAAAATATATAGAAAAAATTAGCCGGGCATGGTGGCGCATGCCTGTAGTCCCAGCTACTCAGGAGGCTGAGGCAGAAGGATCGCTTGAGCCCAGGAGTTTGAGGTTGCTGTGAGCTAGGCTGACGCCACGGCACTCACTCTAGCCCGGGCAAAAGAGTGAGACTCTGTCTCAAAAAAAAAAAAAAAAAAAAAGTGAGGAGGTCTAGGGAGAACTCTCTTTTCTCTCCATGGTACTTCCTCTATCCATAAAGCAGAACAGTCTCTTGGATTTCTTGAGAGGAACACTGTTTGTCTGTTTTCTCTGTGTGTCTCATCTGATGCTCCTCACAGGAGAAGCGACTTCTCTCAGTGCCGCTATTGGGATGTGGTCATTGCAGGCATGCTGCCCATGTCTTTTAGCCATAAAGCACAGAGAAGAGCATAGCCTCTAAAGCCAAACTGCCAGTTTGAACCCCAATTCCACTATTTGCAAGCTGCATAACTTATGGGAAGTTTCTTAACCAATCTGAACCTTAATCTCCTCATCTGTAAAACTACCACTGAGTAGAGGTGCCACTTAAAAGAGTGCCTTATAGAAAGTAAATGTTCATTAAGTGTTAGCTATTAGTATAGTTACTATTTAAACTCTCAAAAAAGACCTGCCTCACACCTTCTCTGTACTTGTGCCTCTTTTGTGTTCTAAACCTACTGAGCCAGGCTCTGCCCCTGCGGAGGAAAGCCTAAAATAGCCAGCAACTCTCCCTAGGCCTGGATAGGTAAGTTCACAATAAGGCAAAAGCAATAAGAAGCCCATACTAGAGCTGGATCCAGGCCACGTGGTCCTATGTCACTTTACCAGCAATACCGCTGACATTTAGGTGTCTAATTGGCACTTACATGTGTTTTGTGATTAGTCTGGACTCAAACGGGAGAGGATGTGACTAACTTCCAAACTCTTAACATCAAAAGATACATGATACTTATACACCAAAGAACACAAATCACACAAGTCCAAAAACCAAGTTGGCAAGAATGTGTCTTAAATGGCAAGGGAAAAAGGGACACCAAAAAGGAAGCATAAGTATTAACAATTTACATGCAGAAATACAAAGTGTCCTTACATAGGCACTAACTCGTCAGTGGAGAGAAAAGACATTAAAGCAAAATACACCAGACAGGGCCGCTTACGTGACACCGATGTGGGCTTACATAAATGATATTCACAAGCTTACTAAGAATAAATATACAGGTACACACACAATCAGAATAAAAATAGTTTTAAAGTTATCTCTGTAACTCTTTTACCAAAGAACAATAATTTTTTAAGGATTTGAAAAGCCTCAATTGGTTGACAACTTGAGGCAGCCTCTGGGGTAAATTTACCCCAAGTTCAGTTGCTGGGGACTGGGGCATTCTCAGGCAAGCACTTACTACAGAATTCCGCATACTCAGCTGGCAGGAGGAAGGTCTGAGGGAGGATGTGAAAAGCCTTGAATCCATGCGTATGCTGCATTCGAATGACGTTTTTGTACAGTCGGTCCTTCCGGGTTAGCTCATAAGACCTAAAAATCAAAAAGTATTTCCCTTTCAGTAAATTATGACCCAGAAGTTTTCCTACGTTATCACATTCTAAAGAGTTCATACTTGACAGTATTAGAGCAATAAAAAAAATAAATAAAACAAAAAGTGTCAAAGTGAAATGTCAGAGATATCAACTGTCAAGCTTAGTACTTAAAGAAATCAGATCTGATTTTATTTTTATTGTGAAGGTACATCCTCATTCTTTCAAACACACAGTTTGGCTTGTGCTTATCTTTCAAATTTTTTTTTAGAGCCATTTTTGTGAAACCATGGATAAGTAAAAAATTCATGTTATTTTCTAGTAGTGTGAGTTCTGTTGTGGAACCAATGCTGTGCAGACAGCTCGAAATATCAACGCAGTGTTTGGGAAGGATGTGGCTAATGAAGGCACACTACATTGATGGTTTGAGAAGTTCCATCCTGGTGATTTTAATCTTGAAAATGAGCCACGTGGGCAACTCAAGACCAAGATGGATAATGATGAACTGAAAGCTGCAGTGGAAGTGAATCCATCTCAGCCTACATGTGAATTAGCAGCAAGGTTTGACGTTACTATTCCAATGATATTGGACCATTTTAAACAAATTGGCAAGGTAAAGAAGCTGGATGGATGGGTACTGCATGAATTAAACTTGCGTCAGAAGAGAAATCGTCCCGAAGCTTGCCTTTCTTTGCTGTCACAACGTAAAGGAAAGCCATTTCTACACCGTATTGCTACATGTGATGAAAATGGATTCTTTTTGACAATCACAAGTGTTCGGCATAATGGTTGGATAAAGATGAAGTGCCAAAACAGTCCAAAACTGAATATTCATCAAAAAAAGCTAATGGTGTCTGTTTGGTGGTCCAGCACTAGTATTCTCCACTACAGCTTCATGAAACCTGGTCAATCCATGACAGCAGATGTCTACTGAGACCAGCTGGACAAAACAATGAGGATGCTTGTGATTAAGCAGCCGAAATTGGTCAATAGAGACAGGCCAATCCTCTTGCAAGACCACGTGTCACACAAACAACGCTGCTCAAACTACAGAGGCTGGACTTGGAAACTCTGTCATCCACCATATTCACCAGACCTTACACCAACTGACTACCACTTCTTCCAGGCTTTGGACCACTTCTTGGAAGGAAAGATATTCAATTCTCAACAAGCTGCAGAAAATGCCTTTCATGTTTCATCACCACTCACTCTCCAGGCTTCTTTACTGCTGGTATAAACAAGCTACAGTTAAGATGGCAAAACTGTGTCGATAGCTTAGGCACATACTTTGATTAATTATAATGCTTCCTGTTTGAGATATAATAAACTAAACTGCTGATTCAAAATCGGACATTTCATATGTAATGACCTAATACCATGGGTCTGATATGTCCCTCCTGCATAAGGCCTTAGATAGACCTTAATTTTAGACTATAATGATCCCATTAAAGTTTCAAGTTAGAAACCCCATTGGGAATTTAACTACATCATCAAGAGATGGATACTGCAGAGGTAAAATTATAAAGAAAGGCAAGGAAATGATTACCTTAAAATCAAGGTAATAGTTGCTACCTATATCGAGGGTATATTCTTGTGTACAGTACTACAAAAATGCACTTCAGTTAGCTTCAACTGGACTCACAAGTCTATGATTTGTTCCACTGCTTAAAAACCATCTAAAAATCTTTGTTGTAACCATTAAAAATTTATTCCACCTGTTCCTCAGTTCAGATGTTTTACTGTGATTTCAAAGACTGCCTTGTCAAATTTAGGTATCAAACACTTCTTTCTTACCCACTTCCCTCTTCAGAAATCTAGAGCAGAGGTACTCAAATTTTAGTGTACATAAGAATCACCTGGAGAGCACCTTAAAAATGTATTTTCCTGGGTTCCATCTTTCAAAATACTGGGATGAAGCCCAGGACTCTGCATTTGAAACAAGTACCCCAGGTGATTCAGGTACCAATGGTCCAGGGCCCACACTACATCACTGATTTAATCTACAACAGTAATTTCCAAACTTCCATGTTACAAATCACCATTGCTTTTTAAATATATAACTTTCTAGGTGTATATTTACCTAGAAAGGTAAAGTACCTAAAAGGTGTTTCTTAAATATACACCTTTGAAGATGGTGATTTCCACAAATCTGCAATGGGACCTGAGAATGTGTATTTTAAAGTACCCCAGGTAATTCTTATCATTAGGGAACTAGAAACACTGAACCAGAGGGTATGAAAAAGAACTTACTCTCCTACACATGCCCAGTATCAGTGGTCCTCACACTTTTTTGCTTGGTACACAAATTTTAGGAAACTATATATCCTCTTGCATATTTAAGTTGACATCTAAGATTTTTCATCATAAATTTTAAATTGTTCCAAAGAATCTGAAGAATGGTAAACATTATTTTAAAATAAAACTATAACACCACATGTAAGTATATTCGATGGAACCTAAATAACATCAGAATTCAATACCTCCCATAACATTTTAAAAATAATTAGAGAAAAAGCTCATTTTTTTCAGCAAAATTTCCATTTTTAAATGTTTTTTACTGAAGTTAACATATATACAGAAAGGTACACACATTACATGTGTGGAGCATAATGAGTTTTTACACAGTGAACATACCTGCGTAACCACCACTCAGGTTAAGTACAGAAGATTCGCAGAAGCTTCCATCAGATCTTTACCTAGACACTATCCCCCAGTCACCCTTGTTTTAATTCTTCCTCTCCATTTTCCCCAAAGAATGTATTTAGTCTAACAGAACGTATTTAATGCTTGTCTTTTACATCATATCATACCTTCTCTATAGCAAAAATATACATAGGAATTGATACATCATATTTTTTAATTTCCTGTGAGCATAAGGTTGTAACCATTAAAAAAAAATGTATACACACACACACCCCCACACACACTGGACTGATTATCACTGCCAAGAATTGTAGTATACGATTCATCAAAACACCATAAATACTCTCAATTTTGATTAAAATGTATTACACACAAAAATAGAAATTTTACTAGAAGACGAAAAAAATTAAAGGATTGTCACATATCAGAGGAGACTAAAGAGACATGACAACTAAATGCAATGTGGGATCCTGGAACAGAAGAGGACATTAGTAGAAAAAGTAGCAAAATAAGAATAAAGTCTGTAGGTTAGTTGGTAGTAGAATACCAATGTTAATTTCTTAGTTTTGACAATTATACTACAGTTATATCAGATATTAACACTAGGAGAACTGAGTAAAGGACATACAGGAACTCTATATTACTTCTGCAACTTTTCTATAAGTCTAAAATTATTTAAAATTAAAAGTTAACAAAATAATGTTAAGAAAGAGTTCACGGTATCATTGAAAATATTAAAGTGCTTGAATTTCTTTTGCATGTGAGTTAGAAGTCTTTGGATTGAAATAGGAGAGATATAGCAGCAGAAGCCACAAAGTATACTGCCATTAGAAAATTGATCACTAATGTTCTCAAACTTACAAGTATAACACATTCAAAGATTAGTCAAGGAAAATATAGGTTGGAATTTGTTATTACTGACTCCAAATTGAGATGGAATTCCTATACATCTACAGGAATACTTCAAAAACTACGGAAATAAATAATATACTATGAACATGAATTAAGAATATAGACTCTAGTATGGGCTATTTCAAATACTGCTTCAATATCTATTTAAAATAGACGCATCTGATTTACCTCAAGCCGCCAGTAATACATTTAGAAAACCAAATCTGTATCTTCTAGGCATTAAGGAAAAAAATAAGGTTTAAATTATTTTCTGTCAATGGAGTTCAGACATAAAATAAAACCAGGATTTGCTACAAAGACTCGAAATACACAGTAACAGAGACAGCGCAAGTCAGTTTTTATACACATTGAGTGGGTGTAAGACCATAGAATTAAAAAATCAAGAAACAGCCATCATTTCATGAAAATAAGCAGAAAAGCATATGAGGTAACTGAAAATAAGCTAGTTAGCATGAGAGAGTAACTTGGGTTTAAGTCCTGGAAATAAAATGTAATCACTGACCAAATAAAAATTATTTTATTGGATTTGTATCTCTTCATTACATAGGTGAGACTAGCTTCCCTCTCTCTCCATTAGGTCATGTATTTCTCCACGGTTGAATGCTGCTAGAATAAAGTGGGGTTCCAGCATTAACATTTTTCCTATTTTCTTTTTCATAGTTGTACACCCTAAGAAATCTTGTTCACATAAATAATAGCTAATATATACAGTGTGTACTATGTGGCAGGCACTGTTCTAAGCACTTTACATTTTGATATATTACAACAGCCCTATGATGTACGTGCCATTAATACCTTCTTTTTTCCAACGAGGAAACTGACATCCATAAAGGTCACTTGCCCAAGGTCACTCAGCAGAGCTGGGACCTGGGCCCAGGTAATTGGCTTCTAGCCACTAGGTAATAATACTGCCTCTCTAGGCTGCCATCAATAAATGCAACTAGAAGGAGTTTTCTATAGCAATGACATTCAATTCTTTGAACTCTTTCCTAATTACATGTCAAAAATCACAAAATGATCTGTTATTAAAAATTATGTTTAAGCCAGGAGCAGTGGCTCACACCTGTAATCCCAGCATTTTTGGAGACCTAGGCAGGAGGATCACTCGAGCCCAGGAGATCAAGACCAGACTAGGCAACATAGCAGGACCCTGTTCCTACAAAAAATAAAAAATTTCTAAAACTTTAAAAATTATGTATAATGGTCTATCAGCTGATAATTAGATGTTATCCTTCAAATCTTTAGAAACAAAGAAATGGAAACCACCATCATGCAAAAAGGATTTGTTATTCTGTTACTAGAATTCAATTTGACACCAATTTTTTTATACTTTTCTTTGGAATCCTGAAAATTTCTACACCAGGATAGGATAACACATTAGATTGAGAGGCTAGGTGGTTTTTCCTAGTGGCCAAAGGGGAAAAGAAAAAAGAAAAAAAAGGTTCTAGGAGGGCCATTCTTTTATAAAGGTGAAAAACAGTAACTATGAAAGGGAGGTGAGAAAGGGGAACCAATTCTCATGAGGTGATCTCATAAAGCTCAATTTTAGGAAAGAGAACCAGAAACTGTCTCCTCTAAAACCATCCATGTCTACATAGCCCTTGGAAAGTGTTCATACATGCTCAGGGATATGAATACATCAGTTTGATTTCAGACTGCTGCCCTATATCACAAACTTCTTCTTCTTTTAGGAATATTAATTATCTTTGCTGGCTACATGCCCCAATGTCAGGTACCTTTAAATAGAACAAAGCAGCTACAAGAGCATTACCTGGGAAAATGATTAACCTTTTGTGCTTCAGAGAGGGTGCGAAGTAAGAAGGGCTTCAGGTGGGATCCTGTCCACATTAGATTATAGTCAGTGCTGCTTGGGTGAACCTAAGGGTAGATACACAAGAAGGCAAAAACACATCAGGAAGAGCAATGGCACACAGTCCATAGTGATTTTTCATCCACAGAGCACCCACGGGGGTGGCACAGTTAGTATGTGAGCCAAGTGAGACAAAAGCAGAGTATCACAAAAGCCAGGGACAATCAAGTTTAAGGAATAGGAGAGTCAGGCAAATCCTAGATGCAGAAAGTAAAATAAATTAACTCCTCTATAGAAATCCATGATGTCTCTTAATATTTTTGCAACATTGAAGTATAAGATGAGGACCCAAACCCAAAACTCCTCTTTCAGACTGTCCTTATGACTTTGTAGATACTGGGTATAAAGTGTTGGTCAGGACTATAATAAAAGTGGGTCTAGTCCTATAATAAAAACTTACAGTAGCACACAACTTAGAATTCATTACTTCATTCATTAGAATTCATTTGTCCATTCATTCAACAATTATGTACTCTGTGTCTATAACATGATAGGCATGATGTTAAGTGCTGGAGATAAAACAGCAATAAGACACAACACAAACTGGTATCAGAACTTCCTCAAAATGTCTCCTACAGATCTCAACTGAGGATAAGGAACTAGCAACCAGACTTTTATCAATTCTCTCAAAATATCTATAGCGGAAGTCTCTCCAGCATTTTTGCCTATCCCTTTTAATGACAACATCCCAATCTTCCAATTTTCTTTGGGGAATGATGTACTCCTTGGTTTTAAAAGACCTGCCCTTTAACCAGCCCTCCCCTTCCCTTCCTCCAAGGAGTGGATCCATGACCAAAGCCAGGCCAGTCATTTGTTCTCCAGAATGTGATTCTTGAGCAAAGAAAGGCACAAGGACAATGAATGGAGTCCAGCCATTTCCACGGCAGTGCCCTGAGGAGATGATCCTGAAGATTCCTGTTCCTAGATCCATGGGACTGTCCTGGTCTCTCTCCTTCCAAAGGCCTGCCTTTTCAGCTTTTTCTCTGATTCTGTTAGCCCCCTCTGCACACCTTTCCTACAAATCCTTTTTGGTTTAAGTTAGGCAGAGTTCGTTTCTGTTGCTTGCAATCAAAGAAACTTAATTGGTATCAAACCATTTCTTATGGAAAACTCTGCCTGTAGCCCAAGCCCAAAAACATAGCAAAAAAAAAAAAAATTTTTTTAAATCCTGTGGAAATGTTTTCCATGTATTGCAAGGAGAAACTGGTAAAGCCACTCAGTAATTCAATCCGAGTTCTGCATCATCACTAAGGATTGGTCCCATGTACTTTCTAGAGCTGGCCCTGTTAACTGGTGTAGTCAGTTAGGTGGCTATGATTTTCAGCTTTTGAGCAGATCAGATGAGGTAGTAAAAATAAGCTTACTTCATGAAATCCATGGGCTGTCAGAATGCTGCGTACCAGGCGACTATCCGTTCGCACAATCTTATAAGACAAATGATAACGTTCTAAAGAAAAACACAGAATCAAATTCAGTAACCAGAAAGTTGCCCATAAAAACAGAAACAAACTGTAAGATGGTGGCTTAATTATACTCAATAACATTATACTGCTACTCTTAAAACTTATATAAATAAGCTGAGGATGATTTTGGACCAAGGGTTCTTAACCTGAAACTTGTTGGGGTTCACTAAATGTGGACAGGGAGAAAAATTACATCTTTGTTTTCACTACTTTTTTTTTTTTTTGAGACAGGGTCTTGCTCTGTCACCTGAGCTAGAGCTCAGTGGTGTGATCATAGCTCACTGCAACACAAAATAGGCCTGGTATATCTTACTATGCCAAAAAAGAAGAAAAATGCTCAAAAACTGATTAGGGACATGTCACAAAGACTATGAAGGGACTCCCAATGGCCAAATTCAAGACAATCTAAACAAAAAATCAATAGTGAGGTGGGCGCAGTGGCTCACGCCTGTAATCCTAGCACTTTGGAAGGCCGAAGCAGAAAGCCTGCTTGAGATCAGGAGTTTGAGACCAGCCTGAGCAAGAGCAAGACCCCATCTCTACGAAAAATAGAAAAAAATTAGCTGGACATGGTGGCATGTGCCTGTAGTTCCAGCCACTTGGGAGGCTGAGGCAGGAAGATCGCTTGAGCCAAGCCCAGGAGTTTGAGGCTGCAGTGAGCTATGATGATGGCACTGCACTCTAGCCTGGGAACTAACTGAGTAAGACCCTGTCTCAAAAAAAAAAGAAAAGAAAAATAATAGTGACAGAGATAGATTATAATGCATTCACAAAAGAATCCATGAATCCACACTGATAACGAGGTAAGAACATATACTGTTTTCTTTTGCTGCTGTAACAAATCACCACACTTGGAAGTTTAAACACAAATTTAATTGTTTTACAGATCTGTAGGTCAGAAGTCTAACACGGGTCTCACCAGGCTACAATCAAGGCATTGGCAGGGCTTTGTTGCTTTTTGTAGGCCCTGGGTAAGATTTGTTTCCTTCCTTTTCCAGTTTCTAGTGGCCACCCCCATTCCCTCCCTTGTGGATTATGGTCCCTTCCTCCATCTTTGAAGCCAGCAACAGTGGGTCTAGTCCTCTAATGTCACAACACTCTGACCTCTTCTACCTCCTTCTTCCATTTTAAAGAACCCTTGTGATTATATTGGGCCCACGTGGATAATCCAGGACAATCTACTTAAGGTCAGTTGATTAGCAACCTAATTCCATCTATAACTTTAATTCCCCTTTTGCCCATGAAGGTAACATATTCACAGGTTCTGGGAATTAGGAGGTGGACATCTTTGGGGGGACTATTATTCTGTCCACCAAAGAAAAGAAAGCTCTTAATTCCAAAAAGTCTAGCTAATAAATGTAGAAGAAAGACAGAATTAGAAAATCACCACTTTATAAAAACCATAAGAATGAAGTGATTCAGAAAAGAATCAATGGATACCAATAGGTAGAGACTATTAGGGAATAGGATACTCATACATCTCAAAATATCATGCCAGAGAATGCTTATAACAAAGGGGAAAAGGTACCTGTGCAATGAAGCAATCTGGTGAATACTATCTTAACCATATGATCAAACTTGCCATCACCAATAATGCAAAATAATGACATCATGTACTTCCAAATGTGATACACTGAGAAGGACACAACTTCACTAAGCAATATGCCTGCAAATTTTTAAAAATTTCAATCTAAATGTGGAAAAATCAGATAAGGATAACAATTAAGCCTAAGGATAGCTGCAAAATAGGATGGGGCCGGTGGTGCAATGGGTAACTGCAAAACAACCAATCTGGAATATTTAAAAATGTCAATGTCATGAAAGAAAAAAAAGTCGGAGAAATGCCTGTAGATTAAAGTATACTAAAGAAATATGACAACTAAATGTAATCTTTGATTGGATCCTGGATAGAAAAGCAAAAAGCCACTATAAAGGACAAAATTGGAACAACGGGAAAACCTGCATAGGGACTGTAAATTAGATAATAATATTTTAGGCTGGGCATGGTGGCACACACTTGTAATCCCAGCACATTGGAGGCCGATGCAGGAGGATTGCGTGAGGCCAGGAGTTTAAGACCAGCCTGGGCAACATAGTGAGATCCTATCTCTTAAAGAAAAAAAATGCCTATAGTTCTAGCTACTTGGGAGGCTGAGACAGGAGGATCACTTGAGCCCAGGGGTCTAAGGCTGCAGTGAGCTATAACCATGCCACTGTACTCCAGCCTGGGTGACAGAGTGAGACCCTGCCCCAAAAATAAAATAATATTTTACCAATGACAGATTGCTATGTTTATAGAGAAGAAGCAAATGTGGCAAAATGTAATTGGTAATTCTAGGGATAGTATACATGTGTTCATTGTACTATTCTTACAACTTGTCTGAAGGTTAACTTTTCTAAATAAAATGTTTATTAGAAATATTTCTAATTATTTTATTTAGAAAAACGAAAGAAATTCAGGTCCTTTCATTATTATATCTGTGATCACTAACACTTCCATTTCTATACAGGAAAAGCCAAAGCATCATCGACTATGCAGTTACTACTGGAGACAAGGACTGTACCCAAGGCTGTGCATGTTTTGCAGTGCTTGCCTCTCAGTGCCAGGCCACAGGGAAGGTGATCAGTAAGGTGTGTGGGAAAATAGAGAATAGTAACACGGGGATTCGGAGAGAAGGGAGACTAACAAGAGAAAGAACACATCTCTAGAGCCAAACTGCTAGGGTTCAAATTCTGGTTCTACGACTTCCTGCTTATAATCTTCAATAAGGTATTTAATTTCTCTATGCTCAACTTCCTCACCTGTAAAATGGAGTTGATAATAACAGTACTTACCTCATAGAGTAGTACTAAATCAGTTAATACATACAAAGCACTAAATCAGTTAATACATACAAAGCAGTTGTTGCTACATAGTAAAAATTTAAAAAGTAAATATGTGGTAAAATATCCATTAATACACAGTACCATACATAATAAATTGTATATTTTACATAGCAAGTAAAAAAATTAAAATGCTATTAATATTCTTTCTCCTACCTGTCCTAATATAGAAGAAAAGTACAATCACCACTTCACTCAGTGGCAGACCTGATTCTTACAGTATATAAACTATAAGCAGTGACCATCTGCTTCTACCATCTATCTATACCAACTCAGATACATTGAGCGTGCTCCCAAAGGGGAGTGCAAGAGAGGAAAGGCAGGATGATATAAAGCAACCATCACTGCTGGGAATTTTTCATTCATTTATGTTCTTTGCCCAATAGCCCTGTGTGTCCAATAATGACAGTTAGCAGTATATATTAGACCAGAGATTATAAATTGGTGACCCAAGGATCAGACCCACCCTGCAGACATGGTCTGTTTGTCACTTAGAGTGTTTTAAAATAAAATTGAATTAGGTGCTAACATTTGAAAATTGGAAGAATTAATGTAAAAATCTAGATTTCTGGGCTTCTCTTGAAAAATCTGACAACCTTGGTATGATGGTTAATTTTATGTGTCAACCTGACTAAGCCATAGGATGCCCAAATACGTGGTTAAACATTATTTCTGGGTGTGTCTGTGAGGGTGTCTCCAGAAGAGATTAGCATTTAAATTTGTAGATTGAGTACAGCAGACTGCCCTCCCCAGTGTAGGTAGGCATCCAGTCCATTATGGGCCAGAAAAGAACAAAAAGATGGTTGAGGCTGGGTGTAGAGGCCCATGCCTGTAATCCTACCACTCTGGGAAGCTGAGGTGGGAGGATCACTTGAGGTCAAGAATTAGAGACCAGCCTGAGCAAGAATGAGATCCCGTCTCTACTAAAATTAGAAAAATTAGCCAGGGGCAGTGGCATGTGCCTGTAGTCTCAGCTACTCATGAGGCTGAGGCAGGAGGATCTCTTGAGCCAAGCCCGGGAGTTTGAGGTTGCAGTGAGCTTTAATGATGCCGCCAACTCTATCCCGGGCAACAGAGCAAGACCCTTTTCCAAAAAAAAAAAAAGGTGGTTGAATTCACTCTCTGCCAAGCTGGTTAGCTGGGACATAGATCTTCTCTGTCCTTAGCACTTCTGGTTCTCAAGAATTCAGACTCAGGTTGGAATCTACACAATGGCTCTCTGGCTGTCAGGCCTACAACTATACCACCAGCTTTCCTGGGTCTCCAGCTTGCAGATGGCAGATAATGGGATAATGGGACTTTTCCATAATTGCATGAGCTAATACTTTATAATAAATCTCTCTCAAAATTTCTCTCTTTCTCTCTCCTATTGGTTCTATTTCTCTGAAAAACCCTGATTAATACGCATGGACTTTCTGTCCCATGACAAGAGTCAACCAGAAAATTGCAACTGCAAACTGAACCTGCCCAACTGCCCAAAAAAGACCCACCTTATCCCATGTTCTCCTCCATATTAAAACAAGTGGCAGGGCATAGTCCTTGACTACTAGCAAATTGCCAAATATCGTCTTTCTGAGCCTCTGAAAAAGCGTCATATCAATTCCACCACGAGACGGTAGAATTTCCTCTTCTCCAAACACTCACATGTACTCCCTGCAACTCCCTAGCAACTCAAGTGCTAGAATCCCTGGCAAGTTCCAGGATCGATTATAGCAGAGCAAATGAAAACAAGAAACCAATCATCTGTCAGCACAGAAGCTGCTAGGGAGCAATAAAGTACCCTAAGAGGTTTGGACAAAAATAGCATGGGAAACCAGAATAAAGATAAAGCTGATATTTTTGACTTTTAGAACCAAAAAAACCCCTTAATGGCAACATAGTGTAGCCATGCCCTAGTATCAGAAAATTAGGTTACCTGGGATTAGGATTAGAATACATGCACTGTCTGATATTGTAGTTACTACGTACATGTGACTAATGAGCACTTGAAATGTGACTAGTGTGACAAAGGAACTGAATTTTTAATTTTATTTAACTTTAATTAATTTAAATTTAAATTTAAGGTCAGTCACAGTGGCTCATGCCTAGCACTCTGGGAGGCTGAGGTGGGAAGATTGCTTGAGCTCAGGAGTTCGAGACCAGCCTGAGCAAGAACAAAACCCCGTCTCCACCAAAAAATAGAAAAATTAGTCAGGCATGGTGGTGTATGCCTGCAGTCCCAGCTACTGGGGAGGCTGAGGCAGGAGGATCACTCGCGCCCAGGCATTTGAGGTTGCAGTGAGCTACGATCATGCCACTGCACTCCAGCCCCAGGCAAGCGCGAGACCCTGCCTCAAAAAAAAAAAAATTTATATTTAAGACCTAATACTTAGATCAGTTACTGGAAAACTTCCTTGAAACAACTTGAATATATGAATTTACTTTTCCAATTATAATGTTTATGAAATCTAAATACAGATCAAGTATTTCCAATGAAAATTTTGCAGTAAATTGAGATGCACTATAAATGTAAAATACACACTAGATGTAAAATATCTTGTTAATGTTTTTTTATATTGAACAAATGTGGAAATGATGATATTTTGGATATACTCAGTTAAATAAAACATTATTAAAATTAATTTCATCTTTTCTTTTACTTATTAAAATGATACTATTAGAAAATTTCAAATTACATATATAGCTTGCATATTTCTACTACTAGTCTACATAATATTTAATAAATACAAACTTATTAAATGAATACATTCAGTGCAAATTTTTAAAAATATGTTTCATGTAGGAAAAGTTTAAGCTGAAAATACCACTGTTGCCTGTTTAAAGTACATACAATTTAGGAAAAAAACAAGGCTATAATGAGAAAAAAGCCATATTCCTAGACTATTGCACAAATAAAGCATGAGAAATCATACTGTACCAAAAATATTAACAGTGAATTCAATGACACATTTGATAAACAGAAAAAACAAAGTTGGCACCTCTAATAACACTATGAGATCAACAGAAGATAACTAATGCCCCAGATACACTTCTCAAGGGGATTTAACCACAGGCTTACGATCTGAATAGATCTATGTCAGCTATTTAAGACAGCCAAAAAAAAAAATGTTACAGACCAAGAATGTTTAAAAATTCAGAAAACTGAGGCAGCAGCTAGCAAAAGTCATTCAAATCGTCCTTTTCATAAAGGAAGGTGAAGAAAATTATTAAATCTCAAGGAACTGGTGAAAATAGAGAAAATTCAAAAACACAGAATTTGAGAAAAGTTTAGTGGCTTTTTCTTTAATCACTGGAATGTGTAAAGAAAAAAGACCAAAGACTATGGGTTCTAGAAAATAGTAATTGCTTAAATAATGGAATGATTACATTGATGGATATTATTTTCCAATAAATGTTAGGTATTCTAAAAAAGAAGGGTCTGTCTATTGTCACAGAATACACAGATTATTTGAAGTGATAACCAGATCAAAGGAAGCATGTTTTGAGAGGATTATTTACTTCTGTTGTTTTTATCCATTTTGGCTCGACTCATACTTAGAGGAAGTTTCTCAGGAAAGGGTCTTTAGTTACTCAAGCTTCAGAGAACACGAATGAACCACGTCCCTTTAAGTGGTAACCTCGCAACCTGCTGAGGGGATTAGAACATATGGACCCTTTGGGAGTGAGGAGGATTCAAATCCCAGAAGCAGGTGTTCAGAGTCCTTCGAACTCCTGGCTTACCATGGGGCAATGAAAGACCTTAAAGTCATTTAAAAGTAGAGCAGATCCTATTCAACAAGTAGAATAAGCAGCACAAGTTTCAAGTGGGCCAGACATTAAATGATCTCATTTAATCCTCACAATGACTTAAAGGTAGATATTATCTCCATTTTACTAATAATGAAACCAGTTAAGAGAGTTTAAGTGACTTGCTGAAGATTCACCGCTAGTAAATGCCAAAGCTGAGATTTGAACCAGTGACTGAGTACCCAAGTATAGACCTTTTCCACTATACCACATGACATTGCTGAGCTTTGAAAATACCTACAGGCTAACCCCAGGACTCAGAGCACTGCTTAAAATCCAATATGAACAGAGAAAATAAGCGAAGCCAAGAGTTGGGTCTTTAAAATGATAAACAACATTGACAAACCTTTAGCTAGACTAAGAAAAAAAGAGAAAAGACTCAAATTACTAAAATCAGAAATGAAAGTAAGGATATTTCTATGGACCTTATAGAAATAAAAAGGAATATAAAAGAATACTATGAACAATTGTATTCCAACAAATTAGATAAGCTAAATAAAATGGACAAATACCTAGAAACACACAAACTACCAAAACTGACCCAAAAAGAAAACACAAAACATGAATAGACCCTATAGCAAGTAGAGGTTGAATCTATAATCAAAAACACCCAAGAAAAGCCCAAGACCAGATGGCTTCACTGGTGAATTCTACCAAACATTTAAAGAATTGATACCAATTCTTCTCGAACTCTTCCCAAGAAGAGGAGGCAACTCACTCTATCACATTACCCTGACACAAAAGCCAGACAAAAGCATCAGAAGAAAACAAAACTATAGACCAATATCCCATATAAATACAGACACAGAAAACTTCAACAAAATACTAGCAAACCAAAACCAGCAGCATATTAAAAGAATTATACACCTTGACCAAGTGGGATTTATCTCAGGAATGTAAGGGTGGTTCAACGTACAAAAAGTCAGTCAATGTAATAATACACCACATTAATATAATGAAGGAAAAAAAATGTTTCTCAATTGATATAGAAAAAGCCTTTGACAAAATCCAACATCCTTTCATGACGAAAACACACAACAAACTAGGACTGGAAGGGAACTTCCTCAACAATAAAAGACATTTATAAAAAACCCACAGCTAACATCATGCTGAACACTGAACGACAGAAAGCTTTCCCTCTACACTCAGGAACAAATAAAAACACCCTCTTTCTAGTCAATATTGTACTGGAAATTCTAGCCAGAGCAATTAGGCAAGAAAAAGAAATAAAAGGCATCCAGGTTGGAAAGGAAGAAATAAAATTATCTCTATTTGCAAATGAGATGATATTATATACAGACAATCCTAAGGAATATACGCACACACAAAATCTATTAGAGCGATGAAAGAGTTCAGCAAGGTTTCAGGATACAAAATCAATATACAACACTCAACTGTTATTTCTATATTCCAGCAATGAACAACCCCAAAATGAAATTCAGAAAACAATTCTATCTACAATAACATCAAAAAGAATAAAATATTTAGGAATAAATTTAATCAAGGAGGTATAAGATTTACTTGTACACTGGAAACTATAAAACATTGCTGAAAGAAATTAAAGAAGTCCTAAATAACTATAAAGACATCCATGTGCATGGATTGGAAGACTAAACATGTAAAAGTGGCAATACTCATAAAAGCAATTTACAGATATGATGCACTCCCTATCAACATCCCAACAGCCATTTTACACAAGCAGAAAAGCTAATCCTAAAATTCTTATGGAATAGCAAGGGGACCCTGAATAGCAAAAACAATCTTGAAGAAGAAAAACAATGTTACAGGACTCACACTTCCCAATTTCAAAACTTAATGTAAAGATACAGTAATCAAAACAATGCGGTACTAACATAAGAATAAATATACAGATCAATAGAATATTAAGAATCCATAAATAAACCCATACATCTGTGGTCAACTGATTTTTGACAATAGGGCCAAGACCATTCAATGGGGAAAGAATAATCTCTTCAGCTAATTGTGCTGGGACAACTGAATATCCAAATGCAAAAGAATGAAGGTGAACCTTACCTAATACCATATTAAAAAATTAACTTAAAATGGATCAAAGTCTATATTGTTCTAAATATAAGAGGTTAAGCCAAGTCTTAGGAAAAAACATAGAGGTCATGACTTTGGGCTAGGCAATAGTTTCTCAGATATGACACCAAGAGTATAAGCAACAAAAGAATAATTAGATAAACTGGACATCATGAAAACTAAAAACTTGTGCTCATGAAAGAACACTATCAAGAGAGTAAAAAAACAATCCACAGAATAGGAAAAAATACTTGCAAATCATACCAGGTCTGTCTGGAAAGTATCCAGCTATGTAATATGAAAAACAGACACATTTGTTGAAGATACAAGATACAAGAAACACTGTACATAAGACAATGACGCCTCATTCCGCTTCAAAGTAGGCACCTTGTGACCTCAGTTCTCCCAGCATCTCTACACCCATACACGTTCAACATTCTCAGGTGTTCTGCTTGTTGCAGGCCTTCCAGAACGTGGATCACTTTCAACAGATTCTCAACTGTCTTTGAAGTGTTTGTGCCACTTTGATTTGCGCTATACTCATTACCTCATCCCCGAAAGCCTTCTGAATCATCCGAATATTTTCCATGGAGGAATGTTCAAGCTGAACACAAAATTTGATGCAGATTCGTTGCTCTGCTCACTCAGTCATTTTGAATATGACGGCCACATAGTACACATGCTCACTCAACAGCGTCTAGCGTACCACTGACTACTACAAAGAAGGCATCATTGTTCACGCATATGCATTTCACTCCACTCTCCTTGGCTGCCAGGTTACATAGATGTTGTGCAAACTGTTCTCCTTACATTAACAACGGCTGTATACTTTCTGAACAGCCCTCATATATAAGGGTCCCATATCCAGAACGTATAAAGAACTCTTAAAGCTCAACAGTAAAAAAGACAAACAAGCCAATTTTAAAAATGAGGCAAGGCCCTGAATAGACATTTCTCCAAAGAAGATAAACAGGTGGCCAACAAGCACATCCATGTCATTAGTCATTACAGAACCACATCAAATACCACTTTACATTCACTAATATGGCTATAATCTAAAAACCAGAAAATAGCATGTTTCTGAGGATGTGGAGAAATTGGAACCCACATACATTGTTGGTGGGAATGAAAATGGTGCAGCCACTGTGGAAAACAGTTTGATAGATCCTTAGTAAGTTAAACAGAATTACCGTATGACCAAGCAATTCCATTCCTGGTTAATACCCAAAAGAACTGAAAACAGATGTGCAAACAATAATCTGTCCATATTCATATCAGCACTATTCATGATAGACAAAAGGTGGAAACACCACAAATGTCCATCAACTGATGAATGGATAAACAAAATGTGATATATCCATACAACAGAGTAAATATTATTCAGAGACAGAAAGGAATGAAGGACTGATACATGCTTCAACATGGATGAACCTTGAAAACGTCATGCTAAGTGAAAGAAGCCAGACACAAAAGGTCACATATTGTATTATTCCTTGATATGAAATATCCAGAGTAG
>NW_012150840.1:15481585-15586816 GCF_000956105.1 Propithecus coquereli | reverse complement strand
CCACTGGTCTGGCCTCATTTCCAATTCTTAGCCATATGCTTGTTTAGGATTAACTCTATCCCTGCTCCAGGGATGAGCCTTGATTGGTTTCATACAATCAGGGTATTTTATCATTTGGTTATAGTGACTGGTTCAGAGATGGGCACATAAACCAACTGGAGCCCTTGAGTGTAATGAGACATGTTCTGAGATCCTCTGAGAAAGCAATGCTTTCTTTCTCTTCTGTAGCAGCTATCGATGATGGCCTCTCTTCCTCTTGATGATATAGGATGAGAATGAGAAATCTGGAACTGCCAGAGCCATTTTGTGACCTTGAGGGGAGAGCCTGGAGCTGTTGGTAAAGAAGGAAGTCAGTGGAAGCCTGACTGAAAGAAGGAATGAAATGAGATCCTGGGTTCTAAAGTTGGAGTTGTAGAATCAAGACTTGCCTAAATATGAATTAATAAATTCCCTTTATTATTTAGGACAATTTGAGTTATGTTTTTATCCCTTGCACACATAAAGAATCCTGATATATTCCCAATAATTTATATGTCCCTTTTATACCTTATAGTACCTTTTCAAGCCAATCTAATGACCCATCCTAAGATTCTGACCTAGGAATCCTAAATTGATACAAGTATCCCAATTAAAATCACACATTTTAAAGAAAGTCTACGCTAAATGGAATAACATATATTTTCCTCCAGCATAAAATCACAGTACAGAGAGGGACCTCTGACTTCATTCTCTATCCCTAGCCTCAGCAAAGCTCAGTTTAATTAATCTTGGATAGATGGATATTTACTCACAGATTAGGAAAATCTTCATCCTTAGGGCAGGGATATAGGAAGGGAAAGAAAAGTAAATGAACTGAGTCTCTACTATGTGCAGTATCTAAACTAAGAGCTTTTGTGAGGTAGTTAGCAAGGGATTCCAGGTTTCCTAAGGACAAAAGTGGGCATCTTGCCATGGTGCAACTGCCCCACCTGGGAAGGAGGGCAAGGGTGGACCCCAGGCCCCCTTTTTGGTCCTGCCCCACCTTTGATTCTGCCCTGAGCTACTACCATACCTGGGGGAGGAGGGAATACCCTATGAATCTGCCAATCAACTTAGTGCTCCAGCTGCAAAAGAATGCAGAGGACCCTCTAGCCCACAGGTCAAGCAATACAGGTACCGTAGAGTTTGGAAATTGAACTAGAACAACTCACATGCATAGTAATGCAACTCTCAACTGTCTAAAGTGATTCCATGGTGATGTGTAAGCCACTAGGGAGGTCCCAATCCAGGCACTATAAAACAAGACGCAGGCCATAACCAAGTCCCTTTTTTGCGCCCTTTCTTTTGCTCTCCCTTTGCTGCAAGAATGGGTCAGGTCATCATCTGTGGCGTATGTATCATGCTCTGTACACCTATATCTTGCTCTTGCCCTATAATACTGCCTTTCTCTCCTTAATAAATCTCATTTTTGTGTTTGCCTTACTTTGGTGTGTCTGGTCATTCTTCAGCCATGAGCACACCAAGAACCAACATTTCAGACTAAAACCTGACACTTTCACATGTTATCTCATTTAATCCCCTTGCCCACACTATGAACTGAAGAGAAAGCGTCTCAGAGAGGTTAAGTAACTTGCCCAAGGTCATACAGCTGGTTAAGTAAGAGAATAGGTATTCGAACCCAGTGCGTATTTTCTTTCTACCCTTTGCCTCCCTAATTGAATTTCAGAGAAGTCCTATATATTGAACACCTTGAACTCAACTCTTAGGGAATTTAAACTGATCAATTCCTTAAATGGAATAAGATCTATTTAGCTAAGATTCACTCTGCTCTTTAAAATTCATATAACTATACCCCTTAACAAAGGCCACACCACAAACCTCAGGGCAAAATCAGACCCTTCCAATCCAAATTTAAAAAGATCCACACTTTGAGTGCACAGGCTGCCAGGCTACCAATCTTACAAGTGAGGCAGCCTTTAGATTTGGGATGAGCTGCCAACAGCTTCTGGTGAAGAAAGTAAAGAACATCATACCGAGTTCATTCCCTCTTTACCAGAAATGGAATGAAGATAATTATTGTTCTTGTTCTTTGACCTGGGTAATAATGCCCATTTATGAGAAATGGTATCTATAGAGTACATTTTTTTAGCAAGGATTTTTTGTGGCTTGCTTTTTAATCTTAAACAACTGTAAAATGTGGGCATGAGGCCAGATGATTCCTATGATCTCTTCCAACCTTAATTTTCCCATTATATTTCTAAGTCAACAGATAAAAAATAGGCAGCCTCAACTACAAAGTCTTAGACAGAAACTTTGGAAACTATCCAAATTTCTCTGTCAATCTAGCACTAGCTACCAACTGGCACCACTATGCCTTAGCATTTACAAACAATGGATTACTGCTACAATGCCCCGTAAGAGCCAGGAACACAATAAACAGACTGCTGAGAAGAGCTCAGGCCCTAACTGTACTATCTGTGGAAAGCCAAACCTCTGACAGAGAAATCTTTTCACTTACAACCTAAGGAAAAATAAAAGAGGGAACAAATGATTGATTCAGTAAGATCAACTAAAAACCACTTAAGGCAAATGCAAAATTGTCATGAAAAACATGCTCCCACCAGGTGGTGCTAAAAGGAAACATTCAAAATGATTGGGAAACTGAAAATTGGGACTTTAAATTTTTATTCATATCAGAAACTAGTATATATTAAGAAAATATACTTTTATAGGCATGAAAGAACAAAGCATTTGAATGTTCAGTTATTCAAGTAGACTGGTTTCATGGTTCACTTTATTGAAAGCCTAAGAACATTTTAGTTTTTAAGGAGCAATTTCATGAAGAATATTCACTTCTGGGACCCAGCCTATATAACTCAAAGACGGAGATGTAAAGCAGCTTTTTTATTCCTGCTGCTATGCCACTGCTGCTAGAAATGCCTTCCCCACTTCTCAGTTTAAGCCCACCCCCCCCAAGGCCCACCTCAAGTTTCCCACCTCCATGGAGCCTTCCCCAGCTTCTCTGAACTGCTGAAGCATTCACTTTATAATTGACTGTTTATGATCATTTTAACTGATAGAAAGCCAGCCTTTGTGACAGAAATTAACGTTACTATTTTTTCAGTGAGTAGAGAATCTTTACGTCAAGTTCTTATATGAAAGTTTCTACATCTATATATAAATTTTATTTGGGATCCCCAAGCAAAATATAGATAAACAGCCTCTTTACATTTACTATTTGAAATAATGCCACGCAAAGCAAGGACTGCCTGGACAGGCCTGGATTGTAAGGCATTAATACCTTAATACAGCCCAGGGATCTGAGCAGATCAAACAGATGTCCATGGATATATATCTTTGTATCAAATCAACATCAATCAACAATCTTGATTTAAGGCCTTTGAACTTCCAAATCAACTTTTAAAATGTAAGCCTTCTGCTCCAGGTGTGAACAAGATTGATTTAAGCTTCCTAATGTATGAAACAAGTACTTGGTAGGCAAAACATAAGCTGATGAAACAAGATTAGCAGTTAAAAATCAACAGTAGGAATCTGAAAGGAAGAAGAGCAAGTCCATCAATTTGGATGGAGGAGCAGGGAATTACACCTTTATTTTCACTAACTTCTACTAGAAATTTACTATTTCTCAATTATGAATATAGGCAACAAATACAGTATTAGTAGTATTAGCATTATCTGTGCCTTGACTCTATCTGAAATTACAGGTACCTTTATACCCTATTACAGTTGTAGATATCTCAAAGTATCATTTACATTTATTACTATTTCTAAGTTAAGGTAGTTATTAGATTCATCACTGTATCACATGTAATCACAGTTTATCTAGATGCTAGTGTAATGAGACTGGATAAAAATTGGGCAACTCTCACCCTAGTAATCATTCAGTCACAAAATAGGGACATCTCATGTTGGTGGCCAGATGTCTATGCTGCTTCTCAGTATTCCCCATCCATAATTGTTAAGCAAAGACCATCCCACAGTGTAAAGATCATATAGAAACTAAACAAAGTCTTCACGCTGTTGTCTTTAGAAAATAAAATTTAACTTTCCTAGATTTTAAATGATCTCATTATTTAACATATTAATTAAAAAGCACATATCACTATATCACAATTTTTAATATTTTGATACTGCATTTCAATGTAATTAGAACTCTTTGTAATAATATGTATTTTATTGTAAGCACTTAAAAATAGTACTCTGATAAGGAATCCATGGTATAAAAATCTTTAAGAACTCTGATCTAAGGTGATGTACAAAGCCTTCATTTATTCATTCATTTAGTTAGTAATTCAGTCAGTAAGTATTTATTGAGTACCTACTACAATATTAGAGCAAACCACCGACAACTGTCAATATTTGACTGTTTTTGACCTACCAAGATGACAATTTCATATAGTGCAATCTAATACTTATCAGTCCCAACTTCTAAGCCCACAAATAAGAGAGATAATAATGGAGTAAAAAAACAATCTTGAAAATAGAAAGACTGATGTTTATAGGAGAAGTTAAAAATTGTGTGAAATAAGTAAGAGGCTGCACACTGAAAGCAAAATGTCACAAGAAGGCAAAGTAACCGAAGGGAATTATCCGTTTAATTATCCTGAATGAGAATGACCCAAATATATTGTCAAATCTCTATTATTTTCCATGACCTAACAATGATGAGAAGCCTTTCCTCAGGTTTATTAATGCTTAATTTTTTTCAAATTACATTAATATAATCTTCTACCTTATAACAAGTCCTCCATAAATTCAATATCAAAACCAGTAAGAATAATGCTTTATAGTTGTATAGCACTTTATAACTTACAAAGTAACTTCGCACACTATTCTATTTGATACCAACCACACCCCTACAAAATAGCCTGGGAGATATTATCTCTATTTTTCAGGTTACACAGCACACACGCATATCCAAAAGGACTCACAGAGAATCTTAAAATGAATTTTAACTTTAAGCCAGACTCCCTTTTTACTGTGTTATGTAGTAAGTAGAGGAGATAAAAGGGCAAGGTGCTTCAAAATCCAAGAAAGCTAAGTCTGAATCTCAATCCATCACCTACTCTCTATGGGTCCCTGAGGAAGTTTCTTGGTATTTGTAACACTGAGTTTAATAAAGTGAAAATAATAACATTTTAAGATTAAATAAGATACAGTAGTTTAGTCTTCAGATTAAATAAGATACAGGTAAGACAAAGCCTTTATCATCATCTATAGCAACTGTAATCATGAAACTTGACTCTTACCTAAAAGAACTCAGGAAAGTAATGTGGTTCAGTGGACACAGCATATGCTACAGAATTCTAATATCCTGCCCCAGAATTACTATGGTAAGTCACCTGACCCCTCTACATTTCTACCATTCTACCATTATAAAGGCTTTTGAGAAAAATCTGGAAAATATAACCAACATCACAGAGATTGAAGACCCACTTTTCCTCAATCTCGAAAAATTTCAAAATCTCCTATGTTGGCAGCTCTGAGCAAGGGCTCACCAAGAACTACTACCTGCATCTTACAACATCTAGAACTCATGTTCATGCATGAGCCCAGAAACAGAGCCTTATCTCATTTCTGATAGGTGATGGGGACTGCACAATAAAATCTTGAGTTAGATTATAAATAGAAGCCAAAACTAGAGTCAGACATTACCAAAGGAAGGACATAGGATAAAAAAGCATATGAGTAAAAGAGAACTATTTTTCACCCTAAAAGCAAAGGGTAAAAAGGAAGCTTGCTATTACTTACTCTTGGCTTACCACCTCCTCATCCTCTGAGGATGATGCTGTTTCTTCCAGGTCCCGGGCCATCACGACTGGCATTTCCTTTAGGGTTTGTCATGCAGTCAGCACACAGGGGCCTCAGAGACCTTTCCTTGCAGATTCACTGGATCAAACAATTTGGATGGCACAGATTCCTGCAAGAAAGTCAACTGATCTGAAACATAATGCAGTTGTCTATTTACTGATTATTGCTGATGGTCTTCCAAATCATAACAATGAAAATATTCTTAAAGAGTGCCCAACCTCTAGAAGCTTACCTTCTATTACAGTGCCTAAAATATGCCACAAAAATCAAGATGTTTTTCAAACACACTGTCTGTGCTTTATGTATTTGAAGAGCTGTTATTAAGTCTGAGTTCCTCAGTTGTCTTTTATATACTAAATATAACATGCACCAAAAGGATAGACTCACTTCACTTTTAGGGCAGTCTGAGGTAGGTGGCTGATTCCTAAAACATAGATTCCTTGCTATACAAACCTGACCTGGGTTAAAAATAAATAAAAACTCACGGTTTAAGACCCGTGCAAATATTTATTAGATTCTATGACAAGCACACAGGCAAGATGCCATCATGTTTCCAGTAAAAGAAATTCAACAATGAACCAAAAGATTAACATATTCTCTTGAATATAGGGTCATATAAATAGCTGGGGGGAAAAAAACCGCTGCCCTTCCAAACACTCTTAGAAATTTTTCTCCCTTACTAAAAACTTTGATCTTAATCTTGAATAGGCATTAAAATTGGGATATTTCCAACACTGCATTTCTAACTTAAAATATTTTTTCCATAGGAAAAGAGTACGTGTTTGTTCAGTGTGTTAGAGAAACAGAAACTGCAGATACAGAAAATGATCATGTTCAAATGACCACAATCCCATTACTCAGAGATAACCACCTGGTGTCAATCTTTCCAAACTCTACTTTTCTATGCATTTACATATACGATAAGGTTATAAATGACACAAAAGAACACGGACCCAGATAATGATCCCTACAGATCTTGAGCGGAACGGGCAATATCTACCTCAATGACGTTATTCCAGGGATTCCCAACGGGATTTCTCGACCTTTCCCAAAACCCTGACAAGTCCTTTAAGTTAAGACAAACAAAACCTCCAAGCGAGGAAAGGACGCCAACCTTTCCTGGACTGCCTGCAGAGCAGGAAGAAACAGGAAGGTCGAAGAAGATTAAGGACACTCGCCGAATGAAAGTCCTGGCCCTAAAGGGATGTGCCCCTCAGCCCCCCTCTCCCAGCTCACCCCAATCCCAGGTAGGTACGCAGGTGCTCCCCCACGGAAGGACAGGGCGACTCCGCCGCAGCGATTCAACCCGGCGCGCCCGGAAGCCAACAGCTGCTCCCGGGCTCTGAGAGGGAAGTGCAGCGGACGGCGCCCGCCCGGACCCGGGAACGCACCTCCCTGGGGTAGGGAAGCGCGCCGGCGCAGAAGTTTACCTGTCTCATCTTCACATGGCTCGGGGCAGGCCGGCGGGGACCGCGCTCTGCGCCTACCTCCTTCCTCCTTCCCCAGACCGGCTCACCGCGGCGGCCGACGGCTGCTTCCCTCGTTACTACAACAACCAACAAGCAACCGCCCGCTCGGAGCCACTGCGCAGGCGCCCGCCACCGGGCGCTGAAAACGCTTGGCTGAGGGCGCGGAAGAATGTCGTCACCGCCCGGCAGCGCGGGAGCGAAGCCCTGCTCTTGGCAGAAGGGAGTCTTCTTTTTTCCGCTCTTTTTTTCCTCCGCCCCTAAAAGGTTGACTCAGACCCTGAGTTCCGCCACGCTCAACAGGAGAGTTTACTGCGTGAGCGGCGTACCCCTGGAAAGGCTTAGGTAGCGGCAACTGCTGATTGGCAGTAAAGGGGTTCACTCCCCATCTCCTGCTCCAGCAAAACGGACGCAGCCAATCAGAGCGAGGACTGACGGAGACGACCCAATCCTGGAGCCGGGCTGAAGGCGGGGGCGGGGATAAATGGCTCGGGTGGACTCCCGACCGGAGCTGTCCTGGGGGAGCTTCTTTGCTGCTACTGCTCCTGCGGTGCTGGAAGTCCGGTCGTCAGGTAAGGAGAATATGGAGGACAAGAGGTGGGTAGGTGTCTGTGTGGCATCTGGTTGAGAGAATCCGGAGAGTCTGGAAAAAGGGGGGTGGGATTGAAGGAGGATACCTGGGGGGCAACCTTTTGGGGGGAAAAGGGTTCGAGAGATGAGGACAAGGGGGCGCTAGGAAGATGGAGAAGGCTTGGTAAATTCAGGGAGCGAAGGAATGAACAAATGAGCAGCCACTGTGAGCCCAGCCCTATGCAATGAGCCTTCACTTTTTCTCATATAATTCTTGTAGAAACCCTTGAGGTAGATACCTATTATCTCCATTTTGCAGATGAGGAAACGAGGCCGAAAAGTGTAAATGACTTGAACAGGGTCACACAGCTACTAAATGGTAAGGCCAGGATAGGAATCCCTCTATTGGTGACTCTAAGTTTTAACACCACACCTGTGCTGGGCTGAGCCAGGGCAAAATTTGAAATAGATGTTGTATACATTCTGGGAGGCCCTAAAGCTTTAGGGAAATGGGGTTGAGGAATTGCCAGAGCAATTTGGAAGTGCTCAGGCTTTGCCATCAGCTACCTGTTGGAATTTCTAAGAGCTTCTGTGAAATGGAAGGCATAAGTTCTGCTGAAAAGGGTGAGGGGGCATGCATGCAGCTTTTCTAACCCTGAAAAGAGACCTGAGCGTCCTACTGGAGAGGGTGACAACATAAGAGGATAGGTGGATCTTGGCCCAGGCTATACCTGCTGTGATGTCCGGTAGGCCCCTAGTCTTTCCGGACTTGGACAGAGTCCACCTTTTTGATCCACCTGTCCCTGAGGAACTTATCAATTCACCCTTCCTCCTCTAGAGCTCTTCTGTGTTCATTTTTTGGGTGCTTTGAACTGTCGTAAGCTATTGCTGACTTTAATAGATATCTCAGCTGGGTAGTGTAGGACAATACTTAAACTTCTATTGCCAAAGTGACAAAGGAAGCCTGATAGTTTATTACCACTTTATAGCCAAGAAGTTAACCTGACAACAGATAAAACATGGGCTAATAATAATAAAGATGGGAAGAAGTTCTTCCATTGTTAGATTCTTTATATTTGTTTTATTTAAATCAAGCTCATTGAAATCACCACTCAACAAGGGTTGATCTAAGCCTTTTTTAAAAAAACACAAAGTATGTAATCTGATTGTATTTTCTATGTGATTTGAAGACAAAGTGGGTATGGTACACTTTTCTTTCTCAAAAATGGGAACTTCATCAAAATCTTCTCAGTGAGGTGGTATTGCAGCTCTGCCATGTATCAGCTGTGTGATCTCAAGAAACTCATTTAACCTCTCTGTTCCAACTCTCACCTGTAAAATGGAAATATCAATAGTGTCTAACTACCTTATTATAAGAATTAAATAGATAATGTCTGTTAGGTTCTTGGCACAGTGCTCAGCACAAGTGGCCAATAACTGATAGCTATTATAATTTCTTTTGCAACCCAACACTAAGATTACTGTTTCCATCTTTATATAATTTTCTACTAGTTGTAAAGTCACAGTAGTTTATTTATTTTTAACTTTAGATTGTTCTTCTAGTTTATGAAGCATGGTATATAACTGAGAACCAGAGTACAGAAAACCTAAGGATGTAAACAGAGCCCTCACCCCATGAGTTCCACTCAAATGTATAAGGCTTCTATAGGCTTGGAAGGATCTGTCATGAATACCCAGGCAGGCATCTGTGAGTAGATTTATAATCACCTTTGAGCCACTTGAATTACAAAGCAATGGCATGAAAAAGTAAAGATATAAGAGGACTGATTCCAACTAACAGAAAAGAGTTCTGATTTAGGGTAATATTTTGGAGAAATTGCTTAGACAAAGGTAAGTACTGTGCCACTTATTGCAAAGTATACTGTTTATTCACTACTATTTGTGTGACTAAATATTGAAACCAATTTCTATAAGCTTTACACAGAAATCCATTGAATTAGTTTATAGTAATATTTGTATGCCTCCTTTTCTTCTGCTCCCTTTTTTCTTCCCATTTTTTCTGGCTAGGTTTGTTATTTTCACCCACTATGTTATCTAGCTATTGTCATTCTGGGTAAAGATCAGCACACGTGACGTAGGGTAGATATCCAAAGGTAGCATGCTAACCCTGTGAAGTAAGAGTACTGTGTTAAGAAACTGGGGTAGATGAGCCCAGAGGACTTGGGCAGGAATTTATGAAGTGATTGGCCAGCTAAGCGCTCCTGAGTGGGACACAGGTTAACCACAGAGGTGAGAGAGCTTATGGTTGAAGCAGGCTGACCTTCATTGTCTCATGTCCTCTGCCTTTGTTTCTAAGGCAAAAAGCCCTCTCAGATTTAAGGGGAGTCATGAGCCGTTTCCTGAATGTGTTAAGAAGCTGGCTGGTTATGGTGTCCATCATAGCGATGGGGAACACACTACAGAGCTTCCGAGACCACACCTTTCTCTATGAAAAGCTCTACACTGGCAAGCCAAACCTCGGTAAGAAATCAAAGAATTTCTACATCCTTTGTACGACTAGCCTACATTGTGCTTCCCAAACCAGGCTGTCCATCAGAATAACGTTAAAAACAAAGCACGGGTACCCATTTCCTTCACCAAACCTATTTATTGAACCAAGTGGGGGCCCAGGACTCCAGTTTCTAAGTACTTCCCAGGTGATTCTGGTGCTGCCTTATCTGGCCTTTGGCAACCACTGGAGTCGTACTTTGTGGTGGGCACTTGACCCTTTTTCCCCCCATGCTTCTCTGAATACTTCTTCATTCATTTTACACTGCCCCGGGCAATTAGTGTGCACAAAAAGTGTGATATGGGCAAGTGAGGACATAGAGTTTCCTGGTGGCTCTGTGATGCCCCACTAGAAATCCATAAACAAGTTTTTCATATTATCTCAAAGCCCTTTTCAGAAATCGTGTGGAGGCACACACGGTTTATATTCCGTGTTACAGATGGAGAGTTACGAATCCAAGGTCTTCATGTGACATAGTCCTTCCAAGTTGGTCTCCCAAAATGAAACTTCACAAGGCCCATAGTGGCCTTTCCTGGCTTCCTGAGCCTCTCTGTTGAGATGTTTGCACATTTCAGCTTGCACTTCATCACACTGATGTGTGGGGTAGTTAGCGCTGCAGCATCGTTTCACAGCAGCTGATAATTCTGTGTCACATTTATAGCTAACCCAGATTCAGGCTCTGACCTAGCTCATTTTTCTGCAACGCCTGGGCATAAAAGGAAATTAAATAGGCTAAGTCTTATTTTGAGCAAAGCTTAAATATATTTGGATTAAAGAACCTGGAAAAGTGAGCAGGACAATTCCATTTTTTTCAACCTCAGGTGATCGTGGAACCCTGTAAAGATTCACAGGTTTTTAGAGGTTATCTCGTCTAACCTTTTGAATTTAAAGTTGAGACAGAGAAGCCCCAGGGTCATGTGACTTGCTAAAGGGCATCTAGCTGAGCAGAACTTTCATGTGTATGTTTGGCCAGCCCAGAAGTGGAGGCTACCTCCTCTTGTAATCTGGGGGCTGTCATGATACTCTTCTGATTGTTGCAGTGCTCTGGAGTGGCCCATTGAATTTCATTGGTGCCTAATCTGGTTAGGTCTGGTGAAGTACTCCACTTTAGTAATCTCACTGACTACCGGTTAATAAAGAATGTAGCCCTCTGGGGCTAATGCTAGATATTTGGTTGGCATATGGAATTTTTTCTCACTACCATCTAAAGATCTTCAGTGTTGTGAATTTGATAGAGTTGTCAGGCTTTCCAAAGGTTGGAAAAATCCTTAAAGCCCAAGGAAACATTAGTAGACCTTTCAGTTGTTAGTTTTGTCCTTTAAAGTTCCTCTTACTCAGCAATACAGCAGCAAAGGAAGTATCTTTGCTTTCACTCTTTTGGCATTCCCAAGCCACTGGATGCCTTAGATCAATTGCTGTGCATTTAAATCACCCAAGCAGGGAATTTCTAGAAAGTACTTATACCAACAACCCACCACCATAGAGGATCATGAAATTGGTCTGGTAACCAGGCCTTGAAATTTTATAAAACTCCCTCAGTTGATTGTAATAAATGCCCAGAGTTAAGAACCACTGTTAATGGTGGAATATGACCCATACTTTCTGGACAAAATATTTAATACAGCAGTGTCTGAATGAAGCCACCAAGAGCAAGGTGCCCCCAGCAAACACCAAAGAAACTGTGTTGTTCTACTACCATATGCACAGGAAACCAGCCTGGTGTTGGCTTCATTCAACAATGTAAATCTGAATTCAAGAAGAGATGCAGGAACTTAAATTTCTTGAAGACCATATGTGGGCATTTAGATTGGTCCCCAGTTGTCTGAGTTCTCTCTTGGATCAGCCTTGAAAGTCTGTGGGCCTCCTAGGCCTCTTGTATTGATAGACCATTCTCTGCAACATTTTCCCAAACCTGTCTGATCCAGGCCCAGTGAGCTGTCAGGAGCAGAGGGTATCTACTACTCTACTACATCCAGGAGTTATTTGGCTAAGTGGGCTCTTTATTGGTTTTCCACTCTTGGAAATCTCCTTCCAACTGTAGACATTTGAAGAGAATCTGGAAGTAGTCATTCTGGAATTCCTTCTAGTTCCCATGTGCAGCACCAGGGCCTCTGCTTTGCCCAGCCACAGGGAGGTCAGGTTCAGCTCCCTACCTGCCATGAACCACCAGCGAAGTAGGAGTTTGGTAGGAACCCCAACCCTCCCCTTCTCAACAGTCTTGCTTTTTTCTGCTACACAGTGAATGGCCTCCAAGCTCGGACCTTTGGGATCTGGACACTGCTGTCATCAGTGATTCGCTGCCTCTGTGCCATTGACATCCACAACAAGACGTATGTAAGGGAAGGAAGAGCTTTAGCATCTTTTTGTTGGAAATCAGATACTAGGCATACCCATTGCCCACCCTGGCCAAGCTCCAACACCATTGGGCCCTGTTAATGATTTTAATACATTTGCCTAGAACGTGGATAATAAAAGACTAATAGGCTCCATTCCTTCCAGGCCTAAGAAACATAATAGGCTTAACAGGTCTTCTTTAGAGTCTGAAAATTCTTTGGAACTGACATAGCAAACTGGCAAGGTCATTATTCAGTGGCCTGCATCATACCCCTCTACCTCTCCCCCTGCCCTCCTTTTATACACCTCTACTTCTTTCTAAATAATCAGCCTTGGCCAGGAGCAGTGGCTCACACCTATAATCCCAGCACTTTGGGAGGCTGAGGTGGGAAGATTGCTTGAGGCCAGGAGTGCAAGACCAGCCTGAGCAATAGCAAAACCCTGTCTCTACAAAATAAAAATAAAAATAGCCAGGTGTGGTGGCACGCGCCTATAGTCCTAGCTACTTGGGAGGCTTATGCAGGAAGATCACTTGAGCCTGGGAGTTTGAGGTTTGCAGTGAGCTGGGATGATGCCACTGCACTCTAGTCTGGGCAACAGAGCCAAGACCCTGTCTCAAAAAAAAAAAAAAAAGAAAAGAAAATCAGCCTTTCTTCTACTAAAGAAGTAGAATGGTATGCTCTTTTTAGAGTAGCCACCCACACATATCTTTCTCAAACATTCCTCCTAAGAAGCAGGAATGAACAGAAATCACAATCCATGACAAAAGAGGAACCCATAAGTAACCTGTTTGTATACTTATGCAGTCAGTAGGTAAGGGGGAAAGAGAACCTAGGACTCCTGTATTCTACCTCTCTTAGTCCCAGGGTACTCAGATCAGTGTGGAACAATTTGCATGCAATCAGAAGCTGTAACTGGTTCTGGCCACTGGAGGGCGCTCGAGCTTTCATCCCAGCAACAGACAGATCATCATCCCTATCTAGGTGGCTAGTTTGTTCAGGTCACTAGGGGAGGCTACCAAAATACCAACTTCACATTAAAATATTTTTCTGTCTTATCCAATCTCTCAGCATGTAGGGCAGAAAGGAGACAATAATATTTATTAAGCCCCTCTCTTTTTTAATTTCTTTATTTTTATTTTTCAGAGATGAGGGTCTCATTATATTGCTCAGGCTGGTCTTGAGCTCCTGGGCTCAAGCGATCCTCCTGCCTTAGCCTCCTGAGTAGCTGGGACTACAGGCACATGCCACTGTACCCAGCTGAGCTCCTTTTATCATACCAGGAGCTTTTACCTATATGATCTTTGTTAAATCTCCTAGTAGCCCTAGGAGGTAGTGATTTTCATTCCTGATTTTGCAGATCTAAATATTAGAGATCCAATTAATTTAAACTGAGGAAGCCTGACTCAAGTGGGATTTGAGGCAGAGCTATTAGCCCTTTGATCTCTCTCTTTTTAAATTTTTTTTTTCCAAGTTTGAAACTGTCGTTTACTTGTCCTAGATTGACATGTATTTTTGGAAGCAGTGTGGTTTAGTGGAAACAGCCTTGGGCCAACAATGAAAACAAGAAAATGGGCTCTGGTCCCAGTTCTGTCGGTAACTGGCTTCACAGCAGCAAGTTCATTATTTACCTTCTCTGCACCTCAGTCACTTCATCTGTGAAATGAGAATAGATACCTGTTCTACCTCTCAGGGCGACTGAGAGGGAAGGAGGATTGAATAATCATTTTAAAGACCTTTACCAGGATGAAGAATTACTGATAGGTACAAGGGATATGTCTTTCTTTTGTTGTGCTTTTGGAGTGAGCAGAGACAACTCAGACTTATCTTTACCTCTGTTACCCATTCATTTTTCGCCCCCTCCTAACACCAGATGGCTGCAAATACTGACTTCCTGTTTCCAAACCTCTCTAGCCTAGGACTTTGACCCATGCACTTCTGATGTGCACTCTGATCCTATTCCCTTGCTAACTGGAAACTCACAATTAACACACGTACATAGATGTTTACAAAATGTATAAAAACATGCACAGGAGTCGTAAAAATCAAATTTAGATACTGGTTGTTCCAGGGGAGGGAGGAGAACAGGATCAGGTTGCGATAAGGATACACAGGATGTTTTAACTGTTATCTGTAATGTTTTATTTCTTAGTGAAAACTGAAACAAAAATGTCAAAATGCTGAGATTTAATGGAGCTGGGTATTGGTTGCATTAGGGTTCATAATAGTATTCTATTTTTGAACGTTGGAAGTATTTCATTGTTTTTTTTTAATTTTATACTTAAAGATATCAGCAAACCAAATGGTCAGTCATCTAATAGTTTATCTTTTCTCAACTTCATAGTTAAAGCTGAGCAACAAGCTCTCTTCCCATGAGGTTGTCACTGTGTCTTCTATCTGTCCACTTTTCTAGGCTAAGACACAAGGTAACCAGCCCATATTGCAAGAGCATCTAAAAGCTCCAGAGCTGTCCTTGCTCCTCTTCCCCATTCAGGCCATTCATTCTGTGGCATCCGTCATGTAAACACTGACTAGCACATGGCCAGACACCTGCCAGGTAGGGTTAGACTACAGAGTCAGCCAATTTGGATAAATAGAATATATAAGCATGATTGATCCAAAATTGTCTACACTGCCTAGGATGGCCATAATCCAGACTCTGCTATGGCTGGGTTCACCACCTTGCTATGACTTAGAGATCCACTCTGGATGCCTGGACCATCCTCCTCTCAGTTTAGCAATTGTTTGAAACCTTCAATTTTGCCCTACATGAGAATAAATTGATATAATCAAGGCACTACCCTTTCTTGTTTTCTGTCCTTTTTCTTGAGCCATAGTCACATCTGGGTTTTTATTTGTGTATGTCAAGTCCGACTGATACTTTTCCTCTGCTCTGTACTGAACAAACAGTAACCTCGGTTCCCATTTCTGTCTGCTCCTTTACAGGCTCTATCACATCACACTGTGGACCTTCCTCCTCGCCCTGGGGCACTTCCTCTCAGAGTTATTTGTATATGGAACTGCAGCTCCCACAATTGGTGTCCTGGCACCCCTGATGGTGGCAAGTAAGCATCCAACCGCCCTAGACCTCCTGCAGGGACTGTCTAAGCACTAGGGCTGGTACAAAGAGTAGACACAGGGAGACAGAAGAAAGGTGCTGTGTTTATGTCAGTCACTAATATTTTCTCTGCATTTAAGGTTTCTCCATCCTGGGTATGCTAGTTGGGCTCCGGTACCTAGAAGCAGAACCAGTATCCAGACAAAAGAAGAGAAACTGAGGCCGACATCACCACCTCTAACTTCACCGTCTTCCACCTTTGCTGTCTTTTTCCTTCGCCATAATTAATAAGTAATTGATGTAATCAGAAAGTGTCCTTTTTCTTGAACCATAGTCACATTCTGGGTTTTTAATTTGTGTTTGTCAAGTCTAGCTGATACTTTTCCTCTGTTCTGTATTGAACAAACCGTAACTTCAGTTCCCATTTCTGTCTGCTCTTTGATTTCTTTTCTGTTTCATCATCAGCCCCTTTATTCACTTTTAGCCTCTTAAGTTTTTTTATATTTTTAAAATTTTAAGATATAACATGCATACAGAAAAGTATATAACATGAATGTACAATTGGAGAATAATTTTAAAGTGAATACTCTGTAACTCCATCCAACTCAAGAAATTGCCAGCACCTCAGAAGCCCACTGTGTGTCCTTCCCCTTCCTGCAGCCTCTTCCGGGCTCCCTTCTCCAGCCTCCTGCTCGTTTTCCCTTTTATTTTCATTCCTTGATTTGACTTGTGTGGTGGGAACATGCGAACTGTGAAACTTAAACTGCTGCCCACCCAGAGCAGCTGTGACCAAGGGCTGCTTCAAGAGGTTATCCACACAGATCGGGTTCCTCTCTGCTGCTGGACCCAAGACTCTGAACTATCCAACGGACAGGCAGTTCTTCTAAGAAGGGCTTTCCTGCGCACGAGCAGGACCACGGCTCTCCTTCTGTCTACAGAAGGATGAGGGTTGGAAGAGTCTGGGATGTTTTTAGACTTTCTGCTCAGTTGTATTTGTGTAAGGAGTTTTGTAATAAACAGAAAAACCTTCTGCTGTGATCAGTCCTTGTGCTCTGACCTCCCCTAAGACAAGAGCACTCCCGCCCTCCGACTCCTAGGATAGGAGAATCATAGCTGTCTACCTGATCGAATACACCACAGTGAGTAGGACAGCTCAAGACACAGGTAACCCTGGCTCCCTCCACCTCCTAATTGTCACTTGCTCATTTCTGTTGTATTCTAGAAGTCAAATCTTTCTCTTTTTCACTACCTTCAAGATTCTGTGTTCACAACTGAACGGGCACTACCCTTTCTTGTTTTCTTCCTAAAGAAGCAGCAGATTCCTGAGAAAGCAGAGATAGAAAATAGAACTAGGCAACGTAGCAGAGACAGCAAATAGAAGAAACAGCTGCATGACCATGAAAAGAAGGCAGTTAAACCCTGAGGATAATGTACTGGAATGGACAGTTGCCCTCTGAACACTACCCAGTGGGCCTCCCACTGGCTGGGCCCTCACAGCATGTGTACCCAAAAGGCTATTTGTTATTTCAACAAATATTTATTGGCCACTCCTCCATGCAAGACACTTGGGAAAGAGAAATGAACAACATAGGCAATGACCCTGCTCCTCTGGACCTGACATTGTCGTCAAGATAACAATGAACAAACCAACACATGAAAGAAGAACTTCAGATAGTGATAAGAATTCTACAGAAAACAAGGTATTTTGATCGAGAAGGGGGTGGGGCGGTGGGGGCATAACTAAGATTAGGTCATCAGAAAGCCCTCCCTGAGAAAGTTGGGATTTGAGCTGAGACTCCTGAATGCCCAGGGGTTGGGTGTCTTAAGATAAGAAACAGGCTTTTAGGGCAGAGGGAGCAGCAGCTGGAAGGTAGGAACAGCCTTGTTCAAGGAGTAAGATCAGTGTAACTACAGTATGGTGAAGAGTTGGGAAGTGAGAGGTAGATGATAAGGTCAGAAAGGGAAACAGGCCTTGCTTGACATTTGTACTTAAATACACTGGGAATTCTCTGGCTTTTTTTTTTTTTTTTTTTTTTTTGAGACAGGTTCCTGCTCTATCACTCTGGCTAAGTACAGTGGCGTGATCATAGCTCACTGCATCTCAAACTCCTGGGCTCAAGCAATCCTCCTGCCTCAGCCTCCTGAGTAACTGGGACTACAGGTACATGCCACCATGTCCAGCTAAATTTTCTGTTTTTGTAGAGACAGTGTCTCGCTCTTGCTCAGGCTGATCTTAAACTCCTGACCTCAAGCAATCCTCCTGCCTCAGCCTCCCAAAGTGCTAGGATTATAGGCATAAGCTGCTGTGCCCAGCCACAGTTAAGGCTCTTTAGGTGAAAGTAACAAACTCTACCTTAAACTAGCCTAAACAATAAAGATAACAACATTGGATCACATAACTGAAAAGTTTTAAGATCATAGGCTTCAGGAATGGTTTGATCAAGACTCCAGCTCCGACTAGCCTGAGCAACATAGCAAGATCCCATCTCTACAAAGACATAATTTAAAAATTAGCTGGACATGGTGGCACATGTCTGTAATCCCAGCAACTTGGGAGGCTGAGGCGAGAGGATCACTCAAGCCCAGGAGGTCAAGGTTATAGTAAGCTCGGTTAATGCCACTGCACTGTAGCCAGGTGACAGAATAAGACCTTTTCTCAAAAAAAAAAAAAAAAGACTCTAGCTCCCTTTCTCTGTGATTCATTCAGCTCTGCCAGTGTTGGCTTCATCCTCAGGTTGGCTTCCTTTATGGTGCCAAATGTGCTTGCAGCAATTCCAAGCCTTATGTCTGCAGAACACTACATCTAGAAAAACAGCTCAGTGGTAAAACGTATCTTTTCCTCACTCACCAACTACTGTAAGGAGATAGTAAGAAAAGCAATGGTCATATAATCCTAGCACCTTGGGAGGCTGAGGTGGGAGGATCGCTTGAAGTCAGGAGTTTGAGACCAGCCTGAGCAAGAGTGAGACCTTGTCTCTACCAAAAATAGAAAAATTAGCCAGGCTTGGTGTACACCTCTAGTCCCAGCTACTTGGGAGGCTGAGGCTAGACGATCACTTGAGCCCAGGAGTGTGAGGTTGCAGCGAGCCATGATGACACAGCTGTACTCTCGGGCAACAGAGCGAGACCCTTTCTCCACTAAAAAAAAGAAAAAGAAGAAAAACAATCATCTTACAGAGAGTTAACGTTTGAGTGTAGATCCACATGGAGAGCTCTTATGAAAGGAGTAAATGAAAACAAGATGACTTGGGTCTTCTAAACATGTGGCATGTGTTAGAAATGTGATTCTAGATAAGTAAAAGCAAGATTCCAAAGGATTTAAAAAGATACATAGTGTATTTTGCAGGCACTATCAATATTAGATTTCTTAACAGCCCAGGCTTGGGTCTCTTCCCAAATGATATAAAATAGAATTGTAATATTGTTTCTCATCAACTAAGAATTGCTAATAAATATGATGCCTGAATGCCACAGGCATGGGACAACTGGCTAGGGAAGAAATGTACAGAAAACTGGTAGCAGCAGCATATCTAAGTGACATCCATATGGTCAGCATGACGGGGGAGGAAGGACTGGCAGTAAGTTCAGAAGAAAATGATAATGCAGGACTGCAGATGCTGGGACCGAGCTGTGGGCTCTGGCCACAGCAAGCTGGTACGTGGCCAGCGTGGCCACAGAACAAACACTTCGGCCCCCCTTTGAGGCAGAGCCAGAAACAACAGTGAACTCCCGTCAGCAGTTAGATTCTAGCACAGTACAGAAAGAGGTCAGGGTCACATGTTGGTCATTGAGTAGCAGCCGTCCTTGTAGGCAGATAGTAACCTTTACATCTTTGTGTTTAAAAAATATCCCACCAGGACGGGAACATCTATGGCAATGGAGGGTGTAGGTTCTCCTGCGGAAGGCCATAGTTGCTCCTCTAGCCTCAACCCCTACCCCTCCAGCCCTTTGCTGTACCTTAGACACAGTCCTCAGGAATGTGTGATCCTCTTATGGGGACTACCAAAAGCCATCTCTGTCCCACCAAATGATAAGGCAGACCACTTTGAGAATCTTTTATTGCCTTAAAACATCTGATATGACAAATAGAAAATACAAATTGTTTTTAAAATAAAGCAATGGGTTCAGTAAACATTAATACATTTTGAGGGGTGGAAGAGTAAACATCCATCTCCTTATCAAAAAGTAAGACACACCCTCTTTTCATCTCTCTTCCAGCCCTCACTCCTTCCACCAAAAGTAGTGTGAACTTCTTTTATTACATACAGTATGTTCCTCCCATCCATTGCTCAAATCTGTACACACACACACACACACACACACACACACACACACACACACACCTGGCTACCCTCAGGGGCAGTGGCCCAAGCACCGCGGTACTGCTGAGGCCAGAGCAGTGGCCAAAGCAAGATGGCACAGTGGTCATGATCACAGCTGCTCAGTGCATAGGAGAAATTACCAAAAATTCTCTTATTTTCAAGAGATACTATCAAAGCCCATTAATAGAGTGAGACAGCAGGAAAGGAAGTCAGCTTGAGTCAGTTCAAAGGGAATTCCTTTAAATTTAGAGTGTCTGATAAAGGTTATTGCTAGAAGGGGATGGGAAGAGGGGCTGGGTGTGCAAATACTGTCCCCAACAGAGTTGGGATAAGCTTGATTCAAGTAGACTCAATTTCCATTTCAAAGGGCATCTTTCCTTCTACCCCTTTCCTCTTACCTCTCAGAAGCACCTTTGGAATTGTCAGAGTGGAATGAATCAAGATTAGTTTTCAGTAAAGGTTAGGGTGAGTTGGCTGGGATTGCCCCCCTCAGGATAAAACAAGCCCTTGGGCTGATGGCTGGGTTTCCCAATGCAGCATCCAGATAAAGGCATCCGAGGTGACTATGACACACACAAGTTCCTGGGCAAGCACTTCTTTTGTAGAGAAGAACCTTCCCATTCCCAATCAAGCTACCAGAGTGTCCAAATATTGGCTTCCACAACCATGCTGGGAAGGGGGGCCCCAGCACCATCACACCTAGGTAGTTAGCCCTCCCAAATCAGTTTCTCCTTCACGGCCACGGTGACGTTTTCGGCAAGTTTATTGATGTTTGGTTTGATCAGCTCTTAGGAGAGAGGGATTGGAGACAGACCCCAACATTAGGCCAGGAGAATTTAGGCCCAGGAGTCCTGGTGGAGCTGTTCTCAGGGAGCTTCCTCTCCCACAGAACGTGGTCAGACGGATGGCCCAGGAATGACCCCCAGGCAGGGCAGCTTGCGCTTCTTACAGCTGGGCTTTGTGGGAGGGTCTGAAGGCACTAGAAAAAGTTAATATCCTGAATAAGCTTTCTTCCTGTGAAAATTTTGCAGTCATTCTCCATGAGGGATGGAGGTGAAGGGGAAGGCAAGGGACCAAGCTAGGATTGACTCCAATTTCTCCACCAGCCTCTCCCAACACCAACTCCTGTAACCTTAAAGGGGGTGGAGGCAGGAATTGAAGCTGCATTTGGTGAAAGGTGCAATTTTCCCCAACTAAATCATCCAAGCTCTTGAGTAGGTTCCAGGAGGCATAGGCACCGTTGTTCAAGCCACAGATATTCCAGCTGGTTCCCTCCAAAAGCTTCTCCAGTGAAGGTCTTTGTGCTGGCAGTGAGAGCCATGCTGGAGGAAGAGGCAGGGTGTTCACGTTCCCTGGGTCACTGCCACCTTTCCCTCTCAGAGGTGATCCTCCGATACAGTGGTGGGCACCTTGCTGGTATTGCTGCCTTCCTCCTCCTCCTCCTCCTGGATTTTCTACAAGGCAAAACAAGCAGGCAGCCCTGTGGGTAAAAGGCACAGGACTCCACCCTGTTTGGAGCAACTGCCTGTCTATGACTTTAATCAGTGGGGAATACAAGGGACAGAGGCCACTGAGCATCCCCAAGAGCCAAGAAAGGGAGCAAGAAGCTACCAGCGCCTGCCATAAATGCGCTCCCCGAACACACACCCCCCAATGTCACAAAGTCATCAAAGAGAAAAGAGCCCAGCTTTCTATAATGCCATGGCCACCACACACCATCCCACTCCGAGTGCCGCTGTTCCAGGCTCACTCCTGGGATTGAAATGGAAGCAAAGCCCACTTTCCCTCCCCATCCTGACAGCTAAAACCTCACCTCGACTACCCATCAAATAGCTGTAAACAGTGCCAGGTCTGCCACTCCTTCAGAATTTCCAGCTACCCCGTTTGGGAGCAGACCCCAGGATGAAAAATATTATTATATACATGGAATGGATGCCACAAAGAAATTTTTAAAGGCAGCATACGTAGTTGCATATATAAACTCAATGGCTGAAAATGTGTACATATTCTTTCTCCACAGAAAAAAGACTTTGGGGCAGGTTGGCCTTGGCTTTTCTTGGGGAAAGACGGTACAGTATTTGTTCGTAGGAAAGTCTTCTGGGTCGCACTTGTTAGGTGTGTTTGGAATTAAATGTGGCCTGGAAATTATCCTGTGGGGCCCTTGGTGCATACTGCCAACTTGGGCATTTGTCTGCTATTTTTACTTGTTACCTCAGGTTCTGATGGGCACAGGCACAGTACCACACAGCCAAGGCCACTCAAGGCCTAGGACCTAGGACATGCACAGGACCAAGCTGGAGCCCAGTGTCAACTGGACAAATGGTGCTTTCTTCCCAACGGAGCTGTAGAAATCCAGCCTTTCCATGCTCAATCTTGCTAACCTTTTGGCACCAATTAGCCTCAGCCATGAGGAGCCTTCATTCTACTAACAGCCTACTTAGTCCCTCTCTCCTCTCTCGCTCTCTATCACACACACCTGCCTCCTCCAAAGCCATCACCTTGAAATCACAGAAACAGAGGTTAGTAGGGACAGAAGCTGTTCCTGTCTATGTGTTGGAAGAAAAATGGAAACCCAAACCCAGAAGATTTGCATAGTCAAGGTCAATCATCACCCTTGTCCCAAAAATCCTGTCTCTTTTTTTACCTAACGATGCATCTCACTGATTAGAAAGAGCAGATCTGCTGCATGCTCTGTCTTCATCTGGCTCTGACAATGAATTTGTCTGCAGGTCTCTGAGTTATACTGACCGCCACGGGGTATGTAATGACAGGGCTCCAGAGGAGAGCTTCTTGCTGGTGTCAGTCCCAGCATGACTCTGGCCTCCCCATAATACCAAGCTGCCACGGATGCCAGGGAGGTCTAGAGATGCATGGTGAGTTATCCAGGGACACGAGTCAGTTGAGCACCATTCCTGGAACTTAGGCTCCTATTCCTACTCAGTGCTATTTCCAGTACCCCACACTCAAGGAGACTGAGCCAGCAACTGCTTGGTTAGCAAACCCGGTCCATGTGCACAAAGATCTGGCTGCAAGAATAGTGAAATACTGGAACAACTGAAATATTAAACGAGCTGGAAAAATATATATATTTCCATAAATATATACATTATATATATTTCTATAAATATGTATATTATATATATTTCTGGTTCCATAAATATACATATATATTTCCACAAATATATATATGTAGGATACATATTTCCATAAATATAGATACATATTTCCATAAATATATATGTAGTATATAGTTCCATAAATATATATGTAGTATATAGTTCCATAAATATATATATGTAATATATATATATATTTCCATGAGATTGTGGAAGAATGTAACAGTGCGGAAAGGTTGCCAAGCTATTAATATATGAAATAAACAAGCAGGATAGAAAATGAAATGTACACAAGCATACCTACAGATCACAACACTGGAAATGCTACTAGGTTATCTCTGGGAAGTAGGATTACAGGTAATTTTTATATTCATCATTTGTCTATATCTGCCAACATAAACACAGGTTATACAGTAAACACAGCAAAATCTCATGTCACCTGACACAATACGTCACATTCCAAATTGAAACCTTTTCGGCAGAAATCTGTTTTAGTACGGGCACATTTTCCCAGGCTCACTATATTCATATTCACCAAAGTCTACCCAGTCATTACGTCTCCTTATACACAGCACGGGTGAAAGCCCATCTCCACGGTGGCCATGCCATGGTCCTCATGCAGGACTAGAGAACATCATTCCTGGGTTACGGGCTTCCCTGTCTCCCCAGTGGATTTTCCTGTTCTAGGCTCCTCCTTCCACATGCTACTTGCTGCTGCCTGCCAAGTCTAGAATGTGATAGCAGAAGACAAATAGTAAAGAACTGAAGATTATCATCTATCTGCCAAACATATCCTTAAAACACTAAAAATATCTCTTGCAGATAACCATTTCTGCCTTAGAAACTGGCAAAGATTTTTCAAAATGACAAATACTCAGTGTTGACACTCATATATACTGCTATAGCAATATAAATTGGTAGTATCGATAGTACCTTTCTAGGGGACAGTTTAGCAACACATATCAAAGTCTTAAAATGGGCACGACCACTGATCCATTTCTCAAGTAAATACTGTACTTAAGAACATGCACAAAGATTCAGCTTCCAACATATTAATCACAAGATTATTTACAACAATTCAAAACAACTTTAATACCCACAGACAGGAAAATTGTGAAACAAATCATGGCTTATCCATAGAAGGGACACTGTCCAGTCATTAAAGTATGTTATAAAAGACTAGTGGCCTGATGAAGTGTTTTCAATAAGTAAAAAAGTAGAATAGGATTCCATTTTTGTTTTGAAAAAGATACACACACACACACACGCACATACACACACATGCCCACATATATGTTATATGTGAATAGAGATATGCATAAATAAATGCAAAAGTAGCATAGCATCTCATCTCTAGATGGAAATACAGGATGATTTTTAAAATTTTGTACACTTTTATATTTTTTGCTTTTTCTACAAAGGACATGTATTCTGTAATAAGTTTTATTTGTTTTTTTAAAGAAATATCCTACTTTTTTATTCTTCCTGAGATTTGAAATGCCTTTCATCCTCGCTCAAATTTGATCCCTAAGATTTTGGTTAAAGTGGTCCCCAGTTGACTAGAGCGGGTGGTAAACACTTTTTGGTCCTAGATCATACTCCTGGTCCTCTGCTCTTCTACCGCTGTCAGCTCCTGCTTCCTGACTTGGCCTTTCAGAGCCCTGTGGCAAACTTACTGGCTCCAACCCACAGCCCTGCCTAAGGGGCCGTCATGTGCCAGGAGAACCACTGCCGTGGGGCCACCACTGCCATGACAGCGTGGCTGAGCCAGCCTTCCACCTCTCCTCCCCAGCCACCTAGCCCAGGCTGAAGCCGTGGAGCCCGAGCCTGGGGACTTGGCTCGAGGGGTGGGTGCTGCTCAACAGACGTGACAACAGCAAACAGAGCAGGAGCACCATGAGGAGGTAGGAAGCAGGAGAGCACCCAAGAAAGAGCAGCAGGAAAGAAATGCCAAAAATGCCCACCCAGGAAGCCCTCAGGATGCCGTGTTTGTGAGTGATGATCTGGTCTCACGCCACCACAAAACCAGTCCTTCTGGGGGTTCTCCCTGCCCCACCTACGTTGCCACATCCTCATCAAAATCCTTGGACCCAGACCTTGGCTCCCCCAAGTTCCCACATACTCACATTCTCAGGAATTTCTTTGTTTGCTTTCTGTCTCCGGAGATCTGCCCTAATGAATGCTGAGGTTGAGATGGAGAAGGAAGAGTGACAAAAGACACAGAGTCATCAAGTTCATCCAAGAGAGGGGACCCTCATTTTCCTGAGGGTCACAGGTATACCAAACCTACTTCAGATTTCAAGGGAGCTGGGGGCATTGTCAGCCAACTTGATAAAGCCCAAGGATCGCTGCTGTCCCTGACGGGTGGAAGCCAATGATGTCACTGTTCTTCACTTATTCGTCATTTATGTTTGCTGGGGACTTTGCATACATTGCTTTAATTATCACAACAATCCTTATTTTACAGATTAAGGAAATGGACTCCTAGAGGTTGGTCTACATGCCCAAAGTCAATATCTGTAGGAGTCAGTATCACAGCCTGAGATTCAAATACGGGCCTCCCGACTCCAAAGCCCATGCTCATTCCACCAAAACATGTTACTGCCTCTCAAACAGATCTTCTAACAAGCCCTGCCACCTGTCCTCCTGCATGTGTATGTACTCCCTGTCTGTCCAGTGAATCAAGACACTGTGGTCCCAAACTGCCAACAGCCTTGCCCATGGGCAGCCTGGGACTCGTCTTGCCTCACACCCCAACTCACCAGTGAGGGCTGCTCCAAGGGTGAGGAATACGCACAGGAAGATGTTCCCAGGCATGGTTCCATAGTTGTCAATAATCTGGCCCTGGGAGATGGTGAAGATGATCCCAAATACCTGGAAAGGCATGAAGAAGACAGGAAACGAGGACCCAATCACCTAAGCCACAGGAGAATCGAGCTGTCATAACACAGTGCCAGCCCAGCCAGGTAATACTCTCCTATTTAAACAGAATAGATAAGAGCTCTACCTGTGCAGAAACGTTGAGGAGCCCAGATGACATGCCTTCTGATTCCGGGTACGTGAGCTCCACGGCAAACTCGAATCCCAGGGGGAGATAGCCAGTCATAAAGAAGCTGAAGTCCAGAACAGAGAAACAAGGTGATGAAGAACTTCCAGAACAAGAAGGATGGGCAGCCCCGCTCCTCCCTTAGAACTCCTTCTCCTTTTTAGTTTCTTCCCATTATGACAGGCCAGGCCCTTGAACGATCTGGGCATCTCCTACGTGGCAGTACCAAGGAAAGGGGAGCCCTACAGGTCAGGAAGTTCATGCGTAGGCCGATGTTGGGCAGGCCTCCAGGATCCCTTGGGAGGTGGAGCTGAGCAGAGACGCCTGTGAAAGGGGTATTGTTTCTTACGTTTTCTTATACAACACGTCTAGAAAATTCTAATTCCAATTTCATACATCTGTACCACACTTTTTGCTGCTTTCATATCTGTTATCCCTCTCAATCCTTCCAACAACTCTACGAGGCAGACGACTCTTACCTTCATTTACAGATTAGGAAACGGAGGCTCAGAATGTTTTTAATTTTTTTATTTTTTGTAGAGATGGGGTCTCACTATATTGCCCAGGCGGTCTCAAACTCCTGGCCTCAAGTGATCCTCCCACTTTGGCCTCCCAAAGCGCTGAGATTACAGGCCTGAGCCACCATGCCCGGCCTTCAGAATGGTTAAGTGATGTGCCTGTAGTCTAACAGATAATCAGCCACAGAACTGAGACCAGGACCCAGAGTTTCTGATTCCAAGCCCTGTGTATTTTCTATGACCCCATGTTGTCCCAGGCAAAGCTGAAAATGACTCTAAACATTTTCTAGTCTCCCAGAGGTCTTGAAGGGTATATACTCCATGCTTCGTTTTATCTTAACAGCATGAACGACCCAGGCTGCCTTTTGAAGTGCTACAAATATTACCAAGACCCCTGGACACCATTTCCACATCTCTTGAGGTCAGTAAGGCAGCAAAGGGACTGATATTGCATCCTAGGATGTATTGGATGAATATTGGCAGCTCTAGGAGCCATGGAATGGTGTTTGCTAACGAAACAAGTCAGAGGAGAAGCTTACCCCATTGTGCCAGCAGTGATGAACACTACCCACAGGTGTCCCAGGTTCAAGGTCAATGTGTACACCACCATGCCCACCAGAGTCATGATGTAGACCACCAGGGTTGTCTCCCTACAAGTAGAGGCAAAGAAGTTGAGTCGTACACTTCAGACTTTAACAGGATTGATCGTTCATTCATTCCACAAGTACCTATTAGGCACCTGCTGTGTGTTAAGTCCTCTGCTATGTGCTCAGACATCTCTCATAGAACTTTCTGTCCATAAGGGTGACGGACACTGAGCCAATGATTACACAAAAAATTTAATTACATCATGATCAACGCTACAAAGAATAAGACTAGGGAAAGTATGAAGCCATCTTGTTATATGTGTGTTCTCTTTCTGCAGAACCCTCTCAACAATATCAAGCCTCCCCTTAACTTGTCATGTCCGACCCGCAGACAAGAAGGGCACAGCCTTTCCTTCCCCTGTCCCCCACCAGAAAAAAAAAAAAGGACAAACACCAGCCACAGGGAGGTGGCAGTGACAGGACCACCCCAGAAGCCATCTGATTGTTCTTGTCTGCTTTGTCCCAAGACCCCATGACAATGTTGGACAATGATCTAACTTTTAGGTGCTCTCTGTCACCTGCAAGTTCTTCCTGTCCCTACCTGCATAGGCCCAGCACAGCTTTTCCGGTTGAATCTGAACTACTCCACCCCATACGGTGGGAGCTAAGAGAGAACATTTTCTCACCCTAAACTAAGTGCTTGACTTCCAAAGCCAAAGTGAGAAAGCTGCATCCACTCCCTGTTACATTTCCCATTGTCTTTCCCCTCAGAAGCACCTTCAGCAAGTCCTGGTTTCCAGTTCAGGCTCACCCCTGCTTTTGCCCCTCCACACACCTCTCTTGCCATGTCGCCCACCCAGGACTCTGCTGCAGCCCTGACTTCTGCAATTAGACCTGCATTCTTCTCCCTGAACTATTTATGGCAGGGCACAGGCTCTGCACATTCCTCTGCCCTCCTACCATGAACATCAGGACTCAGGTGATGAAAGCTTAAAGCCTTCATACATCTCCCCCAAAGCCACAAACGTGGTGGGTGCAGCAGGGGCACTCCATGGTTATGTCAAACTAATACCTACATGTATTGGGTGTCAAATTCTGTTAAGCACTTTACATGCATTTATTATTTCAATTCAACTCTTACAAAAATCCTGGGGGTGTGACCTAGGGATGACCCTAGGAATATATGACTATATCTAATTTTACCAATGAGGAAACTGAGGCTCAGGCCAGTGAAGTTACTTGTCCAAAGCCACCAGTTGAGTAAATGCAGAGCTGGGGTGGGAACTCAGAGCTGGATTTGAAACCTGTGCTCTTTCTATCACTGCGTACAGGGAATAACAATACACCATGTGGTTGCATCTTTGGAAAAGCTCCAGGTCAGAGCCTCCAAAGGATGTCAAGCCTACCGGTGCTTCAAAGCAGCTGCTGAAGGTAGAGAAGCTTCCTCCTTCCTTCACCCTGAACCCCACATTCTATTTCCACCCACGCTGCAGAAAGCCACTTTTTTTTTTTTTTTTTTTTTTGGGAAACCAGTCTTTCTCAGTGACCTCACAAGCTCACCAGATACTGAACTCTTTTGGCCATGTTAATTTAACCATAGCTTCATCATAAACCACTGACCAGTTTAGAAAAACTATTTCTAGTCCCAGCTTGAGATAAACAGACCTCACCACTCAATTTCCAGCATCCAAACCAAACTAGACAAATCTGGGAGCCTTCCAGAGAAGAGAACTGGCACCCAAATGGTGGGATCACAGAGCTCTGTCCTCCCACTGAGAGTTGTCCTTACTCTGCCTGGGCAATGGCACAGGGAAGAGAGTGCCACATGCTGACCACTGAATTTAGACATCAATCAGTGACAGTAAGAACTGATGACGTCTAGGTTCTGAGAAGGGCTGAGCAAGGGTCCTCCCCAGACCTTTCATTCTATTTTTCAATTCATCTGAATCATTCAGCTGCCCACGTCCCAGCCCAGCCAACATTCCAATCCCTCCCTTCTGCCACAGAGCAAGCCCTGCAAAAAGGGACACTGCTGTTCACTGATTTGGGAGTGGCCAGTCCTCACTACTCTTGTGTCTGGCTGAAGCAACTAACAGATGGCAGAGACGAGATGGCGGCCAAGCTCCACCAGCAGTAATTAAGCGGAGCCAGGCTCCTTGCCACGTTACACCAGGCAGCCACATCCCTAGGGATGGTCTCAATTGGCCTTTGACTAGGGCAGCGAGAGTGAGACCTGGTCTGACCAGAGCCTCACAGAAGCGGGTTTGTATGGCAGAGAACAGGTCTGCCACTGTCTGTCGCCTCCAGACTCTGGGAACTTTGGAGGCCTTGACAAAGCAGCCCAGAGCACCACGCTGCCCCAGGGCAGGACAGCCCCGGCAGCTGCCCCACCAGCCAGTGCTAATCGAGCTCCCAGCGCATACAGGGCACTGGGAATTCACAAGAAGGGAAGGATGTTGGGCCGCTGTTTTCCGGAACATTTCCTCCAAGGCCAGCTGCTGAACTGAGGTGCCCAGATTGCTTTTAACAAATGCGGATTCCTCTACTGAATTAGCATCTGTGGCTATAGGGCCAAGGAATCCCTTTTTTAAAAAACTGTTATGGGTACACAATAGTTGTATATGTTCTGATACAGGCATACAATGTATATTAATCAAATCAGGGTAACTGGGGTATCCATCACCTCAGGCATTTATCATTTCTTTGTGTTAGGAACATTTCAGTTCCACTCTTTTAGCTATTTTAAAGTACCCCCTAACTTATTGTTGATTATAGTCACTTTGTTGTGCTATCAAGTATTATTCATTCTATCTATCTAACTAACCATATTTTTGCACCCATTAACAATCCTCACTTTATCCTCCTTCCCTGCTACCTTTCCCAGCCTCTGGTAACCATCATTCTATTCTCTGTCTCCATGAGATCAATTGTTTTTAATGTTTAGCTCCCACATGAGTGAGAACATGCAACATCTGTCTTTCTGTGCTTGGCTTCCTTCACTTAACATAATGTTCTCCAGTTCCATCCATCTTGTTGCAAATGGCAAGATTTCATTCTTTTTGTGGCTATATAATATTCCATTGTGTCTATGTACCACAATTTCTTTATCCATTCATCCATTTATGGACAATTAGGTTGATTCCATATCTTGGCTACTGTGAATAGTGCTGCAGTAAACATGGGAGTACAGATAGCGTCTCAATATACTGACTTCCTCTCCTCTTTTGGATATATACCCAGCAGTGGGGTTGCTGGGTCATACGGTAGTTCTATTTTTAGCTTTTTGAGGAACCTCCATACTATTCTGCATAGTGGTTTACTAATATACAGTCCCACCAGCAGTGTACAAGGGTCCTCTTTCTCCACATCCTCTCCAGCATTCGTTATTGCCTGTCTTTTTGATAAAAGCCATTTTAACTGGGGTAAGATGATACCTCATTGTAGTTTTGATTTGCACTTCTCTGATGACTAATGATGATGAGCATTTCTTCACATACTTCTTGGCCACTTGTATGTCTTCTTTTGAGAAATGTCTATTCAGATGCTTTGCCTATTTTTTAATTGAATTATTTGATTTTTTCCTATGGAGTTGTTGGAGCTCTTTATATATTCTAGTTATCAATCCCTTGTCAGACAGGTAGTTTGCAAATATTTTCTCCCATTCTGTGGGTTGTCTCTTCATTTTGTTTATTGTGTCCTTTGCCGTGCAGAAGCTTTTTAGCTTGCTGTGGTCCCATTTGTCCAATTTTGCTTTGGTCGCCTGTGCTTTGGGGGTATTACTCAGGAAGTCCTTGCCCAGACCAATGTCCTGCAGCATTCCCCCATTGTTTTCTTTTAGTAGTTTCATACAGGTCTTAGATTTAAGTCTTTAATCCATTTTGATTTGATTTTTGTATATGATGGGAGATAAGGGCTTCATTATTCTGCATGTGGATATCTAGTTTTCCCAGCATAATTTATTGAAGAGACTGTCCTTCCCCTACTGTATATTCTTGGCACCTTTGTGGAATGTAAGTTCCCTATAGACGTGTGGATTTATTTCTGGGTTCTCTATTCTGTTCCTGGTCTGTGTGTCTGTTTTTATGGCAGTACCATGCTGTTTTGATTACTACAGCTCTGTAGTATAATTTGAAGTCAGGTAATGTGATTCCTCCAGTTTTGTTCTTTTTGCTTAGGATGGCTTTGGCTATTCTGAGTCTTCTGTGGTTCTATATAAATTTTAGGAATATTGTTTCTATTTCTGTGAAAAATGTCATTGGTATTTTGATGGAGATTGCATTGACTCTATAGATTGCTGTGGGTCATATGGTAATTTTAATAATATTCATTCTTCCAATCCATGAGCATGAAATATCTTTCCTTTTTTTGTGTGTCCTCTTCAACTTCTTTCATCAATGTTTTATAGTTTTCGTTATAGAGATCTTTCATTTCTTTGGTTAAGTTTTTTCCTAGGTATTTTATTTTATTTGAAGCTATTGTAAATGGGATTACTTTCTTGGTTTCTTTTTCAGATTGTTTACTGTTGGCATATAGAAATGCTACTGATTTTTGTATGTTGATTTTTTATCCTGCAACTTTACTGAATTTATTTATCAGTTCTAATAGTTTTTTTTTGTGGAGTCTTCAGGTTTCTCTAGATATAAGATCTGCAAACAAGGATAATTTGACATCTTCCTTTGCAATTCAGATGCCCTTTATTTCTCTTGTCTGATTGCTCTAGCTAGAACTTCTAGTACTATGTTGAATAGCAGTGGTAAAAGTGAGCATCCTCATTTTGTTCCAGATCTTAGAGGAAAAGCTTTCAGTTTTTCCCCATTCAGTATGATACTAGCTGTGGGTCTGTCATATATGGATTTTTTTTTTTTTTTTTGAGACAGGGTCTCGCTCTGTCGCCTGGGCTAGAGTGCAGTGGTGTCATCATAGCTCACTGCAACCTCAAACTCCTGGGTTCAAGCGATCCTCCTGCCTCAGCCTCCCAAGTAGCTGGGACTATAGGCATGTGCCACAACACCCAGCTAATTTTTCTATTTTTTGTAGAGACGGAGGCATGCTTTTGCTCAGGCTGGTGTCGAACACCTGACCTCAAGCAATCCTCCTGCCTCAGCCTCCCAAAGTGTTAGGATTACAGGCATGAGCCACCACACCCAGCCTGTCCTTTGTTTTGTTGATATGATGTATCACATTGATTTGTGTATGTTGAACCATCCTTGCATCCCTGGGATGAATCCCACTTGATGGTGATGAATAATCTTTTTAATGTGTTGTTGAATTTGATTTGCTAGTATTTTGTTGAGGATTTTTGCATCTATGTTCATCAGAAATATTGGTCTATAGTTTTCTTTTTTTGTTGTGTCTTTGTCTAGTTTTGGTATCAGGGTGATACAGGCCTCCTAGAATGAGGAGTATCTCCTCCTCCTCAATTTTTTTGGAGTAGTTTAAGTAGGACTGGTAGTAGTTTTACTTCAAATGCTTCATAAAAATTTAGCAGTAAAGCCATTGGGTTCTGGGCTTTTCTTTTATGGGAGACTTTTTATTACTGCTTCCATTTCATTACTTATTACTAGCTTATTTAGGTTTTATATTTCTTCCCGGTTCAATCTTGGTAGGTTGCATGTGTCTAGGAATTTATCCATTTCTTCTCGGTTTTCCAATTTATTGGCATATAGTTGCTCATAGTAGTTTCTAATGATCCTTTGGATTTCTGCAGTATCAGTTGTAGTATTTCCTTTTTCAGCTTTCTTTGTATTTGGGTCTTCTCCCTATTTTTCTTTGTCTGGCTAAAGGTGTGTTTATTTTGTTTACCTTTTCAAAAAACCAACTTTTTGTTCCATTGATCTTTTGTATTGTTTTCTTTTTTTGGTCTCAATTTCATTTATTTCTACTCTGATCCTTATTATTTCTTCTACTAATTTTAGGTTTGGTTTCCTCTTTTTTTTCTAGCTCTTTGAAATGCATCATTAAGTTGTTTATTTGAAGCTTTTGTACTTTTTTGATGTAGATGTAGGCATTTGTTGGTATAAACTTTCCTCTTATTACTGCTTTTACTGCATCCCATAGGTTTTGGTATATTGTGTTTTCATTTTCATTTTTTTTTGAGAAATTTTTCAATTTCCTTCTTAATCTCTTCATTAATCCACTGGTCATTCAGGAGCATATTGTTTAATTTTCATGTGTTTATACATTTTCCAGTGTTCTTCTTGCTATTGATTTCTAGTTATATTCCATTGTGGTCAGAGAAAATATTAAATACTTGGTATGATTTCAATTTTTTTGAATTTGAGACTTGTTTTATGGCCTAACACATGGTCTATCCTTGAGAATGACCTATGAGCTAAGGAGAAGAATGTGAATTCTGCAGCTATTGGATGAAACATTCCGTAAATATCTATTAGGTCCATGTGATCTATAGTACAGATTAAATCCAATGTCTCATTGTTAATTTCCTATCTGGACAATCTGTCCAATGCTGAAAGTGGAGTGTTGAGGTCTCTGATGATTGTTGTATTGGGGTCTATCTCTCTCTTTAGCTCTGATAATATTTGCTTTATATATCTGGGTGCTCCGGTGTTGGGTGCATATATATTTAGAATTACTATATCTTCTTGCTGAATTGGCCCCCTTATCATTATATAATCACCATTGTTGTCTCTTTTTACAGTTTTTATCTTGAAATCCATTTTATCTCATAGAAGTATGGCTACTTCTGCTCTTTCTTGGTTTCCATTTGCATGGAATATCCTTTTCCATCCCTTTATTTTCAGTCTATGTGTGTCTTTATAGGTGAAGTGTGTTTCCTGCAGTCACCATATAGTTGGCTCTTATTTTTTTTAATCCATTCACTCACTCTGTATCTCTTCATTGGAGAGTTTAGTCCATTCAATGTTGTTATTGATAGGTAAGGACTTATGACTGCCATGTTGTTATTTGATTTCTGTCTGTTTTGTAGGCCTCTCTTTCTTTCTTACTTCCTCCCTGTTTTCCTTTGTTATAAGTGATTTTCTCTGCAGTGTGTTTTAATTTCTTGCTTTTTATTTTTTGTGTATCCATTGTAGGTTTTTTTTTTATTTGAGGTTACCATGAGGCTTGCAAAAAACATTTTATAACCAATTATTTTAAACATATGAGAACTTTGCTTACAAACAAATAAAGAGAGATCTAACAGAAATTCTACCCTTTAACTCCATCCACTTCCCCACTTTTTAACTTCTTGTTGTTTTCATCCATATCTTTTTATACTATCTATCTTTCAAAAAGGTGCTGTTGTTATTTTTGACAGGTTTGTCTTTTAGTCTTCCTACTCAAGATGTAAGTGGTTTATGCAACTGCAATTACAGTATTCTGTATTTGTGTCCTTACTATTACCAGTGAGTTGTGTACCTCCAGAAGATTCCTTATCATTCATTAACGTCTTTTTCTTTCAGACTGATGACTTCCTTTTAGCATTTCTTATGAGACAGGTCTGGTGTTTGATGAAATCCCTCAGCTTTTTGTTCGTCTGGGAAAGTCTTTATTTCTCCTTCATGGTTAAAGGCTATATTTGCAGTGTGTAATATTCTAGGGTTAAGGTTTTTTTCCTTCAGCACTCTGAGTATGTCACGCCACTCTCTCTTGGCCTGTGAGAGTTCCACTGAGAAGTCTGCTGCCAGACATATTGGAGCTTATATGTTATTTTTTTCTTTTCTCTTTCTTTCCTTAGGACCTTTCCTTTATCCATGACCTTTGGGAGCTTGATTATTAAATGCCTTGAGGTAGCCTTGTTTGGGTGAAATCTGCTTGGTGTTCTGTGACTGTCTTGTACCCAAAAATGGATACCTTTCTCTAGGTTTGGAAAGTTCTCTATTTCCTTGAATAAATTTTCTACCCCAATCTCTCTCTCTACTTCCTCTTTAAGGCCAATAACTCTTAGATTTGCTCTTTTGATGCTATTTCTAGATCTTGTAGGCATGCTTCATTCTTATTTACTCTTTTTTATTTTTTCTCTTCTATGTATGTTCAAGCAGCCTGTATTCAAGCTCATTAATTCTTTCTTCTACTTGGTCAATTCTACTGTTGAGATACTCTGATGTATTTCTCAGTTTGTCAATTGAATTCTTAAGTTCTAGAATTTCTGCTTGATTTTTTTTAGTATTATTTCAAACTCCTTGTTAAATTTCTCTGATAGGCTTCTGAATTTCTTCTCTGTGTTATCTTAAAGTTCATTGAGTTTCTTCAGGACAGGTATTTTGAATTCTTTGTCTGAAAAGTCACCAATCTCCAGTACTCCAGGATTGGTCACTGGTACCTTATTTAGTTCATTTGGTGAAGTCATGTCTTCCTGGATGTTCTTGATGCTTGTGGATGTTCGCTGATGTCTGGGCATTAAAAAGTTAGGTATTTATTTTAATCTTCACAGTCTGGGCTTGTTTTAATCCATCCTTCCTGAGAAGGCTTTCCAGATATTCAAAAGGAATTGAATGTTGTGGTCTGAGTCTTTGGTCACTGCACCATATCAGCACTGGGAGTGCCCTAAGCCCAGTAATGTTGTGACTCTTGCAGACTCTTGGTGGTACTACTTTGGTGAGCTGGAGTAAGATAGTAGAGAATTCCTGGGATTACCAGGCAAAGTCTCTCACTCTATTCCCTCGCTCTCCGTGCTGGGCTGCCGGAGGTGGGGGAGGAGTGATGTGGGCACTCCCTTGTGGCCACCAGTGCCAGGTCACACCTAAAACCTACCCACTCTCACCCAAAGCCAGTGGTGACTGCTATCTTCCTACCTCTGATGTTTATTCAAAGCCCAAGGGCTCTTTATCAACAGGTGGCAAATCCTGCCAGGACTGGGTCCTTCCTTTCAAGGCAGCATGTTTCCTTCTGGCCCAGAGTGGGTCTAGAAATGCCATCCAGGAACTAAGGCCCGGACTCAGGGGCCTCAGGAGTCTGTTTGATATCTTATTTTACTATGGGTGAGCTGGTACCCAAGTTGCAAAACAAAAGCCTCTAAGCTCTTCCCTTTCCTTTCCACAAGTGGAAGATGACTCTCCCTGAGCCACGCTGCTTGTAGTTGGCGGAAGGGGGACATAGGAACTGGTCTGGCCACAGTTGCAGTTGCTGGTGTCTCCCTGGGTCATGTGCACCCCAAGTCCACTGGCTCCAAGCCAGCACAGCCACAGGAATTGCCGAAGGACTGCAGCCCTTGTGGCCTGCCTTATAAATTTAGGCCATAGGCTGCTCTCTGTCTGCTGGTAGTTGGGCTAGCGGGAACTTGGGCTTCGGGGCTGGTCAAAATGCTCCTCTGTGGGCACCAGCTGAATTCTGCCCTGTGCTGTGTTCCCCTGTGCAGGGCAGCCCTGAGTTTCAATTCGAAGCCCCACAATCACTTTACTCTCCTTTCCCTGGACACACAGATTCTCTCTCCACCGCCATGGCACTGCTGGGGGATGGGGGAGGGGTGGCATGGACAATGCAAGTCTGTCTTTTCTGCCCCTCTTCAGTGTCTTTCCTTGACATAATGTTGAAACCAGGTAGTATGATCACTCACCTGAGTTTTGGTTCTCCTGAAGGTGTTTGCTTTCCTGGATAGTTGTTGAGTTTGGTGTTCGTGGGAAGGGATAATAGCTGCAGGTTTCTCTTTGGCCATCTTGCTCTGCCCTCTTCCAGGAATCCGTATTTTTAATAAGCATCCTGAATTAGCCAGGCAAACACTAAAACCTTCTAAGATGGCTCTGGGCTCTTAGAAATGCATTGGGCATTTGGGTCTGAAGTACATCATGATATTTACCAGTAAACACGGTATACATAATTGCAAGATAATATACATTGCAAACTGGAGTAAGCCCAGAGCTTCTTGGTTAACCCCATGGGGTTCACAAGAATCCACGAGAACAGGGCAGTAAAATCACCTCCTTCTCCTCTCCACTCTTTGGGGTTTCCACAAACTTTCCAACTGCTAAGGTTTTTTCACATTCATTTTCATTTCTCCCTCATCTGTCCCTTCCACAAAGCTACTCAGAGAACAGGGATGGGGAAGAGAGCTGCTCTAGGCCTGCATGTCCACTATCTCTCATCTTCCTAAGATCCCCACAGGATCCCACAGGATCTCAAGAAGGGCAGAGTTTCCCTCATTTTATAAATGGTAACACTAAGGCTCAGAGAAGATAAACGTGAACTGCCCGCTTGACCACTCAGATCCCCAGCTGCTGCACGCAAAGCTTTAAAGCCATATCGCTAATGAATATGTCATTTCAAAAAATGGATCCCCAGTTCTCAGGCCAAGAGGAAGAGTCACTTACTTGTAGGTTTTGGACCTATCCAGCCAGATGCCTGAGATCACAGCCCCCAGCATTCCTGCAATGACGATGGTCAGGCCGATTCTTCCAGCATTCACCTCCTCACCCTGGGAAAGGAAGCCACAGCCTCAGAGATTACCCAGCGATGGGAGAAGACACGGGGCAGAGTGCAGTCACCGTGGGGCAAAGGGGAAAAGGCAAGTAACCTGGGCTCCATGACAGCCAATATTCAGAAAGTATCAGGACAAGATGGTCTATAAGAGGATGGCCTGGAAGAAAATCCTAGAATAATTGCTCCTCCCAAAAATATAACCTTGGATTTGTGTGCATGATATTATGCTAGATGGTGGAGTGACAGGGATGAACCAAATTCTGTCCTTAAATCCAGTTTTGGGCATATTTTTTTTTTTTAAAAATTTACCCTTACAGCAACTCTTCTGTCTTATTTGTCATTATTCCCATTTATTATTCCATTATTCCCATTTTTACCACAGATGGGGAAATTAAAATATAGATGTCCAAATATTCCAGTTTTAGGGTTTTAGCTATCAGTGCCAAAAGGAATGGGAAAATAATATTTATATATTTTTAAGTGCTTACTATCAGCCAGGCATGATGCCTAAGATTTTACATCATTATCTCATTAAATCCCCACAATTCCCCATCATAAGGTTAGGAATCAGTCCTCCTTCCCATTTTACATATGAAGAAACTGAGGCACAATGAGACAAACATTCTAGCCCAAGGTCACAAGGCATATATTAAATTCAAAGCTAGGATTTGAACTCAGACCTGTCAAAGTCCAAAACTGGAACACTTAGCCACAATGGCCTACCACCTCTGCATGTGTGAGATCTTAGCCTTTCTAAAGAGGGTTGGACCTAGGTATTCCTGACTCTGGGACACTCAGTATCCCATTCCCAGTATCCATCCCTCACTGGTTTTCGAAACATTTAAATCCAGAATCATGAGATATATGCACACACATATACATACATGATTATATAGATATATTTACCAACTGTGTTACCAGAAATCATGCTTTACATATATCATATATAATAAATATGATATGAATATATATACATATACACATATTATTTACTCTCTAGTCCTAAAAATAATTTTTCAAGAAGTAATTATGCTTCTTTTGCAGAAAAGAGAATGAGAACTCAGAGATGCTAACTAGCTTATCACACAGTCAAATCATCACACAGTTTAGCACCCCCGAAGCTAGGGTTGAAACCCAGGGCCATCTCCCTCCAACTTCCATAAGCACACCACCAAACCATGCCGCCTAGAACTTGGGGGGTAGGGGGAGCCAAGAGTTAACCATCCCCAGCTCCTGCCGAGACAGACTTAGAAACCACGTTATCTCTAGGCCCAGCACGCTCAGGGAGCTCCCTTACCGGGTAGTGCAAGATCACCATACGATTCAGCAGAGTGGACAAGGCATAAAAAGCACCAGCATTCAGACCTGAAGGAGGGAGGGAGAAATACAGCATTAGGGTGAGCGTTCTCCTGGGGCCATTGCTGACTTCTCCTCGCACCAGCGGTTAGGGAGCTAAGGAGTCCTCCTCCCCACTGCCACTCAGTGTGGTGTCTCAGAGGAGAAAAATACAGAGATGCGTGAGGCTACTCTGCAGTTCTTCTCAAAGAAATACTTCAAAACAACCAAAAGTAACCATTTTAACCTTTTCTGAGCCACATACCATTGCCCTTTGACCCCTTTAACCTGCCCTGGAAAATAGGCTCTGCAAGTATTACTCAGATCAGAATCATCTACGTTCTTCTCTTAAGCTCTGGCTGGATCTATGGGGTGGTCAGTAGGACTACTGGACACCCCCCCCAGCACCCCATCCTCTTTTATTCTGCTCCTGACTTCTGACCCCTGATCCACCCCTTGCAGGAGCTTTCTCTCCATTCCTCCTCCACCTTCCTTTTCACACAAAATCTATTATGTGAAACTAGAAAAGACCCTAAAGAGCATTTAGTTCACTCTCCTACTTTACCGATTCATTCATCAAATAAATGGAGCACGTAGAATATACTGTAACAGCCTGTGTCCTTAGAGAATGTCATTTGTCCAAAGCCATATAGGGAGTTAGTAGCTGAGATGACACTGGAACTGACCCAAAGGAGAAAAGGCCTCCTGGCCTCCCTGCAGTAACTATGATGGTGGTGGCGGTGACGATGGCAGCAGCACATATTTATGTACTAGACACTGTTCTATGCAACTTACAATCTTTTCAACAACCCTAGAAGGTAATTAGTGTTATCCCCATTTTATAGATAAGAAAAATACACACAGAGCTAAAAAATAAACAAACCAAAAAACCAAATACAGTCATTCCATAATGCTGACTAGGATCTTTTTAACTAAACATTGAGGCTCACAAGACTACCACCAGCACACTTGACACTGGATTCACTTGGAAGGGTTTAAGACAGGACACACGGCTTGTGGGCAGGGCAGCCACAGAACCAGTCCATTGAGCCACCCAGAGGCTATTCTCTTTGGCCCCCAGAAGATAGCTATGGCACAAGGCAAGGTGGGTATGGCAGCCACCCTGGTTTAACACCTCACAGGCATCACTACTGCTTGCAACAATTCCGCAGGCATAGCTTCCAGGGTCTCCATAAGGGGCAGACCAGTGAAAGAGTCACTGTACTCAGGGAAGCACAAAGAATGGCTTCCTACCAGGTAATGAATAGGTCTCCCTGTCCGTTTTTATCACAAGACGTCATTTTTATCATAAGCAATGTTGCATAAATGCAGTTGATGTACTCCCTTTATCAGGTTCCCAGGGTACTAGATACACAGTTAAGTGAAGGTCAAATTCTCATGCAAAATGGGAAAGAATGTGCTATGTGGTCACACAGGTATGAAATGGTGGAGCTGGGTTTGAACCCAGGCCCTGTAGCTCTGGGGTCCCTGATCTTAATTGCTCTACTTTACAACCTCACAAAGCTGATTCTCAAAACAAAGATATACCCAGCTCAGGTCACTCAACAGTTTCCTCATGTGCCAGCCTCTCCCTGCAGGTCATCCCAGGGATGCAACAAAATTGGGCTCAGTTTAACCCCTGAGCAGCACAGGACCACAGGGAACCGGCAAACCCGGGCATGTCACCGAATGTCAGCACGGCCATCAGGCTGGTGGTCATGATGACTGTGGGATCTCAGCAAGGTTGTGCTCAGCAAGCACACCCATCTAACCTCCATACCACACACTCAGCCCTGACAAACTCCATTCCTGAGTCAAGAGGGCCCACAAGGAGACACATTCCTGAAAAAGGAGGGTGAGGTGGAGCTGGGAACAGGGGAGAAGGAAGAAAACAACCTCCTCCCCTCTCTAGGCCTCTTGTCCTCGCCTGGCACTGCAACAGGCAAGGAATGTTCCAGGTCAGGCTCAGCTTCAGGCCCCACCTGGGATGAACAAGGAGGGCAGAATCCACAGGAAACAGAGGCAAATTATCCAGAAGGACTGTGAGCAAAACACACACCAGCACTTTCATGACCCTGAAAAAGGCCTAGGGAACGGAGTCCCCAGCGGGCTGACCCACACTGCTAAGGCTGAGTGGTTTTTCTAGGACTCAGTGGTTTAGTGAAATAGTTTCCAAATGTGGTCTGTCCCACCCAGACCTCCTGCAGCAGAGCCCCCCCAGCAATCTGTGTTTGAACAAGCCCTCCAGGTGGTTTTCTGACAGTGCTAAAGTTGGAAGTGCTGTCTCAGCTACACCAGTGTGGTTCCCCAACAGCCATTCCCGCTGCCAGCCACACAGGAGACTGAATGGGGGTCGGAGGGGAGAAGGGGGGAGGAGGGGGAGGAGGAGGAGGAGGAGGAGTTCACCCTAGAAGGCAGCCAACCTTTTCCATTGTTTCTGCAGTCCCACCCTAGAGGAATTAGGAACTTATGCGTGTTTTCTGAATCAATCTTCAGTCTAGATGTCCCTCCCCATATTGTCAAAGGTTGCCTGACATGGTCAACCAGTGTAAGTCCACTCCACTGCCCAAACCAAGGGCATCCTACGTGGAAGGGCAGGAATGGAGTGCATGCTCTGCCCTCTGTGCGAGCACCTCTTACAGGAATACAAGTAACAGTGTTATATTCAGGTCTCATTATCCTTGGCAAGGTGAGCCTGCTGGGTCAGAGAAACTGTGATCTCCCCTGAAAGGCCTGGTCATTCCTGGTATTAGTCCCCTAGGGGAAGTCCCAGTTACTTAGGAGGCAGGCTTTAGGAAGGCAGAAAGGGCTCTGACATCACCCTGAGTATCCTTCTCTCCTTTGTCAAGAACAATTTTTTTTCAAACTATGGTCCAGAGATTACTGACATTAGAATTCCTTAAAGTTTAAAAATGCAGATTTCGGGGCCCTACCCTAGACCTACTGAATCAGAATCTCCTGGAATGGGGCTCAGGAATCTGCATTTTTAGCAACAACAACAACAAAAAAACCAGGCATTTCTTAAAATCTCTGGAGTTTGGGAATAAATGGCCTAGGGAACGCAGAAGATCAAAGGCCAGACCCAGGCTCCCAGGTGCTAGGTCTCACGTGGAGGCAGCTGGGATGGGAAGAGGCAACGAGAATGACCCATCACATAGCTGCTTCCAAGGGTCTCAACTCTCCTGCAAATCAGAATCAGCTGGAATGCCGATAAAAAGCAGGTTTCCAGGCCCCAGCCCAGACTTTCTAAATTGGAATTTTTAGAAGAGAGACAAGGAAATCTATGCACACATTCAATCAAGCACCTCAGGGGAAACTGTCCTTAGGGAAGCTTGAGAAACACTGATCCCAGATCATATCTCTGGGTTCTGGTTTCTCTCGGTTTCACTTTTATCCTTCCTGATTTTGTAGCAAAGCCTTGTTTTACAGGGTCAGCAAAGCTCCCAGGAATCAGGGGAAGGATTTTATACCGACTCTGAAGCCAGGGTCTTGGAGAGGGCACAGAGCCCCTCCCTAGGCCTATGTAGGTGGGACAACGGTAAAGCACTTGAGAGCCCCAAGGGAAGGGGAACCTGGGAATACAGAAGTTGAGGGAAGACTATTCACAGCTGGAGCCATGGCTGGCAGCATGACATGGAAAAGGAATTCCCCTTGAGGACATTCCCTAGAAGAGGAGCCTTTTCAATAATTCTTTTCAACATGGTAGTTGTTATGCCACTGATGCAAGGACATTAGAGGAGGACATGTGTTGCGGGACCCAGAGGCACAAAGAGAAGACAGCCAAAGGAAGTTTCCTTTCTTCACCGCACCCACTGCACACATCACAAGCCCCACCCTGTCCCAGATGTTGGCAGACTGATGGAATTTCTGGTCTGAGTCTGATGGAATTCCAGTCCTGAGTCTTCCTGCATTGCCAAACTTAGAGGAGGGAGGGAATTTTACTGAGGAGGTGGAAGTTTCTTATTGCTGTGATATTCCAGCAACATCAAGCACAAACCCAACCCCTGCCTCTCCTCCCCTCTAACCTGGATTGCCAGATTTAGGGAAAACAAAACAAAACAACACACTCAGTTAAATTTGAATTTCAAATAAGTGAATAAATTTTTTAGCATAAATACACCCCAAATATTGTGCAGGATATGTTTATCCTAAAAAGTATTTGTTGCTTATCTGAAATTCCAATTTAACTGGATAGCCTTTATTTTATCTCTCACCCCTAGCCCTATGGGTATGGCCGAAAGCCTAGGGAAAGGCCAGCAACACTCGGACCCTGGATTTTCTCTAAGGCCTTCAATTACCACTACGCCTCCACTCTGTGCAGCTGACACAGCAGCATGAAGACCCACTTGGAAAGCGCTACAAATACAATACCACCCGCTGCAGGAGAGCTACTCCCCACTTGGTGAAATCTACTTCAGACCAGAAAAAGAATGCTGGAAATCAGCAAGTTTTCCAACACAATAGCAATTCGGAGGCATGCCATGTATTTACTCTCTATTGCATTAAAAGCTTTCACTTCCATTCAGAGCACTCGTGGGGAGTATTAGAGAGATGAAGGATCGGCACAGAATGGGCGAAGGTGGTACATTCATTAGTTGGCAGAGTGAACACCAAAACCCTTTCCTTATGAGCCAGCTCTGAACTCACGGGACCAGCACTCAAGACTTTTACCCCGAGATGGTTCTACCCACATCCAGCACATGTGCCCGCGAAATGCTGTCGTCTGCTTGATTCCCAGCTACCTGCTCTTAAGTGCATATAATTCAGAGCAAAATACAGACACCATATGTACAAAGTAAAAAGTATGAACCATTTCGTTCTTCGAAACCCAACCTGAAACTGCAGAGGCATTGAGAGGCTTAGCGAAATTCTGGGGGATTTCAAAGCATCTAGTTGAATTTATAGAGGATTTTTTGGTTGTTTTTTTGTTTGTTTTCATTTGGACAAAAACAGAGGAAGAAGAAAACAAAGATCCTCAGGTAGAGTGGGTGCCAAACGCTGCCTTTATATGACCTGTAAACCTCAGGCACACTGAGGCTGAGACCCCATCATCCCCAAATCCCAAAGATGTATGATTGGTCCAGCTCTAAGCCCCCAGGACTCCAGACCCTAACTTTAGAAGTAATCAACCCCCAGGCAACTGGTCTGGAAGACTGAATATGAGGAAAGACATACTACCCTAGGTAGACCAAAAGGAAAACTCAGGCAAGTAGGCCTAAGAAAAGAGCCCTGACTCCGTCTCCAAGGGGCTCCTTTCTGTATGGGGAGGCAAAACGGTGCAGTGGTTAGGAAGATGGGCTTTGCATCAGGCAGAGAGAAGTTTAAATCTAAGCTCTGTTGCTTGCTAGCTGTCCTATTATGAGCAAGAAACTAAATCTCTCAAAGCCTCAGTATAAAATGGAATAAAGGACCTGCCATGGGTTTGTTTGAAGATTAAATGAGATGATGCATATAAAGCAATTGACATGACAGCTAACACACAATAAGGGCTCAATAAATCGTTTTTCAAATTTGTGATTAAGCCTACAAATCATTTCCTTGTTGTCAAAGAGCCCTGTCACCAAGTCCAATTCTCTGCAATAGAAACAAGGCTTGTGGTTCTCTGACGATAATGAAATGTGTACAAACACCCATATTAGTTTAACTCACTCTCACTGTGATAATCCCAGGCCTTTGAGATAAATGTTAATAAAGTCTATTTATGCATAATGGAGTCAGATGCTTCCCGAGGCTGAGAAGTGAAATGTTTTTCTAGCTTGATGCTATCTCAAATTAGATGACAATTTATTTTCACCCCTTTCCCTCCTTCCTCTCCTTCTGAAACTCCAATTTTGCATATTTGGTATGCTTGATAGTGTCCCACAGGTCTCAGGCTCTGTTCATTTTTCTTCATGCTTTTTTCTTTCTAAGACTGGAAAGTCTCATTTGACATATCTTCAAGTTTGCTGATTCTCTCTTCTGTTTTTTCAAATCTACTTTGGGCCCTTTAGTGAATTTTTCATTTAAGTTCTATTTGGTTCTTTTTTATTTTTGTCTCTTTATTGATATTTTCTATTTGGTGAGACATCATTCTCAAAGCTTTCTTTAATCCTTTAGACACAGTTTCCTTTAATTCTTCGACCCTATTTATAATAATTGATTTACAATCTTTTCCTATTATGCCCAATGTCTCGGCTTCTTCAGGGGCATTTTCTATTAACTGTTTTCGTTCCCTGTGTATATACTTTTCTGATTCTTTGCATGTCTCGTAATTTTTTGTTGAAAACTGGACATTATAAATAATATGTTAATTCAAGACATGAAATTCTCCTCCCTCCCCAGGATTTGTTGCTGTTGCTGCTCTTGGGTAGTGACTTTCCTGGACTGATTGTGTAAAGTCTGTATTCTTTGCCATGTACAGCTACTGAAGTTTCTGTCCCATTTTCTTAATGGTAAGCTAATGATTGGACAGAGATTTCCTTTAATACCTTCAACCAGTAAGTCTCCCACCTTTACCAAGGAGCTCTGTGTGGGTATTGGGCTCACCTTCAAAGCTCTAGCAGGCAGTCGACAACTCTGCCTTAGCCTTTACTTCCTGCTTGTGCAGAGCTCAAGGTCAGCCAGAGGTGAGAGTTTAAGGCTTTCTTAGGGCTTTCTCAGGTCTTTCCTGAGTATTTGCACAGCTCTGCACATGCATATGGACTTCCAAATCCCTAAGAACATCTCAGAACTTTTCAAAGCCCCCTGTGGACGTCATAGTCTCCAGATTTTCCTTTCAAGATTTTTGACTAGGTAGCTGCAATGTTAAATGGTGCCACTGATTGTTTTCAACAAATATCTTGGAAATAGGGCTTTTCCCACTGAGCGAACTTCAAGTCAGGTCAAATAAAGACAAGTCCTGTGAATGGGGCTTTGCCAGGAACCTGCCAGATAGGTCAAATAGTGGTAATGCTCAAGGATGGAGAACCAAACCTGTTTTGCTCCCTCCAGTGGCTATGAGGCAGTTAGTTGGTTATCACAGCTACCATGGATACAAGGGAGCTGGTTGTCACAGCTACCATAGCTGTTGGGCAGCTGGCTAAGGTTACTGCAGAGCCTGGGAGAGGGGACTGGAACAGGGCAAGTTAAAACACAAAGCCCACTATACTTACTTGTGGGGGCTGGGCCTAGAAGAAAGGATGGATGGATGGAAAGAATGTGAGCAGGGTGAATGAAGGGATAGACAAAAACACTTGCCGGAAGCTGCTTGTTTGCTGTGTGCAAAGGTCAGCTGAAAACAGCTGACCTATATGGGTGTTGTTAAAGAAATTAGCAAACGGCCCTGACCTTTTCACACATGTCCTTGGAAATAAATACAGGAAGGAACTTAGCTGAGGAGGCCATTTCTTGTTCAGACTTTGATCTCTCCCCTTCTCTCTAAACACTATCTGTTTCGAGTAGTTTTTCCTTTGCTACCGAGCACCAGAGCAAAAAGCTGCCACTACACTTAACTGACATTCAGCCATTTTTCTTGAATAAACGTTACTTGTATTGTTGCAAGCCTTTGGTTAAGAGCACTGAAAAAAATTGATTTTGATACTTTTTGCCAGTGTTCCTGCTGCTTTTATGGAGGAGCAGATTTTCTAAGGTCCTTACTCCACAATTTAAGAAGTGCTTTCCTATTTATTTCCTGAATTATCATTTAACAAAATAGGTAAGGAAGAGTATCTAAAAGTACGGGATGAAAATCACTCTGCCAGATTAAAGGCCATATAAGCAACCAGTCATGCAAGAGAAAAGGAGTTGCTTTGCTCCCCACAACATGGTACAGAGTTGAGACCCTCAATGACCAGGAACAAAAATGTCCCTGGTACATTTTGTTTTTGTCCCTTGCTTTCATGGGTGTCGCCTGTCCCTGCCATCATCAGCCCCCAGCACTGAAGACCACAGCCTCTAGAATGGAACCATTGCCCAGTTATCACCACTATCCCCATCTTCAGCCATAGAAAACATTTATCAGCTACTCATCTGTCCTAGAATTGCAAGGTAGGCCTCAAATACCCTGTCGTCAGAGGCAATAAGGTTTATGGTGGTCAAAGGTCAATGTACTCAAGATATTTCACTCTAGGGAAAGGAGAAAGTTCTTGGAGTTATGGAATCCTGAATTTGGAAGGGACCCCAGAGATCATCTGGTTTCATTATCCATCTATAGCCCGATATCCCCTACAACCAAATGGCTGTCCCATCTAGGCTTGAATACCTCCCAGTGATGGGCAACTCATAACTTCCTTAGTTGGACATCTCTAAGTGTTGGAAACTTTGTCTTTATATTATGGATGAATGCACAGGCATACTTAGGGAGAACTGAAAAACTGGAGGGAATGAGGAATGAAGAATTGGGACCCTGAAGACTAATCTGCTCATCAAGAGCTATTCCAGCTGAGAGGTCACCTAACTCTTATGTATGCCTGAAAAAAGGGATCGCCTTTCTATGAGGATGACACCACCTCTTATCTAGTGTGTCAGCAGATAAACACATTGATAAGCCTAAAATGAAACCCTGGCACAATTCTAAGATGACATATAGGCAATTACAGAATAGGCATTAAGAATGTAGGCTTTGGAATTAGACAAATCTGTATTTAAATTCTGACTCTGCCACTTAAAAGTTGTGTGACCTTGGGCTAATTATCTAGTCTCTGAGTTTAGTTTCCTCATCTGCTAAATGGGGATAATTACATTACCTGTGTCACATGGGTATAGTGGGAGTTAAAAAAAATCATATATGAAAAGCACATGGCACATAGTAAATGGTATTGTTACAAAACAATGGGTTTTTGGTTGTTGTTTGTTTTTCCCAAAATAATGGTTTTTGAGCCTATAGAAAAGATGAAATTACAGCCAACCGTGGTTTCACTAAGAAAAAGTTATGTCAAACCAATCTCATTTTTTTTTTTTTTGTTTCGTGCAGCTATTGAGTATATTACATACTTGTTAACTCTTGATTTTAATCAAACTTTAACTGGTGGATTAAATGGTCACATGTAGGCTGAATAGCAGTACGGTTGAGTGGATCTGTAGCAGCTTGAACTAGGAGTACCAAAGTGGCCTGGTACCGGCCTGTGGCCTGTTAGGAACTAGGCTGTGCATCACCACCTGAGCTCCACACCGCAATACCCCCCACCCAGCCCCCATCCATGGAAAATTGTCTTCCATGAAACCGGTCCCTGGTGCCAAAAAGGTGGGGACCACTGAATTAACAGACTGGTATTCATCTGCAGGACACTCTATAATGGAATGCCATGAGGCTCTGTCCTTCCCTTGTCTGATCCAACAATCATATTAAAGGTTAGAAAGAAAATATAAAAAACACCATGCTGGAAAGACAAGCCACTACACTAGAGTAAAGATTCAAATTTATCTTGCTAAAAGCCAAGAAAACGAAATGAAAGGGGGATATTGTGCATTCAGGTAAAAAAGAAATCAATGTCACCAGATGAGAGAGGATTGGTTGTAGAGTGGTTCACGTGGCAAGACTCATCTATGCATTCATTCATTCATTCATTCCATAACTGGTGGAGTAACCACTCCAAGCTGGCCACGCTGAGGAAGTATAAAGATGGAAAACTAAAGCCCCACTCTCACAGAGCTCAGTCTAGTGGGGAGATAGATCTGGAAATGGTTTTTTAAAAAATGATTAAGTGTTAAGATGTATAAGGAATAGTATGATAAGAAAGAGAAAGTCACCTAATACTGCTCTACAGAGGTGATACTGAGATGAGAACTGACGGACCAATAAGCCTTTGTCAGATAACCTGACATGGGAAGAATTATTTTCTAGCTGGGCTTTAAAGCACATGCAAAGGCCCTTTTTGACCCTAAACAACAATGTTATGTGCACATTTGGGATTTGGAAAGAGTGAGACACAGAGACACATCAGGCCTGGCATCTCACGTTCCAGGCTGAGTGCACTCCTGGACACGCCTGTACCTTACCATAGGTGATGACAAGCAGCACAAAGTTGAGGTTTTTGAAGAGCCGGACGATGGAACTTAAGTACGAAGCATCAGGGGATGCCAAGGAATAGCTCAGGGATTGGGCTCTGCTGGGGGCATGTTTAGGCTTCTCCTTGAATACTGAAAGGAAAGAAACAGAGATGACTAAAACTTCCCATGGTCCCACCCCAGCAGAGCTCGCTCCACAGGGACAAGAGCTGGCTGCATCATCTGATAAGGAGCTCAGAGTGCCAAAGGAAATATTCATTCTTGATTATATCCTTTACAGCCTCCCCTTTTGAACTGCTTCTCATTATCTGAAGCTGAGCAGATGGTCTTTTTTTTTTTTTTAAGACACAGTCTTGCTCTGTCACCCTGGGTAGAGTACAGTGGCGTCATCTTAGCTCACAGCAGCCTCAAACTCCTGGGCTCAAGTGATCCTCTTGCCTAAGCCTCCCAAGTAGCTGGGACTACAGGCATACATTACCACACCCAGCTAATTTTTCTATTTTTAGTAGAGACTAATATTTCTATTTTTAGTAGACACAGGGTCTCACTCTTTCTCAGGCTGGTCTCTAACTCCTGAGTGCAAGCGATCCTCCCCCCTCAGCTTCCCCAGAGTGGCAAATGGTCCTTTGATTACTCTTTTCTTAATGGCCTCTGGAAGGCCGAAACCACTGGGCCTCCCAGGCAACGTTCAAAGACCAAGGAGTTCTGTAATAACCAGCAAATAACATACCACAGAGCAATGAAAACACACACTAGCAACGCACGGATGGAAAAGAAGCAAAAGCTGAAGCTCTGAGATTCGTGGCCGTGTTAGGAGCTCAGCGCCAGAGCTCCTCCCAAGGGCACGAGGACTGTGCTGCCCACGCTTAGCACAGAGCCTGGCACACGGCGGCCAGTAAGTACCCCCCGAATAGGTGAAAGGGATTTTCTTCTGTAGGAAAATCCTGGAGGCTACTTCGAGTTTCTCAATGGCAGAATCAGCCGTCTGCCTCATGAAGGAGACAAGATTAACATATGCTCCTCCTGAGGGGGACACTCTGATTTGAAGGCCGGAGAGGGACAGTGGAAAAACCACTCCATTTATATTCTGTTTTCAGTACCACTGCTGTGACCATTTTGACTGCACTCACTGCCATCCGCTCTCTGGGGGGCAGATCAGTTTAGCCAGCTGTTTGACTAAGTTGATCTCCTCCCCACATGCCCTGAGAAGCTCCCGAAAGGTCAAGAGACTGTCTCCAGTTAGAGGAAGCTCCGGAAGTGAGCTTTACTCTCTCAGCAGATCAAAGGGGCCCCCACCCAGAAAACACCCCAGCGCAGACTTCAGAGCCCCTGCTTCCTCCTCCTCCGGAAATAGTCCTGGATATTTTCCACCCATAGGGGCCTCTCAGCCATTGTCTTGCAGGGCCACCTCCCCTTCCATCAGTGCAAAGAATGCAAGGAAGAAGCTTACTTATCTCTGCATCAGCAGGTGTTGGCTTAAGGATTTGGTAGCCACAACCAGAATTCCGATAAGATTTTTCAGTTCTTTACTCAGTTAGCTATTATCTGTGCTTGAAAATCAAATGCCAAACATAGAGAAGTTCTACCTCCAGGTTTTCAACTGCAAAGGACCTGGCCCTCATCTGCTATGAACACAAAACTTTGGAGCTGGATGTTCAAAGTCTGGCGGCCAGGCCCTGCTGTGTGGTTCTTCCTTGCTGTCTTCCTCAGTTCCCTGGCTTCCTACCTTCCCAGGAGCACCAAGGTCTCTGTCTAAGACATTCTGCCAGCTTTTAAAAGCCAGCAGGCAGCCTTTGTTCATCCCGGACTCCAGGGAGGAAATGACACAGTGAGAACAGGTAAATGAGGGACACAACGACAGAACTGTTGGACTCTGGAGGCGGGGCCAGCAGACAGGAATGAAACCTTTAATACTTCGGGTGGAACTTTCAGGTATTAGGAAGAAAGCTGGTTCACCTTTAGACAGGCGACTAACTGAAAACATAAATCTCTACCATGCTGTTTCTGAATTTACCACAGCCCTTATAACATCATTCAGCTGAAAAAAGAGGATATAAAGTTCTATTACCAAACACTTCAATGATTAAATGTACATCACATAAAATATTGATAGTAAGGCTGGAAGCAGTGGCTCACGCCTGTAATCCTAGCACTCTGGGAGGCCGAGGAGGGAGGATTGCTTGAATCAGGAGTTCCAGACCAGCCTGAGAAAGAGCGAGACCCCATGTCTACCAAAAATAAAAAAAATTGGGGCAGAAAAAAGTGGGGCATAATGGCATGTACCTGTAGTCCCAGCTACTCGGGAGGCTGGGGCAGGAAGATCACTTGAGCCCAGGAGTTTGAGGTTGCTGTGAGCTAGGCTGACGCCATGGCACTCTAGCCTGGGCAACAGAGTGAGACTCTGTCTCAAAAAAATAAATAAATAAAATATTGATAGCAGTTATCTGAGGTTGGTGGTTGGGATTGACTCATATAAAGATAATGGTCATTCCTTTCTTTAAGTTTTTTTGTATAGATTTTTCCATAATGAGCATATATTATTCTTATAATTTTTTAAAAAATCATTAAAGAAATATGGTCCCCAAGTATTGTCAGGTTAATTTATGAGATTATTAGTGTTTTGTGGGTCAATTTGTTTTGTTTTTCAGAAAGTTAGAGTAGGAAGTTAGACACGCTTAGACTTGAATCCAATCTCTGCCACTTACTAGCTATCTAATCTTGAGTAGGTTAGTCGACCTCCCTTAGGTCTCATTTTTTTCTCTTTGTTAAACAGGACTGATAATGGTACCCCACCCACAGGGGTGTTGAGGACTAAATGAAATGAGGCATGCTTAGCAAATGCCTGTAATATTGTAGGTGCTCACCGGAAATTCATCCAGAGGACCAGCAGTCTTCCCATTACTTCTGGTGAGGTAGGATTGGGGAACCGTTAATTACAATTTAACCTTTCCTAAGCCGCTAGCAAAGTGCACAGGACCAGCTAGCAGTGTACCAGGGGCAACTGCTCAGGCTATGATATTTGAAGGCCATAAGAAGACCAGCCTCCAGTTTCTGTGAATGTCCATGGTATTTTGGAGCACATTCACAAGGGCCCACCGAGGTCAGCAGAACCCCCTGCCCCCCTCCCCCACCCATCAGTCTACTAATGTCCTTACCAATGATGACAAGGATGAAGAGGAGAGTGGCCACACCACCTATTATGTAGAACATGATGCTGATGTGGTAGGCAAGCTTGTCCCGGTCTTTGATGTTCGGTACCAAAACAGGAGGGACCAAGAACCCAATCGCAATTCCAAGCTGTAGAAGACAGGACAGAGATGCTTAATCACAGTTACCAGCGGCCAAGGGGTGACAGCACAAATCTAAAGAGACTGCTCATGAGAAACATAATTCCCAACTTGCATTCCTTCCTTAAACCCAAACACGGATTATTTCCCTACTTCAAGATACTAGAGAAATTTTTCTTTTGACTGACTATTGGACTCATACATACCTCTGAGCATCCTCACTATCGATGCCTATTGGAAACATTATAGCTGATGGTCTCAATGCAGGCTGGCTCTTCTCTAGTTGCAAACTAATGAACAATCTATATGCCCATCTCTGGGGTAGAGTAAAACAATGTTGATTTTTTTTCTTGTGCTATTAATATTTAAATTTTTAGTTTCATTGAATCTGTTAACCCCAGAGCAGAGAGACCAGCTGGAGAAAAGTTCTATGCCCTACAACCCCAAGAACTTGCATTCAGTAAGAGTAGGAAGCCTAAAGTTGTTAGCATTTACAAACATGAAAGTTTCAGTTAATCGTGTGAATAACTTAGCAACTTCCAAAGCATGTGCAGTGTGAGGTCATGCATAACTGCATAAATTTATACACACGAGACATGGGCACCTGCAAAATGTCTATAAACAGCGCCCCCCCCAACAAATGAAAACATCTCATATCTGGGCTGGAGTCCAGACTCCAGTGACCCGACAGATAATGTGACTTGGGTGTTTCTGAGGTCAGAAATGCTTCTGAAAAGCCCTCCTGCCATACATAAATCAAGGCAGAAACTGGGAAGATAGCTTGTGAACTCAGGCAAGTGCCGAATTCCAAGAGTGAAGGATGATGAGTAAATCCTTTGTCTTAAGGTCCCACTTTTCCTTTATTGCCCTTGAGAGGAACTGCGGGCAGAGGAGCAATTTGCTTTCCCTCCACACCATCACACCATTCATCAGCGGCCAGTTTGCAACCGCCTTGACTGGTCAATTACACTCAGCTGGTTACTAGTGGTTCTCAGTTCTGGAATATTCATAAAAGTCATCATCAATAGGCCCCGTGTAGGCTCTTTATGCCAATACATAATCAATAAACCAAACACACCTTTAAAGCACCTACTATGTGCAAAGCACTCTGCTAGATATTTTAGGAGGTACCAAGATGTATAAGGCAGGGTTCCAGCCTTCAAGGAGCTTTATAATCTATCGGCAAGAAAAATTGTAAAACAAACATACAAAAGATAACACAAATGGCTATATTTGCGTGTTGCAATGATAGAATGCTATAGTTTGAAAGGACTTTTGTAAGCCTCTAGCATAACTCAATAATTATAGGGCCAAACGGAGGCTGAGTGAGGTTAATTAAGCTCGATAAGAGACTTGTCCAGGGTCGCCCAGAGTTCTAGCAGAGTTGAGGTGAGAAAACAGATCTCCTGGCCTCTTAGGCCAGTGCCTCTTCCGCTCTGCCTGGCAGGAAGGGCCTCCGGGGGTAAAGCCATGAAAAAGACCAGGAAAGCAGGTTTCTCTAGAAGAGAAACTTATGCCATGTTCTTGGAGCTTTACCTGATCCTTGGTCACGCTGGTTTGTCAGAGTCAGGCTTCTTAACTGCTGCTCGCCAAGACTTTGATTCAGGGTAAAAACCAGCCGTAGATAGGGGGGCAAATATGACCTTCTTCATAGCTGGGAACATGGGCCCATTCCAGGTCTACCTGGCGTCCTAACCGCTTTGGAGTTGGAAGCCTAGAAAGTAAGTAGAGTCTCGGAGGGTTCTGTTTGCAAGACTGAGGGATGATACCAACATCATCCAAGGCTCTGTGACTTTTATTTCTGTTTGGAAAATAAAAACCCTGAGACCCTGATACAGGATAAACTAATGCCCAGTAATCCTTTGCCTGGATCAATAAATCCTCCCAGCTCGTGCTACACTGCATGCCTTGGCCTCAGGGGCTGGACTCCGGTCACCCCATCCACACACTAAGCCTGAGTGAGTGCTATTCCACTCCAGCTCCAGCTTCGAAGCCCTCTGCAGCCGTCAGGATGAAGTAGCAGGGCTTAGAGGCCCGCAGTAACCCCTGGCCAGATGGCAACGCTTGTCCCAGTAACCTTTCTCAAGGAGGAAGTTGGCTTGGTAAGTACTTGCATGCCCGGTGTGGGAAACCAATACATAGGGAGTGGATTGTAAGCTTCTGTCTCTTTTGTTTTTTCAAGATATGTTTTTTCCTGCTTTTTGACAGCAGTGTTCTAGAAACAGAATAGTCAACTAGTCTATTTCTAGTTCCTAGTTCTTATATCTGTCCTGTAGAAGGTACTCATTCATGTGAAATGGATGGATGGATGGATGGATGGATGGACAGACAGACATTGGTGGAATATCTTATCTACACAAGGCTGGGAATATCACACAAGTCTGCCCTTTAGGGTCCAGTTTCTTTCTACACTGTATCCACAGTGGCAAGAAAAAAAATGTGTGTATGTGAAAGTAGGGAGGAGATAGGATAATCTACCATTTTCTTGAGCATCTACGATGTACTGAATATGTAATATACTTTCTCTTTTAATGTAACCCCAATAACTTTACAACAATAAAAAAGAGAGGAAAACTGATGTTCAGCACTCTGCCCAAGGTCATACAGGCAGGTAGCCGAAGAACTAGGACCCTAAGCCAGTTCAGTCTGACCCCAGAACCCAGGCTCACCTTGCCACCTTCCATGAAATGTCTGCATGATGCTAGTCAACACAGAAGTCTACATTTTCACCCATTTGAGTGCTGTCACCATTTGATAAGATATCTCTAGGGTAAAAATCAGAGACCTGGAGCCCAAGTCAGTACAACATTAATTCAAAGAGGTGGGAGAACACCACTTCTGGAGGGTGGTGCTGGCAGCTTTCCCGTGTTCACAGAAGACCCAGAGACCTGGGTTGGGAACATAAATGACTGAAAATCACCGCTAGCTGGTTTTGAGTTGACTTAGGTCCCTGCACTTGTTCTAGTTGTATCATTATCAACCACACATAAAGTCATGAGCAAAATACAAAATTCACAATCAAACCAAGTCACAGTCTCAGCTCTTTGGAAATTACTTTTTAAAAATTGCTTTTAAAGTGGAGTTAGGCTCTTTTCATTTTTACCTATCCCACAGAGCATTTCCCAAGCTTGCCTGATGACAAAGGTCATCAGCCCCAATCCTACTGTCATTCTGCAGGTCTGTGTGGGTCCTGAGTACCAGTATTTTCACATGTAGGCAATCCTTATCGCCATGAAGGGACTGGGGGAGACACTGGCCTCTGGTTCAGGCCTCTGGATGGCTTCCATATGGCTCTGCTCCTCACATTCTCCCCTGTAGCCAGCAGTCCTTGGGAAATGTGATCAGACCACGTACCTCTTGTGCTTAAAACCCTGCAGTGACTTCCCCTTGCTTTTAAACTAGGGGTAAAAATCCCAGCACAGCCTACAAAGCTTTGCACATGAGCTCTGCCTACTGGTCTGCCCCTGGTCATCTACGTGCTCCTTGGGATGCTGCCACACTGGCCTCCTTTCTTTCAAAGCCCCTTCATACCTGAGGACCACGGGGACTTTGCACCCACTCCTCTACCCAGACTAGAATGCCCTTCCTGCCATCCTTCAGGTCAGAGTTCGAGTCGTACTTCCTCGGGGAAGATGTCTCTGATCCCTCACATGAGGTTAGGCCACTGCATAGCTAATTTTATATTTGTATGATTATTTAACTTATATGTCTCCCCAGCCAGACTACAAGCTCCACGAGGGCGGGGCTCCCATTTATCTCTGGAGTCTGGCACATAATACTACTAATCATAGTAAAATGTATGGAGCTTGACATGGAATATTTCGATCCTCACAACCACCCCTGAAAGAGGGGTCTAACATTGTGCCCATTTTATAGATGATGAAACCAAGATGCAGGAAAGTTAAGTAACTTGTCCAAGGTCACACAGCTATAGGTATCAGAGCTGGAGTTTCAACACACAGCAGTTCTGAAGTTACATAAGCTTAATAACTATAGTTTACTTCACCTCCAAAAAAAGGTTTTTGGCAAAAACGTGATGAATGAAGGAACGGAGGTACCCCGTGATACTCAATGTACATTTTCTATTTTATTTTTGTCCTTTCTGCAAACTCAAGGGTGATCACTAAATGCTGCTGCAATGTCAGTAGTCAGGAGCATGTCACAGTTCAAAACGTGTCTGTGCTGCCTGAGGGCTTTGCAGGGGCGGGCGGGGGTGGGGGGGCGACAAGAAGAAGCCATACTTTGTGTGATGTATCACCTGTCACTCCGGCTCATGCATTTGGTAGAGCAAGAATAAAAACAGAGACCATCAGGTTACATCTGGGGTAAGTTTCCCGCACCCAACACATTACAAAACACAACACACCTGTAATACTGGCTCTTCGGTCCACAGAATCCCTGTCCCCACCCACCATCGATAAAGCCCTAAGTCAAAACTGATTCGGAACCCTTGCGCAAAGCTGCCCTCCTAAATCCTGGCTGGTCACGGGGTCAGAATATGGCCAGGCCATCAAGGGAGGACCCCAGGGCTTCCACGAAAGCTCTGTGCTTTAGGATTGATCATCTGAGGCTGGGCGCAGTGGCTCACACCTGTAATCCCGGCACTTTGGGAGGCTTCAGCAGGAGGATTGCTTGAGGCTAGGAGTTTGAGACTAGCCTGGGCTGCTGTGAGAGCCCATCTCTATAAAAAAAGTAAGAAAAATTAGCTGAGTGTCGTGGTGTGCACCTGTAGTCCCAGCGACTCAGGAGGTTGAGGCAGGATGATCACCTGAGCCCAGGAGTTCAATGCTGCAGTGAGTGAGCTATGATCAGGCCAGCACTCCAGCCCGCAGTCAATTCAACTAGACTGAATTGAAGCAGCAGTTCAATTAGATTGAACCCTAATTTATCTTTTATGTGGCTCTGATTTTAAAAGGACCCTCCACCAGAGGATCTGGGATGGAGTCGGTGTGAGAGGACGGTGTCAAATATGACTAAGAGAATTGAGAAAGTGCATGTAGAAGGAGCCAGAGAAGGAAGAGAGCAGAACGAGGGTGGGATGGTTTGCACAACTGCTTTAAATAAACCAGGTGCATCTTGAGAGTCCCAGTAGCCTCTGCTGCCTGTCACTGTTGCTGTGTGAGCGTGTGCAGGGAGGAAGTGAAACCCAACCAGATGAGCCAGATGATGCTGTCTTTCTCTTGTGGATTAGGAAACAAGCACAAAGAGGTGAATTAATTTGTCAAGGCAGTTCATCTAGTAACTGGTAGGGCTAGGATTTGAACTCAGATCTTTCTGATCCCAGAGCCTGAGCCCTTAACCACTATACTCGTATGATAATGTCTCTGAGGAACGTTGAGGTAGAAAGGAGGAGAAGTGAGGGTTTTATTTAAAAATAACATAGAATGGGTGCGAGGCGAGCCCCAGGTTAGGTCATCAGGAGACGAAATTGGATGGAAACCTTCAACCTCAGGGCCCTGTTGTAGGGAAAGCTGCTGACCCAATTAGGGGATTTTAAAAAAATTGATACATATTTTACATATTTATGGGACATGGGACATTTCTGACTCAGCACTGGGGCACTAGCTCCTGGGAGCCTGAGTCCAAGAAAGTATGTCCAGCCCTACCCAGTGTCTGTGTCCCGGGGAGAGGAGTGAGCTGATTGACTCAGCCAATCGGGGCCCAGCCCTGGGGCTGAGGGTGGGCTTACCTTCCTCTGATTAGCACGGCATGCCTGGGAGAGGAATGAGTGCTGTGGGTGAGAGCCTGTTTGTTGAGGTGCCATCCTCCCCAAAGGACATTGACCTGATGCGATGACTAGGTAAATGTGCATATCTACATATCTCATGTACGCTAACAATGCTCTTGGGACCTATAGATTAATCTGAAGCTAAGTTCACAGGGTGGTGCAGTTGAGGAAAACTTCAGCTGCATGGACCAATGTAAAGAAATGCTGCTATGTAAAGGGTCATTTAAGTGCATACAGAATTTACGGGCACTAACACGTACTAAAATACAGTATGCCCAATTTGTATTCCACACAAAATATGCCTGAATACTCCTGGGGCCACGTGCTTGGCACTAGTGTCTCATGCATGGAGGGCACTGCCACCAGCGGGAAGGCTACCACGAAAGCTCCGTTTTCCAGGACCACATCCACATTGGGAATTCCACGGAAGTGACTTCCACACTCATTGCCCATCCCTACATGCTGGTGTGTGCATGGAAACATCACAAAGATGGTGCTACTGAGGCCAGCCTGCACATTCCAATGCATACTTCTAGTGCTGTAAATACCTCACTCTACCCTTTGGCCAGTGTCACTTAGATGTTTGTTGACGCCTGCTAATGAATAACTGATCTGGGCAAAACAGAGCACGAATGAGGGCTCCAGGGTCCTGAATATAAGGGACCATGTTAGAGTGAAGACACTACAAGGCAAGCTGCCTTTGGGCCTGTGGACGAGGCTCAACTGGGTTGGGGGCGGTCCTGGGGCTGAGTCTGTGGATGTCCCAGACAGAAGCAAGGAGAGACCAAGGTGGCTGCTGGGTCCCGAAGATACTGAAGAACTGAGAACCCAGGGCTTGAGTTTAATCATGACAACAAGCCCCCAGCCACCCAGGAAAAGGCCATGGTGAGCAATAACATGTGTGCAAAGACTGCTCGTATGACTATTTCTGAAATCCCCAAATCCAAGCCCTTGGCTTCTTTTGAAAAGGCAAACTTAGGAGTAAGGAGGTGGCAGGCCTTCAAGGACAAGAACAATCCATTGATTTGGGGGAAAATCACTCCTGAAAGGGGTTTATGGATTTAAAGCCTAAGCTTAGGTCTCTAAGAACTTAGGAAGCAGGTCGCAGCCAGTCAACTCCAGATTTCCTGAGAGCCCCTCCCCAGTCACAGGGTTTGCCCTCAAAGCTGCGATTATGCTGGTGAAGCCCGACCTCCACTCTTTAGTTTCCTCTGTCCTTTGGGGGAAAAGAGGTTAGGAAAATGCAGGAAGTCTCACTATTGAAATGAGGACAGCCTACAATCATTGATTCCTAGGGAAGATATTAATGGTAATGACAAAAAGTCATTTTATCAAAAAGACACCTGAACACGAATGTTTCTTGCAGCACAATTCACAAACGCAAAGATGTGGAATCAACCTAAGTGCCCATCGATTCATGAGTGGTTAACAAAATGCGATATGTATACACCATGGTGTACTACTCAGCCATAAAAAGAAATGAATTAATGTCTTTTGCAGCTATGGAACTGAAGACCATTATCCTAAGTGAAGTATCTCAGAAATGGAAAAACAAATACCGCATGTACTCTCTAATAAGGTGGCACTAACCGATAGGCGCACATGGGCACAGAGGGAAGTAAAAGTCACTGGAAATCAAGAAGGGGGGAGGGGCAGTGGGAGAGGGGTAAAACCTACCTATTGAGTATGATGAACATTATTTGGGTGATGGGCACACTAACTGCCCTGACTTAAGCATTATAAAAGCTATCCATGTAACTAAAACATTTGTACCCTCTTAATATTTTGAAATTTTAAAAAATGGTAATGATAACCAATACGTTGTGCACACCATGCAACAACAGTCTGTGTCCTAAGCACTGTAGAAATATATATATTCTTTTAATCCTCATCTTAAAGTTGAGGAAACTGGAATTTAAGTAGCTCGCTCAAGGTCACATAACAGTAAGTGATGAGGCTGGACTTCAAGCCCACGCTACTATACTAGAGTCATTGCTCTTATCCATTAGACCAGGGGCTCTGGTCTTAAGTGCTATGCAAATTAGAAGGAAGGAAACTAACACGTACTAAGTACCTACTATGTGCTAAGCAGTATGCTAAAGGATTTTTCACACGGTATTTCATTTAAGCCCTCACAACAACCCCTTGAAGTTGGTATCATCATCTCTGGTTTGGTTTTTACAGATGAGAAAACCACCGTAATTTGCCCAAAGTAACCCAGCTTCTAATGACAGAAAGGAGATTTGAACCCATGGCCACCTGACTCCAAAGCCCCTGATGGACAAGGTGAATGTCACAGAAGAGCAATTGCCCTCAAAGACCTGACAATTCCTCCAGTCTTATATGCTCAGTTCTGTTGTCAAGATGCCCCCAAACATCTGGCTGTTGGAGGAAGAAATTGGGGACAGGTGTCTCCAGCTATCACCTGGTTTGTTACAAAACATAGTTACACCCTATGAGTTTCTTGTTCTTATGTAACACTTAGCTTTATTTCTTTACATTTAGTGTGTTATCTCCACAACCAGACTGTGAGCACCTTGAGGACAGGGACCTTGACTAACATTTCCTTGTGTGACCCTTCCCCATTCTGCACCTGGCACAATGCCAAGAACAGAGATGGCATGCGGGAAACATTTTCTGAATGAAGAAATGACTCTTACAACTGTGTAGCTCAAACCTAACTCGAGCAGTTCCGGTCTCCTCTAGTACACGGTACACATGTTGGGCATGGCAGCAGTTTGCTGTACTGCAAGAGTTTACCACCTAAAGGAAGCAGATGCAAGGTGGAATGACATAGGGAAGCCCCGACATCGGGAAGACCTCCCATGTGAGGCTCCCCACCCCAGAGCCTACACTCACTATTGAACATCCCCGCATACTAAGTGCCCTGCTAAAAAGTAAGGGAGGAGACAGATGCAAGGCAAGGAGCGCACTCTCACCCAGCTTATGATCTATATGGTAGACCTTTGGATCTTGACCTACAGCCTTGGTGTTGGGTTTCCTCCTCATCTTTGCAGGGTGCTAGGTAGCTGAAGAGCAGAGATACCCTACGCTGTAAACAGACAAGTTGCTAAGTTTAGGGGAGGGGAATGAGTTCTATAGGGAAACTTTTCTGATTGAAAAAAAAAGGAATGCTGACAAAGGGTTTTATTTTATTTTTCAGCCGAGCCTAGTATTTATGCTTGCTTTTAGTCACTGTCAACTCGGGAGCCTCTGTGCTGCCCCCACTCCTCCTTTTAAGGGTTGTGCATTTCCCTTGACCCTGTCTTCATGGTGAACTCCATGAAGGGTCAGTCTAGCTCTACTTTGAGAGCAGCAATGAAGCCTCCTCTGCCTCCCCTTTCAGTGAGAGCGCAAATCACTGTTGCCTTCAACACCCAAAGGTCCCTCTGGCTGGCTGTGCTGACAGTCCCTGGCCACAAGCTCCCAGAATTCCCCCATGACTTAGCTGGGAAGGATGGAAAATGAGTGGGTGTCTTTTGAACCACTCGGCCAGCCAAGGTCACATGATGCAAACCTCACTTACTCCAAATTTTTCACATTTGAAGTAGGCAACGTGTAAAGCTCCATTCAAATGCTTTGGCATTTCCCACCAACTGTGTCCCAGACACCAGCACTCAACAGCCAACAGATGGATTCTATGGTCCTGTGTGTTATTCCCCTGGCTTGAGTTTACCACTCCCTGCCCTTTGACAGATAAAACAGCCCAAAGGAGAAGAACTGTCTCCTTAGTCTGCAAGGCAACATGATGCCATTCCTAAAAGGGGTGTTCATGTGACAACCCATGTTCCTAAGCCTCCCACGCTTTCTTTTAAGCCTAAATGGACTTTCTTGGTGACAGCCCTCCCAGGCCAATTTTCAGGGGTGAAACTCAGACCTGGCCAATTACTTACTGGCTGGAGAAGTTGTTGCTTCAAAGATGGGCAAGACCCAGTTCCTCTCACTTAAGTGTGCACTTCCAGAAAGCGATAGGGCAGGCCCCATGTAGCTTTTTCCTAAGAAGCCAAGTTCATAAGTTAAGTAATCCTGTCTCATGATCCCAGAGAGAAGTCTGGAAAGAAACAGAAAACTATTATACCCAGAAAACGATTAGTCACCCTATCTAACACCACTGAAAGAGAGATCATTAGATCTAGCCCTGTTATTTAGGGAATTACACAGGGACCTACTTACACAAAAACAGCTCCCAACATCCTGCTCTGAAGTCACCTCCTCTCCTCCTTGGTCTGACATTTCCACCATTAGTCACTCCTGGAATGACTGGCTTACAGTTTAACCTCTCTTCCCTCCAATGTGAACTCTACCAGAACAGGGACCTTTTCTTTCCCAATCACTGCTACCTCCCCAGTGCTCAGAATGTTGCTTGGCACAGAGTAGATGCTCAATAAATATTTGTTCAATAAATAAAATAAAGGCTGTGGTGCGTTGTCTCAAAAAAACCATCTGACAGGCCAGGGGGATGAGAGCCTTCATGCACTGGATCTCATTTGTCACACTGCCTGCTGTCAACTGGGGAGACACAGGGAGGTTGGCTGGAGGGGTGTAATCCAGGACAAGAAGGATTCATGGAAAGAATACAGCAGAGGCAGAGACTGGATGGCCAGGGGCCTGTGTGGGTTATTTGCAAGGGACAGAGATCTGGCCCAAGATGGGGCTCCCTGATAAAGGCCATGGATTTTTGTGAGGTAGCATGAGAATACAGAGCAAGTCATACCTAGGACAGATAATGAGGTTCCCTCCTCCCGGAGAGACAGAGGAACTGCAGCATCTTCCTAAGGGCTCTAACGTCTTCACAAGGGCTGTCCAAGCCCCACCAATCCCCACTCGTTACTGTTGATCACTGCACTTGCTAACTGTGAGGGCCTGGGAGAGAACTTGGTAAGGCCAGGACCACCAGGCCCTTAGGAGAAAACTTCTCACTCCCAGGCCCTGTTTCTCCTGAGGGTGGGGACTAAATCAGTTCTGTGCTGTGCTACCACCACTTTCCTACACTGAAGAGAGGAGCCATCCGAGGCACATATTGACTTAAAAGCTGCCTCTTGCCGCTCCTTGGCTAAAGGCCCTTCTGCAGCAAGCTGTGAGCCTCTCGAAAGCAAAGGGAACGAGGATGCTCCACAGGAGTCCCGGAGCTGCAGCAGGGCCCAGCTCAAAGGGACCAAATCCGCAGGTGGCTGCCTCCCCTCTTTACTGATGAGACCGATGCTCTGGAACCCAGAGCTCTGCGAGAAGCTCATACAGCTGGAATGACAGAGCTTATCCTGAACGACAAGCTGACTACAAAGGCAAGAATGCTGGGCCCTCTACCTGGAGGGCGTGGCCCCTAAGCCCAGGCTGCACGTCACAGAGACATAGGATGTGACGCATGTACAGGAAAGCCCTTTCTATTCTCCTCTCAAAGGGCAAGTCCAGAGTCATTTTTTTTTTTAAGTTCAAGAAAGCGCACTGAAGGCCAGGTGTGGTAGCTCATGCCTGTAATCCCAGTAATTTGGAAGGCTAAGGCAGGAGGATATCTTGAGGCCTGGAGTTTGAGACCAGCCTGGGCAGCAGTGAGACCCCATCTCTACAAAAAAAACAAAAGCATTAGCTGGGTGTGGGGGTGCACACCTATAGTCCCAACTGCTGCGCGGCTGAGGCAGGAGGATTGCATGAGCCCAGGAGTTGGAGGCTGCAGTGAGCTATGATGATGCAACTGCACTCTAGCCCAGGCAACAGAGCAAGATCCTGTCTCAAAAAAATAGAAATAAAGGGCACTACAAGTCACTACTTGCACAATATTTCACCATTTTCAAGGCCCTTGCACATCTACCGTATTCCCTGAGCTTCAAAACGACCCAACCAACCCAGTGAGACCAAAGGCAGGCTGCCCCCAGCACAGACGAGGCAGCAGAGCCCCGAGAGGGCCAGGCCATGTTCTCCACTTCACAGCTGAGTTTAGGCAACACGAAGCCACAGAGTTAATCAGCAGTGAGGCCACCGTCAGGACTCCTGGTGTTCCATTCCCAGCCCTCCTGCTCTCTTCCATGGAACCTTGCTGAGGCTCCAAAAGGCACCATGCAGCAGCACGTCCCACAACGACACTGTCTAAGACTCAAGAGGATCCACGACCACTTCTAGTTTGGAGCTGCCTGATTCATGAATTGTTGTTTGTGCAGATAAACTCTTTAAAAAATGTGTCATGCCTCAGTTTACCTTTTTTGACATCAGAAAGAATGTTGGAGAACATGAGTTTGGCAGAGAGGGAGAAGACATGTGGATTCAGTAGATGTTTACAGAGGGTTTATTTGATTCTAAGAACTTTCACTTCATTTCACTTTCAGCAACCCTGCGAGGCAGCCATTCTTATTATGGAAAACAAAGGTGATGCCCAAAGAGGACCAGTGTCCTGCTGGAGGCCCAGACATGGCTGCTGGGTCCAGCTCCCATGGCTTCACACCAGGCAGGAATTTTCAAACTTCACTGGGCATCAGAATCTCTGGAGCAGAATCAAAAATACATATTCCTGGGTCCCACCCAGAGCCTCGAGTCTGCTCTGGTGTCCAAGAATTTGCATTTTTAATGAATACCCAGATGGTTCTTGTGCTGAAGGTTCATGGACCACACTTGAGAAACCATTGATCTCCACCACCCCAGGGAAGGAAATCAGAATTCTCAGCTGCTGGGTTCCCCCACATGTTCGAGGCAGGGATGGCGTGAGACAGTATGTTCCTGCCTAGCTCCTCAGCAGAGAAGGAACGACTCCTTGGTGCGCCTGAATGGGTCCCTCCACATACATGTCCAGCACCAAACCGGGAGCCCATGACAAAGGTCTGAGGAGGCCTGGATTGCTCAAGGGGAAGCTACACCCCAAACAAACAGCCCATGAGAATGATCTAGAAGGAAAGGTCAACATTGCTTTAACATGGGTGACTCATGGCCGCCCCCTTCCTACATTTTTCAGAGTAGACAGACACAGGAAATAGCCCTGTGCACAGATAGCTGCCCCTAGGGTCACCAAAGGAGACCCAGCTATGCCAACCCAGTCATTTTGCACAAAAATCAGGAATTTCAGGGGAGAGAAGAAGGAAAATAAAAGGAGAAAAGCCAGCCCCAACCTTGTCCCAGCCTCTGTGCCCTCCCTCCCGGAGCCGGCAGGGCTGCCCAATCACAACAGTCTCCTGGAACTGAAAGGGACTTGTGTTCAACTCCTCTCTAGGGAAGGAGTCGGATGGAAGCCAAAGCAAACACTGCTCCACCATGAGGCTCCAGACACGCTGTCTAATCCAAAGAGGTTGGAAAGCAAGTAAAATCCATCTTCACTTCCCATCTTCCCCTTCTACAAACACAGATGGTGCTGCTATCTGCTCTCATGCTGGGACAAGGCCTCATCTTGAATCCAGTGAGGGTGAAAGGCTCAAGTTTTTGCACAGCATGAAACAAGGAAAGACGCCTGTAATCAGGTCAGAAGGCAGGAGAGGCTGGCTGGGCCCCAGGACTGCAGGGTGCCCTCCCACCTGTGAATCACCTGCCAAAGAAAAAGCCCCTTGGTTCTGCAGAATCAAGGGAAGGGAGATACTCCGTGTCGGTTATGTTTGGGAATGGTGCGAGATAGGAGTCAGGAGACAGAGAATAAAGAGAAAAGAGGAAACACCTGCTTTCACCTTAACCCTGTGGTTTTTTGATCATCCTTGACGGGGTTCCAACCTTCATCCTGCAATTCAGCAGGGCTGTTTGATGTTGGGGGTTGGGGGTAATTGAAGTCAAGGGAAGGATTTCCTGTTAACAGCACGGCTAGAAAAAGATCAAGAACCGGGCAGTGGAAAGCAGCCATGTACACCCGATAAGCCTGGGCGCCCCCTTCCTTCAGTAGAGTCTTAGGTTTGCTAGACTCAAGTCTGATATGCGGGCATGGCATTAACCCAGTGTCTGTGTCACCCCAGAGACTCCAAAGTCTTCATCACCAACAGCTCTCATCACCACACTCTGGGAAAACACCACCACCTCCCAGCACCTGCATTGCTTTTAGTTTGAGTAGCTCTCAAGAGGGACAAGTCCCCATCAGGACACTGCTGGGAAACTCCCTGGAATGGCCCACCCTCCCCTCTGCACCCAACTGCTGGTCACTTTGCTCATTAAGAATCAGCCCAACTCTCCCTTCACCTGCTCAAGGAAGCTGTCCTGCTTGCTGCCTGCTGCATTCACCCTGGGTAATGTCCTCCCGCATCCTGTGACCCCTTACCCTCTGTGCACCTATGGCCTTAAGCCTGCCACGTGGTAGGAGAAGTTCAAGTGTTGGCCTCTCCTAGACCAAGAGCCAACAGAAGACAGAGGCAATTACCTTCACTGATGATAGCACTGAGAACATGAGCTCTTCATTTAGCACTTCTCGTCTGGGCAACTCTGCTAGCCACATGCCCTCCACATGCTGTCTCACTCAATCCTCTCCCGCACCTTTCGCAGCAGCCAGTATTATCTCCATTTTACCAAAGAAGCCACAACTTACGAAAGTCATACGACTTGTCAAAGAGCACACAGCGGAACTGAACACAGTGTTCTCAACCACCCTGGGTCTGGCACAGTTCAAGGCACGAATGAGTATGTAATAGTGCTTTGCACAGAAGGGGTAAGATTGAGTAGTCGTGTCAAGAAGACAACCCTGATACGATAATCCTCCCAGTTAACTGACCGGTCACTTTAATTCCTTTAGGAAGCGAAAACTTGGCAGGGATGGGGAACCTGTGGCCTCCAGGCCACATGTGGCCCTCCAGATCCCCAAGTGCGGCCCCTCGACTGAATCCAATTTTGCAGAACAAATCCCTCTAATAAATAAAGGGGAGTTTGGATTTGGTCAAAAGGCCACATTGAAGGATCCAGAAAGCCGCGTGTGGCCCCAAGGCCACAGGTTCCCTACCCCTTTGGAAAGTTTCCCATTTAGTCAGAAGAGGAGGCAGAAGTGAGGGCAGGAAGACAGGAAAAAGGATAAAGAAGTGGGAGAAATACACAAACCACCAGAAAACAAAGACCAGTGTTAGAATAAACTCAGCAAATATCCAGGCCAGGGAATGCATTCCTCAGAGCATGAAGGCTGATGAGGATGATGGCAGGAGGTGACAGCAGGTATTCCAGCCGAAGGGAACACCTCGCAAGGGGTGTGTCTTTTTTTTTGGTAGTGGTGGTTAAATATAGACAGTAAAAATTTTTCATTTTTAACCATTTCTAACTGTACAGTTCAGCAGCATTTATGTTAGTGTGTAATCATCAACTGCATCCGTCTCCAGAACTTTATTCATCTTCCCAAACTGAAACTCCGTACTCTTTAAATAATAACTCCCCATTCTCTTCCTCCCACCCCCCTTAGCAACCACCATTCTACTTTCCGGCCCTATAAAAATTTGACTACTCTAGGTACCTGTGGTATAATAAATATATTATTTGACCTTTATCCCATGTTCCTGGCACAGAGCTCGAAAAATCCTTGGAATTTCCTGAGTGATAGGTGTGTCTTTTGTTACTCATAAGGCGCCCCTTCCCAAGATACCGAGTTGGTGCTACTGAGGAGACTTAGGTAGGGCCCCTAGATAGCTTCGGAGTGGGGCTGGTCACCAGAAAGACCAAGTGATTAGAATGCAGAAGCTTTCAGCACCACCAACCCCCCTCCAGGGAGGGGAGAGTGGGGGATGGAGACTGAGCTGGATAAAAACTCTTCAACAGTGAGTTTCAGAGTGTTTCATCAGGTGCTGGGAGGGTGGCTTGTCCAGAGAGGGCATGGAAGCTCCACAACCTTCCTCCACATGCCGTGACCTGTGCATCTCTTCCATTTGGCTGTTCCTGAGTTGTAGCCTTTATAATAAACTGTTAAATGTAAGTAAAGTGTTTTCCTGAGTTCTGTGAGCTGTTACAGCAAATCATCGAACCTGATGAGGAATCATGGGAACCCACAATTTACAGCTGGTTGGTCAGAAGCATGAGTGGGCCCCAGGACTTGCAGAGAGGCTGAATTGGGGGCAGTTTTGTGGGACTGAGCCCTTGACTTGTGGAGTCTGCTAACTCCAGGGAGTTAGCGTCAGAACTGAATTGAATTGTAGGACACCCAGCTGGTGTCCAAAGAGTTGCGAAATCGGTAGGTCAGAAAAAATTGACACTGTAATACCTCGTATAAGTGGACTTATACAGTATTTTTCCTTTTGTGACTGGCTTATTTTACTTAGCATAGTGTCATCAAGGTTCATGCATGTTGTAGCAGGTATCAGAATCACCTTTTTTTTAAGGCTGAATAATACTCCGTTGTATGCATATACCGCTCTTGGTAGACACTTGGGTTGCTTCTGCCTATTACTATCGTGAATAGCGCTGCTGTAAACACAGGTATACAAATATCTGTTCGAGTTCCTGCTTTTAATTCTTTGGGGTATATACACAGAAGAGGACTTGCTGGATCATATGGTAATTTTATTTTTAATTTTTTTTAGGAACTACATGTTGTTTTCCATAACAGCTGCACCATTTTACATTCCCACCAGCAATGCACATGGGTTCCAATTTCTTCACATTCTTGCCACCATTTATTATTATTATTTTTTAATAATAGCCATCCTAATGGGTGTGAAGTGGTATCTGATTGTGATTTTGATTTGTATTTCCCCAATGTTGAGCATCTTTTCATGTGCTTATTGACCATTTGCATATCTTCTTTGGAGAAGTATCTATTACATTCAAGGTCCTTAGCTCATTTGTAAATTGAGTTGTTTGGGTGTTTTTAGTTGTTGAGCTGTAGGAGTTCTTTACACGTTCTGGATATTAACCTCTTATCAGATACATGATTTGCAAATATTTTCTCCCATAATGTGTGTTGCCTTTTCCCTGTTAATAGTGTCCTTGGATGTACAGAAGTTTTTAATTTCGATGTAGTCCAATTTATCTATTTTTTCTTTTGATACCTCTGCTTTTGGTATCATAGTCAAGAAATCTTTGCCAACCAAATGTCATAAAGTTTTTCCTCTATGTTTTCTTCTAAGAGTTTTATGGTTTTAGCTTTTAAAGTCTTTCATCCATTTTGAGTTAATTTTTGCCTATGGTATAAGACTGTCTTTTCCCCCTTGAATGGTCTTAACACTCTTATTAAAAATTATTTGAATATATATATATATATGTATGTTTATTTCTGGACTCTCTTCTCTATTCCATTGGTCTTTATGTCTGTCTTTATGCCAGTATCACATTGTCTTCATTACCATGATTTTGTAGTAAGTTTTGAAATCAGCAAGTGTAAGACCTCCAACTTTGTTCTCCTTTTTTAAGATGGTTGTGGCTATTCAGGGTCCCTTGATATTCCATATGAATTTAGGGTGGATTTTTCTATTTCTGCAAAAAACATCATTGGGATTTTGACAGGGATGGCATCAAATCTGAAGGTCACTTTAGGTAGTATTTTGGGTTTCCTTTTTGAGTTGTTTATTGTTAGCATATAGAAATATAATTGGGTTAAAACAAAATGTTAAAACAAAATGTTGCGAATTCAGTCTGCCAAGTTTGCAGAAGGAAACTGGGGACTGGGAGGAGGTAGGGCAGAGGTGAGTGAAAAGGCCATGACATTTTTTACCACTTTGAATGTGTCGTTTTCTTGGCTGGGCATACTTGGTTGCTTTGATTTCCAGAGCTCCTATATAGAAGTTATTTTAGCCAGTTCCTGGTTGTTTATTTAATGTTTCTGTGTGGACAGGGTGGGCTTGGAACGTTCTAGTTCACCATCTGACTGACATCCCTCTCTACTGCCTAAATCTTATTCCCCAAACAGTATATCCCAAGGAGACAGTTAAGGAGCCAGACTTGGTCAGAGCAGAGAGACAAGGCTGGGAGGTAACAAGAGACAGGCTGAAGAGGAAGAAAGAGGGAGCAGGAGTCTGGGAATCTGAAACTGAAGACTTAGACTTGATTCCATGAAACCAACAGGCATCTGCAACAATACCTGGCAAGGTAACAAAAACCAAGGCAGAAGCCAGGCCAGGCCAACCTGAGCTTACTCCAGTGCACTGGCTTGAATGTCAAACAAACCAAAGGATTTGGAGCATCTGCAATGGTTTTACCTCACATCCCATCAGGGCTCCCCCACCTACCTCACCTTAAATGAATCAGCATTATGAGCCCCACACCCCAGCCCAACCTCTGCCCTCAATCTGAAGGATGAGCGGCCCAAGCTCCCACCACTTCCACCTGAACACTGGACTCGATATACGGCAAATACATAATAAATCAGCCCTGACAAAAACGTGGCTTCAAGCAGGACAGTCCCTTCCCATGCATGGTGGTCCTTTCTTCTGGTGATTTCAAAGAGTTCCTGATCACTAGCCTCACCTGGGAGGCCAGGTGAAAATACAGAATCCTGGGCCCCTCCCCTAGAGGGTTTGGTTAAGGAAGTCCACATGGGGACCCAGGCACCTGCGTTTTCACCTAGCCCCACGGGCATGGCAGATCATCGGCCACTTTGGGGAAGTACTGGCGTAGTTACCTCCCAGAGTTGCTACCCTCTGAGTTTATTTCCACCTGCCCACATCTGTGGTGAGGGCTTTCCAAGAAAGGAGAAAGCAGAACTGAATTCAGTTCCCTGTTACCCTCCCCAGAAGTCTCAAACTGACAATTTTATCTCACAGTTTTAAGACACAGAATATAATTTTTTAAAAAACAATAACTTTTGAATTAGTTACCAGCAATTAAATACAGATTTCATAAGCCAGATACAGAAGGACAAGTATTGTGTGATTCCACTTAAATGGGGTACCTAGAATAGGCAAATTCATGGGGACAGAAAGTAGAATGGAGATTACCAGGGGCTGGAGGGCGCGGGAGGGGAGGAGTTATTGCTTAATGAGTACAGAGTTTTTGTTGGGGATGATGAAAATGTTTTGGGTATAGATAGTAGTGACGGTTACACAGCATTGTAAATACATGTAATGTCATTTAATTGTATGCTTATAGATGGTTAAAATGATAAATATTATGTATATTTTATCATGATTACAAAAAAAAACCCCATATTTCACATAAAAATCTGGATTTCTAGGTTCTATTTAAAGAAAAAAATGAAGATCTGACGACACCGGGTCATGCTTTGTATATCAATAACTGGTGGGAGCTGAAGCAGTTCCTGTCTTTAGATGGGACATGGGCTCTCATGTTCACTGGGAACCCACCACACACAATGTCACTTTTACAAGGCCTGCCTCACTCACTGATATGACCTGGTGGACTCCCATCAGCATTGGAGAGGGTGGTCCCAGACCTAGCCCATCTCACTTCGGTCACTACTAACCTTGTTCTCCTCTCCAGCGCCTGCCTACTCCTTTCTTCTAGAGCATAATGGGAGGCCAGAAAGTGGTCAGTCACATGGAAAAGGACTGTGTGTGCCTAAGCAACAGTAACAGTCAGTGGAAGTGAACCAAAGAGTTTGCCTTCACCTCCCCAAACTTCACTCAGACCTTGATAGGCCTCCGACATCAGGAGATCCAGAATGACAAGCCCAGACTGTAACACGCCCAAGTGGCCGTAACTTTGGAACAAGACTAGACAGGCCACATACCTTATGAAGCTGACTCCCAAGTCAACCTCAGAAACTCTCAGCCTCTCTGGGTCATGCCATATGATCAGCCAGTCTGGCAAACACAGCCTCTTTAAGTCTGGAGTCACTTTCTAGAGCCTATCTTTGTCTGCTAGAATCTGACTTCTGTGCTGAAATACTCATTGTTCTAGATCTGCGCTACCCAACTGGTTATGGAACATGGACCATCGCTTACTGCGAAAGGTGGCCAGTCTGTAAGTGTAAAATTTATGCCAATTTCCAAAGACTTAGTAATGAAAAAAAATGTAAAACAGCACATTACTAACTTTATTATATCAATAACATGTTGAAATAATATTTTGGATATATTGAGTTAAATAAAATATAACGCTATATATAACTATGGTTTGAATATGTCCCTCAAAGTTCCTGTGTTGAAAGCTTAAGCCCACATGGACAGATTAACGTTACTATGGGAGTAAGTTCATTTTCATGGGAGTGGGTTCCTTATTGTAAGAGTGGGTTTGGTATAAAAGTGAGTTTGGCTCTCTCTCTCTCACCCATGTAATGCCTTCCACCATATTATGATGCAGCTAGAAGGCCTTTACCAGATGTTGCCCCTCAACCTTGGGCTTCACAGCCTCTGGAAATGTAGGTCAAATAAATTTCTGCTCATTAAAAGTTACCCCATTTCTGGTACTCTGTTATAGCAGCATAAAACAGACTAAGATAGAAAATTGGTACTGAGAAGTGGGTTTGTTGCCATAACACCTGAAAATTTGGAAGTGGCTTTAAAACTGTGTAATGGGTAGAGGCTAGAAGAATTTGGAGGAGAAGAAGAGAAAAGGCCTAACAGCCCATCATGTCAAAGAAAACCAAGAAAATGCTGAAGGAAGAAAACAGACTTTTTAATGAGGATTGGGAATTGCATTATTATCTTGTTTCTGCTGAAGATAAGATGATTAACTTGCTTTGTGATACTGCAATATCAACATTAAAGAAATTCAATGTTCACCAGCATTATACCACTCATAAGGACCACAAATATTTTAAATTACAGAGAGAGGCATAAAAGGTTGCATTGCAGAAATTATTAATAAAAGACGAAAAGCGAAGGCAATTCTTTCCAGCAGCAATAAGACCTGGAAATAATGCCACTGAAGCAACTTATAAAATAGCTTATATACTTGGGGAAAAAAGAAGCCATTCAGTGATGTAGAAATTGTGAAAGAATGCATTGACAAAGTTGTAGAATGCTTAGACCCCAATAATGTTTCAAAGTACAAACACTTGCCTCTCTCAAGGAGAACAATAACTGATCAACAGCATGATTGGCCTTCAACTTAAGAGAACAACTTCATGCAATACTTCAAAAGGAAAATATATATTATGCAACCACTTTGGATGAATCAACCGATACTACTGACTTGGCACAGGTTTTATACTTCACTCAGGTCATAACAGAAGATTTTCCTTGCTAGGAAGTCACTCACTTTGGGCACTCTTGAGAACAGAACATGGGGAATAGTTATCTTCAACAACTTTCGAGATAAATGTCGTGAAGTTGGACTGAATTTGGTAAATTTAGTGAGTGTAAGTACAGATGGTGTACCTTCCATGACAGGAAAACATGAGGGGTTTATTGCACAGTTAAAAAAAAAAAGTATTAACATTTCCAGGTGCTCTCATTTCTTTTCATTGTATCTTGCATCAGCAAAATCTCTGTGCTAAAGCTACTATTTTAAGTGACACTTTGCAACAAGTTATAAGTATTGTTAACTATATTCATGCAAATGCAACATGGCATTATCAATTTTGTAACATGCTAAAGTTGAACAAGGACATATTCAGTGTGTATTTGCTGTATCATTATAAAGTGCGTTGGCTATTATAGGGACAGGTGTTAGCCAAAATTTTATCTCTGTGGGAACAGAGAGTTAAATTTTATGAAGAACAGAATCAGCAATGTGAATTATGGAAAGAAGATTTCTATAAGAATGCAGCATTTCTGTGTGATATCATGTCAAATCAAAACAACTTGAATATTTCTTTGCAAGGTAAAACCAAGTCTATGTATGATATGTGGTAAAAAAAAAATCTAAGCATTTAAAAAAAAATTATCTTTTCTCAAAATACTTCTTCAAAAGGAAATTTTGGATGAACGTTTTCCCCAGTTAGCAAAGGCCATTCCCCAGGATGATATATGTGAATCATTTTAAGAATACACAGCTGTTATAGACCTATTATTTGGAGAATACAATGAAAGTTTCACTGACTTTGAGAATCATAGCATCATGTTAAAATTAGCATTTCAGCCTCACCTCGTTGATATCACCAAGGCACCTAGAGAACTGAAGATGGAGTTGATTGAGCTTTCAGTAGATGACATTTTAAAGTCATTGTTTGATGCTAAGAAAGATCCAATTGAAATATGGAAAAATGTAGTAGAATACCCATGCCTTTGGCAATATGCCCAAAAAATGCTTTCTTGTTTTTCAGCCACTTATTGTTGTGAATCTACATTCTCCTACCTAACCCAAATCAAGATGTCCTTAAGATCACAAACGACTGATGCCCATCTAGAGGATCAACTGAAACTGTGGCCCTCCATGCTGCAACCAAATATTCAAATGCTTTCTAACAAAAAGCAGACACAAGAAAGTCATTAAAAGGTTAGTTAACTTTAAAATTAACAGTTTTCATTTTTTGAAATTATTAAGCACATAGTAGTTAGATTTTTATAAAATAATGTACATTTTTAAGTCTATCTAATTGAAAGTTTCTTGAATGAGGCCTTATTTGATTACAGCTAAATTAATGTGGGCTTCCAACATAAAAAGGTTCCCCACCCGGGCTTAAGAGAAATGAACTAGGGTATCTGGTGGAAGAAATTTCTAAGCAAAATATTGAAGGAGCTCTCTTGCTACTTTTAAGTGCATATAATAAGATGTGAGGGGAGAGAAATTATTTGCAGACAAAATTTATAATTAAAAACGAAGCAGAGCAGAAAGATTTGGAAAATTCAAAGCCTAGCCAATTGTAAAGAGTGGAAAGGTGTCTTTAGGATCATCAAGACAATGGGAGAAAGAGCCCAAAAACATTTTAGAGACCTTCTGGGTAAGCTAGGACCTTGAGGGCAAGTGCTTTTGTTTGCATATGATTTGAATTTGTCCCTGTCAAAACGCATATTGAAATCTGATCCTTAATGAGGCTGGTGTTGGGAGATGGGGCCTCGTGAGAGGTGTTTCAGTCACGTAGGCAGAGCCCTCATGAATGGCTTGGTGCAGATCCCCTGGTGTTGAATGAGTTCTTGCTCTCATGATGTAACCAGTGCTCTGTTTTTCAGAACCCTATTTTGAAATTCTCCTACCCATTTCTTGTTATGCTGTTAATGAGAAAGCACTTACCTTTGCTCTCTTTCTTTCCACCAGGCACTCTCTTGCACAAGTTTTCCCTATCTAACTATGTGTCAACTTAGAAGTTCCGGAGACTGAGTCCTGAAACCATCCAGACCCCACCAGGAGATTACCTCAAGGCTGCATGTAATCTAAGGACAGTCATTGAGCTGGCACCATTCACCAGGTGGAGCAATCATCATCAGAATGAGTCATACTGACCAGCACCTCCTTGCTGCTCCTGCATACCCCTCATACCAAGGCCCCTTTTTAAACCCCTATCTTCAACCCAAAATTTTGAAATGGTCACTTTGAGGCATGAGCCTTTGGCCATTTTCCCACTGCTAGCTCTGGAATGAAGTCACTTTCTTTTCACCATACCTTGTCCTTGTTACTGGCTTTTGCAAGTGGTGAGTGGCTGAGTCTGTGGCCAGTTACAAGGAGACTGGAGTAGTTCTCACAGGAGTGGATCAGTTCCCAGGATGGTGGGTTGTTACAGAGCCAGGACGCTCCTTGGGTTTTGCCTCTTCACATATATCCACTTCCCTTTGACCTTATCTGCCACGTTATAATGCAGCACAGAAGCCCTCGTAGGGAAGCCAGGGCCACACCCTTGAACATGCCAGCCTGCAGAACCATGAGCTAAATAAACCTCTTTTCCTTACACATCACTCAGGCTCAGGTATTCTGTTAGAGCAACACAAAGCGAATTAAGATGGAAAATTGGTACCAAGAAGTGGAGTCTTGCTGTAAAGAGATCTGAAAATGCAGAAGTGCCTTTGAAACTGGCTAATAATGGGCAGAGGCTGGAAGAGTCTGGAGGAGCAGGCTAGAAAAAATTGCCACGAACAGAGCATTAAGAATGGTTCTGTCACAATGTTGTGCACACACACACACACAAAAGTGATTCTGGTGAGGGCTCAGAAGATGATAAAAAGGGAAAGTTTGGAGTTTCTTAGAGATTGGTTAAGTGGTTGCAATCAAAATGCTGATAGAAACAGAAATATGGACAATAAAGGCCACTCAGGGGAGGTCTCAGATGGAAATAAGGAGTATTTATTGGGAAAGTAGAACAAAGCCACCCACCGTACACCATAGCACATTGTGTCCCTGCCTTAGGGCTTTAGGGAAGACCAAACTGAAGAGCGATGACCTAGGGTATCTGGCAGAAGAAATTTCTAAGCAACAAAGTGCTCAAGAAGTGGCGTGGTTACTTTAATGGCTTATGCTCAATTGGGGCAGCAAAGGAATGACCCAAAGGTAGAATTTATAATTAAAAGGGAAGCAGAACATAAAAATTTAGAAAATTTGCAGCTTGGCCATGTGGTAGAGAATGAAAGAGCATTTTTTCTGGCGAGAAATCCATAGGTGTAGCTGAGGACTCTTTGTTAAAGGGATTAGCATTGATATTAGGGAGCCAGGTACTAATAGTCAGAATAATGGGGAAAAGGTCCCAAAGACATTTCAAAGATCTTCAAGGCTGCGCCTTCATCACAGACCCAGAGGACTAGGAGGACAGAATGGTCCTGGGCAACAGGCCTGGGGATGCTGCTCCCAGCCACTCCAGCTGAAGCAGCTGTGGCTTGGACTACTGCTCTGGAGAGCGTAAGCTTGTAAGCCTTGGCAGCATCCACATCCACCTGCTACTATCTTGCAGGTATGCAGAATTCAAGAGCGGTGGAGGCATGACAGCTTCCACCTAGATTTCAGGGGATGTACTGGAAAGCCTGGGAATCCAGGCAGAAACTTGCCACAGGGCTGGAGGCAGCACAGACATCCTCTACTGAGGTAATGCCAAGCAGAAATGCGGGGTCAGGGCTTCCACAGAAAGTCCCCACCAGAGCAATGCCTAGTGGAGCTGTGGGGTCAGAGCTTCCACAGAGAGTCCCCACCAGAGCAGTACCTAGTGGAGCTGAAGGGGCAGGGCCACTGCCAGGACCCCAGAATGGTAGAGCCATTGGCAGCATGTGGCCTCAACCTGAAAAAGCTGCAGGCCATTTGACTCCAACCAGTGACAGCAGCCACGTGGGCTGCACCCAGCAAAGCCATGGGAGCTGGGCTGCCAAGGCCTTGGGAGTCCACCACTAGCACCAGTGTGCCCAGGATGTGTGACATGGAGTCTAAGGAGTATATTCAAGAGCTTTTTGATTTTTTTCATTCAATGTCTTCCCTGCTGGGTTTTGAACTTGCTTGGGACCTGTTACTCCTTTCCTTTTTTTCTTTTTTTTTTTGACAGGGTCTTGTTCTGTTGCCTGGGCTGGGGTACAATGGCATCATCATAGCTCACTGCAGCCTTGAACTCATGGGCTGAAGGGATCTTCCTGCCTCGGCCTCCCAAAATGCTGGGATTACAGGTGTGGGCCACCATGCCTGGCTTTGATTTTTTTTTTTTCTTTAAAGAGCTGGTGTCTCGCTTGGTCACTCACACTGTAGTACAGTGGTACAATCATAGCTCACTGCAGCCTTGAATTCCTGGGCTCAAGTGAACCTCCTAGTTCAGCCTCCCAAGTAGCTGGGACTACAGGTGCATACCACCATGCCTGGCTAATTTTTTTCATTTTTTTAAGGGGTGGGGGGTCATGCTATGTTACCCAGCTGGTCTTGAACTACTGGCCTTAAGTGATCTTCACGCCTCAGCCTCCTGAGTAGCTGGGATTACAGGTGTTACCCCTTACTTTTGGTAGATTTCTCCCTTTTGGAATAGGAATGTTTATCCAATGTTTAATCATTGTATCTTAGACCTAGATAACTTGTGTTAAAATTTACAATCTCGTAGCTGGCAGGAACTTGCCTTGAGTTTCAGATGAGACTTTGGACATTGAAGTTGGTGCCAAAACAAGACTTTTGGGATTATTGGGATGGAAGGATTGTATTTTGTATGTGACAGGGACATGGGTTTTCGGGGACCAGGGACAGAATGCTATGGTTTGAATATGTCCCCCAAAGTTCATGTATTGAAAACTTAATCACCAATGCAAGTGTTGAGAAGTTGGACTTTTTTTTTTTTTGTAGACAAGGTCTCACTCTGTTTCCCAGGCTAGAGTGCAGTGCTATCATCATAGTTCACTGCAACCTTCAAACTCCTGGACTCAAGCAATCCTTCTGCCTCAGCCTCCCGAGTAGCTGGGACTACAGGCATGCGCCACTACGCCTGTCTTATTTTTCTATTTTTTGTAGAGACAGTATCTCACTCTTGCTCAGGCTGGTCTTGAACTCCTGGTCTCAAGTAATCCTCCACCTTGGCCTCCCTGAGTCCTAGGATTATAGGCGTGAGCCACCGCACCTGGCCCCGAGAGGTGGGATCTTTAAGAGGTGATTAGGTCATGAGGGCTCTGCCCTCATTAATGGCTTAATGTTGTTATCACATGAGGTTTGTTATAAAAGCTAGCTCAGCCCTTTCTCACTCTCTCTCTTGCCCATAAGAAGCCTTCTGCCATGTTATGACGCAAGAAGGCCCTCAATAGATGCCGGTCCTTTCATCTTGGACTTCCCAGCCTCTACAACCATGAGCCAAATAAATTTCCATTCATTATAAATTACCCAGTCTGTGGTATTCTGTGATAGCAACATAAAACATGTTAAGACAATTACTAAAACTAATTTCACCTGTTCTTTTTACCTTTTTTATGTTTACATTTTTAACGTGGCTACCAGAAAATTTAGTTACGCATGTGCCTCGCATTTGGGGCTTGCATTTTATTTCTACTGGACAGTGCTATTTTAGATGGCCAGCTGTGGCTTCTATAGAACTGGTTGTGTAAGGTTACTGTATTTTCTTTACTTCTAGAAGCAAACTGATTCTCTCTCACTCTGTATCTGGGTGGCACTGTGCTATGAGCTGCCCAAAGGTTCTTGGGGAAGTCCCTTCCCCTCTTTCTGCCCCTCACCTGGGCTAGGGCTGACCTTGAAGATCTCTTTTAGCTCCCACATCTACCTTCTCCCGTGCCATCCAACTATCAGACTGTAACACAAGGCTCTCTTCTGACACTTGCGTAATAATAATGTGTACGTGTCACTTAAAACCCCACACAGATTCTCCCTCGAAACAATGCTGCTGGTGTTGCTTCAAAAATGCCAGGCTGTCACCACCTGGAGCCACTGGTCAGAGTGTACCAACAAAAGGGAAGGGCCTCAGTTGTAGTCTTGAGGCTTGTCTTCCCTCTCTCCCCTCGCTTCAGGATTTATTGGTTTCTTCTTGCCAGAGACTCCCCCATCCCCACCTTCCTAACAACACAGTCACTGTGCTAGGTTCAAAGAGGAAGAATCAGCCCTCTAAGAGGAACTTCAAAACCAAAGGTAAGTCCCAGGCCCTCAAACTCTGAGCAAAATAACTGGAAATTTCATCACCAACAACAACCCTCCAGACACCAAAAGAAAACTTAGATCCCTGGAATCCATCACAGATATATTTGCTCCATAATCCATATGGGCCTACTGACGGTGGCTTTGGAGGTAGCACTGGGTTCAAATCTCTCTTCTACCATCAGTCAGTAGTTATAAGACCCTAGATAAGGTTGCTTGATTTATCTGGGTCACTTTCCTCACCTGTAACAATGGGAACAATTTCACCTACCTCACAGAGTTCCTAAAAGGATTAAATTAAATAATAGATGGAAAAGTGCCTTGTATGTAGTAAGTGTTTAATAGATACTAGGTCCCTTCCCTTTCTTCACCCTTTCCCATGGCAGTTAGGCAAAGAAAATACTAAAAACCTCAGGGAGAACTGAAAATAAATCCTCTATGCTATAATCTGTTTTTATTTTTTAATCTGAATCTTGGTGCCTGGTACAATTTTAAAATCTGGTGCAGGAACTCTGCGAAGGCAGGGATTATCTTTGCAGCCCTAGCACAATGTCTTGAGGAAGGCAGGTGCTAGGAAAGCTTGTTGAATGAATAAATGATGGATTTAACGCAAGCAGAGGCTGGTGCATGTGTGGAGCATATAAAAAGCATTTGAAGAGAGAGGTCAGAATTACAAGGGTGCAGGGGTTAGGGTAATCTGTGTGGTCAGGGTCAAAGTGAAGTTTGCAGGCCATAAAGAATTACTTTGCATAATAACATTTGAAGTCTGTTTAAATAGCTTCGTGGAGTCTATTTTCTAAGCAGCAAAACTCAAGGTGCTCCGTTAATATTTCTCCTCCATTCAGCTGTACTTTACTCAGGAAAAAAGGGCTAAAACATGACAAAGATGCAAACATAGTCATCTCTACTTGAGTTAGTATAGCAAACAATTCAGTTTTTCATAATGTATAACTTACTTAGCACGGAGGGTTAGACCCAAATAGATCAAACTAAAAAGATCAAACTAAATAGATGGCTCTATTATACAAATATACCATGTCAAAGTGTTTTTAAATATAAAGTTCTCAGCATTTTCTGGCCTTGGTGGTGGGTAGAGGTGGGATGAATAGCTATTCCCATACAATTTTACCCCCACTGGTCAGAGCAGCAATAGGATCCTATTAAATTTTAAAGATATATCTAATATTAAGTTCCTTCACAGGTGTGTGAGAAGGAGTGTGAAAATCTCTTAGTTTGTGCTTTATGATTAACAAAAAAAGGTATTAGAATCATGAAGAAAAAGTTCCACAAAGCACCCCAGGAAGATTAGAATGGACATTCCCTGTAAGGAGGAGTATACTATACCCCACAGTGACATTTCCCACCCCATGTCTCACACCCCAGTAGAAACAAATTCACACACACACACACACACACACACACACACACACACACACACAGAATCTCCCATCATCCAGCCAACAACGAGGGCTTCTCCCAGTTAGCAATCCTGCCCTCAGCAAACAGTGGGCCTGGGGTTGCAGTGACCTTGTCTGAATTCTATTCTGCTGCTTACAGGGATATTTAACCCTCTGGAAGGTGGCAAGCTCCTGCCCTTCTTCCCCTAGCTTTACCCTCCTATAAAGGAAAAACCCAATAGTGCCAAATCCAACAGCAGGGCTGCAATGAGGGTGTTAAAATCCACAGTCACATTATTTTAGAAGACAGAGGGTCGATAAATATCATCACTACCTGCTTTTAAATTGTCCCAAACAAAAGATTCATCCAATTTCAACTTCAGGCCTGGAATCAATTCAATCTTCAAAATATTCACAGCCATAGGTGAAAATGGGGTAAGGGATTTTACGTTGCTTGTTTGTGGGCTAAAGGTGGCTTCTCTGTCTGCTTTCATCAATTGCTTAGGCAGTTACCCAAGTGGCAGAACTCACTGACACAGGGAAATTTAGCTCACATCACCTTCTTGGTGGTAAAGATGAACGGAAGTGTAATTTGCCATTAGAGAAGTTTTGGAAAGTTTCTGTTCCAAATGCAAAATTTCTAAATGCAAGGTTAACTTTTCTAAATGAAATGAACAGGTCAGAAAAAACAGACCTATGAGAACTAAGGATTACTGATCATTTGTTAAACACACAGCCAGGACTGCATGTGCTTGGGAAGAGGTGAGACCCAGAGGCAGTGGTCCAGCTTAAGGTTTGTCTCAAATATTTCCCTTAATATTTGCTTCAAATATTTGGAGAAGACCATCAGATTCATAATATGGTCAACTTTCTGGATCATAGCCACAGTGAGATGCAAATAGTTTGGGATTCTCCTTGCAAAAAGAAGAAAGGAGAGAGTATTAAGACATAATCTAGCCCTTCTAGGCCTTGGAAATTCAGAGAGATTTCTACTCCATCCTGCTGGAATTGGCTCTAAATCCCAGGGAAGGAGCATTGTTCCCACTGTCCTGGCTTCAGCTGTGTATAAAAGAAGGTAAGAACAGTGCCAAACACCAGCAGGCAGAGCTCTGCAATTTTACGCCGCAGTACAGGAGGTACAGCACTCTAGGAAAGCTTGCTGGTCTAGCCAACAACACCTGCCAAATTCTGATGGCATCAAAATAGTCTGAAGCTCAGGGGCTTCTGCCAGAGAAAGAAGAACATTCCTGAAGTCACAGGTCTAAGTTGGTGGACTAACGCAGGTTCAGGAATGACACAAAGTAGAGTATGTTCAAGAAGCATGCTTTCTGCTGGGGAAGGAGAAATTGTGGACCAAAGAGCAGGTCCCCTGCTTTTGTTTCCCACTTCTCTTACAGTGTCACTTAGTCACAATCACCCAGTCATCACACTGTGGGTCACACCCAGCCACACAGTCACCCTGAGTCACAAACACTCTTGAACAGTCAGAAAATCATAGCCTCCTGTGCTCAGTAGTTAGGTGCAATCTAACACACTCGGTCCAGCGATGATAAGATGCCCACTCCTCTGAACATCCACAAACTCCTCTACCCACCTGATTGCCAAAGACAGCCACGGAGCACGCTGTTGAAACCTCATTAGCCCCGAACCAGACAGAAGCCAGGCGGGAGGGCATGCCCAGGATGAAGACCTGGGCCACGGAGCAGATGACCTGGCCCACCACCGTGACCGGGAAGAGGTGTGGCTGCAGGCTGCCCAACTTCACCCAGGCCCCCAGGCAGTTGAGAGCCGAGCCGGTGAGGGCGATGGTGCGCAGGCCGAATTTCTCCAGCAGCCAGGCCACGGGCAGGAGCAGAGGGATGTAGGTCAGCATGTAGCACATGGACAGCCAGTCGATGGCAAAGGCGCTGACCCCGTAGAAGTTCATGAAGATGTTATTGATGGAGCCGTACTGGATCCACTGAAAGGCGTTGCACATGGAGTAGCAGCTAAACACCAGGACCACAGCCCACCGGCGCCTGCTCACCTTGATCACGCTGAGGTCTTCGGGGCTGGAACCACAGGGTTGGGTCAAGTCGCTGGGTTGGGCCAAGGCACTGGGGTGCGCTGAGCTGCTGGGGTGGACAGAGACGCTGGGGTGGATGGAGACGCTGGGGTGGGCTGAGACGCTGGGGTGGATGGAGACGCTGCGGTCCTCTCGGAGTGGTGACTCCAGCGCAGGGGTGTCATCGCGCTCCTGCTGGTTGGGATCTTCATTCACCATGACCACAGCCTCCCCTGGAGTCCTGCAGAGGTGCTGAGGACTCCAGCAGTCTTATGGGACAGTGGCCGTCCCCTAGAGCTGACGGGACACTTGCCTCCGCCTGCCCCAGAAGAAACGGAGATCCGAGGCAGCGTCAAAAGCCGCTAGTGGGGCTCCCTGCGCTCACCTCCACGCTCCTGCTCCCACTTTTTCTTGGAGCTCTTTGTTCCCACCCGCAACGATCGCTGTCCCCAGGCCGGCTGTAGACGCCTCAGCCCGCTCCCGCCTTGGGTTCCCCCCACAGCGTTTTTGGTACTGGAGAAAATTCTCTCCAGGCTCAGCTACTTCGCTTGCTCAGTTCGCTCCGGGTCGGCTCGGGGCCTCGCCCCCTCGGGCGCACGTGACCGCCCCGCCCCCGTCCTGGCTGGCTTCCCATCCCCCTACTCCGCCCCCACCCCGTCTCCCTTCCCTTCTCGAGCCCGGCCCGGCCGGCCGCGCAGTTGTTTCGCCACCGCTTGCGGGATGCATTCCTCCCCTACGCCCCGGGCGCCATGGAAACCGCCCGCGCACCCCCACGCCTTGCACTGCCCCTCAAACTCCTTTGCCCCGCTCCCAGCGGCCCCGGTGAGCAGATCCCCCGACCCTTACAAGGCAATTCGCAAATAGAGTTTCCTCCGCGCCGGTCCGCACGCCCTGCGCGCGTGCTCTGGTGCCGGGCGCTGCCAAGGTGTTCCCGGACACCCGAGAGGGCTTCCCCGGCTTCCTCCCTCTTGGCTGGGCTCCCCACTCCTTGCTGACCTTTCGGTATAAAAAAATATTTGTAGATTTCCTGGTCTGTGCGCTCCTGGGTTAAAGTAGAGCTGCGGAAAACTCGCTTTGCTCGCGGCTGTCCCTGAGGACGTGATTTTGTCTTGGGGAAGTTAGATTTGAACCTGTTATGTAGGGCTATTATTTCCCGATGGATTCTGGGCAGCCTCCACGGTGAGGACCCTAGGGTGGAAGGGAGAGGGGAGTTCGGAGAAGCGTCAGAAGCTGTCAGCGGTTGTGTTGTGAAATGTTTAGGGCAGCGCGGTCTGGTAAGTGATCTCTGCGCCCGCGTGGCCCTAGGTTGCCACCTGCCGGTGCCAGCCCATTTCACAGGCGGAAACCCTTAACTCGCCGCACCGAGCCGTTTCAGCCCCGGCGAGGGACAGTGGTAAAGAGCCCGAATCCTCCTTGGGTTCAAGCACCAGCTTAGCTACTCCGAGGTGTGTCTCTGTAGATCAAGGTACTCCACCTCTCTGTGCCCCAGTTTCTTCATCTGTAAGATGGGGCTGATGAAATAATAGTGCCTGCCTTACGGTGTTGTTTTGAGGCTTGAAAGAGTTAATAAATGAAAGCAGTTAGAAAATTCCTGGCACATAGTAAGCTTTCCATGAATGCTGGCTATCTGTCCTAGCAAAAAACTATAACCTCGGGTGTACTGTGCTAAACACGTTTCAGGTATTATCCCAAGTAAGCATCACAAGAATTCTGTGATATAATTAGTATTGCTGGACTGCATTTTACAGAAAATGAGGCTTACAAAACTGAAGTAACTTCTTACTTAAGGTCCTAGCCTTAATTCTCCTTCAAGTCTGTAATCGTGCAAGCTATAGGCTAGCTATTCAAGCCCAGTCCATGGACAGCAGCATGGGCACCCCCTGGGAACTTGTTAGAAGGGCAGAGTCCTCTCCAGTGTCAGGAGAAAAAAAAAAAAAAAAGACAAGAAGGGCAAGATGCCAGGCCCACTGCAGACCTACTGAATTAGAAGCTGCATATTAACAAGATACCCAGGAGATTTGTTTGTTTGCGCATTAAAATTTGAGAGCTACTGGGTGCCTCTGCTTCCTTTTTTTTTTTTCTTTCTTTTTTTAAACTTCAGACCAAAGATAATTAATTTAAAGCTCTGGAGCAGCGGTTCTCCACGTTACACATTAGAATCATATGGTGGGGACTCAACATTCCAGATGCCTGGGCCATACCCACATCGGAATCTCTGAGGAAGGACAAGGACATCTGCATGTTTCTGGCTCCCCAGGTCATCCAAGTTGGAGCACCCCTGGTGGGGTTAGAACCACTGACTCCCAGGAGAGAGAACTAGATTCACATGATCACTCCCTGCTTGGAGGCACCCACTTTTTGGTAGAAATTGTGGGGTGTTGGATTATAATGGAATATTTGAAGAAGAAATTCATACCCATCTAAAAATTTCTACATTAATTTAACGTCCTGAATTCTCAAAATTCCTCCAGTGTTTCCCATCATTCTCTAGGGAGCAGAGAACCTTTTGGAAGGCCTTCTGAGACCTCTCACTGTTTCTTTTCCCTAGGTAATCATGGACCTCTCCCCAAACTCTTCAGAATCTATTCTTAACTCCACCTTGTAGATGAGGAAGCCAGAACCCGGAGAGTCAGGTGTGTTATTCATAGTGAATTAGCATCAGAATGAACAATGGTAAGATTTCCCTTCCATGTGGCCTCTCCCATAAGCTTTTCTGAAGCAGCACTTCAGCCTGATGACAAATTCCAAGAGGTCTAACCTGGGATATTTGGAGTTGCTTTTGTGGAGAAGCGAGTCGGGATCTGTTGTGAGCCCTGAATTGGCTCTGCTTGGACTTGAAGCTCTGTTCTGCTATTATTAGCTTCGGGATCATGGGGAAGTCACTTAACCTCTCCATCCTTCAGTTTCTGAAGCTATCAAATGAGGATTAAAAATATCTGCCTCATAGGATTATTCTGAGAATTAAACAAGATAATGTGTGTATTTGTTTTCAACAATAATAATGATATTCTGGCAGGGTAGTGCTGACTCTTGGCAGATTCCCACCAGGGGGCGGACTGCTCCATATCTGCCCAATATCTTATCTCCATTGGGTAGATATTACATAGAGAGAAATATTCTGTATTGATTTTCCATCATGTTGAAAAAACATTTATTAAGCAACTGACTATGTACTATATCTATCTGTATGTTCTATCTGTATTTTCTTTTTTTTTTTTTTTTTTGAGACAGAGTCTCACTCTGTTGCCTGGAGTAGAGTGAGGTGGCGTCAGCCTAGCTCACAGCAACCTCAAACTCCTGGGCTCGAGCAATCCTGCTGCCTCAGCCTCCCAAGTAGCTGGGACTACAGGCATGTGCCACCATGCCTGGCTAATTTTTTCTATATAGATTTTTAGTTGTCCAAATAATTTCTTTCTATTTTTAGTAGAGATGGGGGTCTTGCTCTTGCTCAGGCTGGTCTCGAACTCCTGACCTTTAGTGATCCACCTGCCTTGGCCTCCCAGAGTGCTAGGATTACAGGCGTGAGCCACCGCGCCCGGCTGGTATTTTCTATCTATCGGTGTCTATAGGTACACCTGGATGGAGAAGGAGAAATACATTTTAGAGACTGCTTCCTGAAAGGGGGCTCTGGTTCCTGGTTCTATCCCCAACTGACTCCAGAGGAAGCTTGCAGGAACCCCTGGCATTAAACTCAACCTTTCCTGGCCTTCTGCAGACTGGTAGCGAAATCTGCCCCCTAGAGGCTAACAGCAACTGCTGGCAGTAAGAACAGGACTTGGAAGTCACAATGTCTCACCTTTACTGATAGCTTACTACCAGCTAAACCGGGCTGTAGATGTGAGAAGCATGGAGTTTGGTGAGTGCTTGGGAAGTTCCAATGAAGTGAATCAGGTTGAGACCCTGGATTATTCCTCCTTAAAATACTAGCATTTGGAATTTCTAAAAATGTTGCCCTTACAAGTCTTATATGTATAATTTATATGTGTAATACTACATGATCATTAATTTTCTGTTTGCCTTATCTCCTACATTTTTCTCAGATTTCTAGCTCTCTAAGGACTTATGTATATCTTTGCATAGCCTGGAGTGTTTAATGTCATAAACCATATACCACCTGCTTATTATATATCTCTGTAGAACTGAGCTGTGTTACACATCACCGCGGAATTTCAGAAAACTGGGGACAAAGAGGAGATCCAACAGGCTTTCAGAGAGATAAAAAACAGGTTTCATAAAAAGTTTTTTCAAAAAAAGTGTATAAAATATCATCAGTTTTCATCAAGCCTGGAAACTGAAAGTCTGTAAAACAACGTGTTCTGAAGGAAGAGCATTTCCTGCCTAGAATTCTATGCCCAAACTACCAAAATAAATAAGTCTGAGAAGAAAATCAAATGTTTTCAGATATGCAGAGTTTCAAAAAAAGGTCCTGCCTTATCCTCTCTTAGGAAGCTGCTAAAGGATGTGCTCCACCAAAACAAGAGAGGAACCCTAGAGAGAATACGATGTAAGATTGTGGAAGCAAGGAATCCCTTACAAGAGGCAGGCAATGGGAATCGCCAGCTAAAGGAAAAGCCCAGAGGGACAGCTGTTTGCTGGGAATGGAAAGCAGTCTGTTCAGATGGAAGCTGGTCAGAAGACTACAGAGAAGGTTTATTCAAGGAAGCGACACTGATAGGAATGTGTTCGAAAATATTGAGAGGAGGTTCACACAATTGGGGGAGAATTAGGGGTTGAACTAATGATAAGTACCACAAATATAACCAAATAAATGGGGGAGGGGAGGCATTATTAACTCCAGCAGAATTTTAAAAAAGCTATGGAGGAAAGAGAAAAAAATAATTATGGTGATTATTTTGTGATTCAGTTTGCATAGCATGAATACAGCCATAATAACGTGAACACTGGAAGTCGACATACCCGAAACTATGATATACCTCTATTGGGAGGAGGGAGGGATAGGAATTGGGCACGTGCGTGTGTGGTTGAGATGAGGGTGGGACTAATGGTGAAACTCTCATCTGCAATATTGGAAAGGACACAGCATGTAAATGCCTATCATGGAAGAAGTCAGGAGGTATCAATATGCCCATATCATTTGCAGCTCTGGTGGTAACACCAAAAGAATCATCTAATAAGAACTGAAAGTAGTTTCCTCAGGAAAGCAGGAAAGGAAGGGGTAGGCAACTGATTTTTGATATTTGATTCTTTAAACTATGTTTAACTTTCATTTTCTTAAACAAACAAAAAAAACTCCTAAAATTTAAAAATGGAATCAAATTTAATGGAGATCCAGCTGCTTCGCTGGGGCCCATAGGTGATGTCGGAGGCCCTACTCCCCATACCCTAATCTTGTCTGACCCTTCTCTGACCTTCTTTTTGCTTCTGTCTTTTACGCTGTGGGGTCTTATCCCTGCAATTTACAACTCACCTTCTGTCCCATCATCCATTCTGTCCCAAAGATCCATGCCAAGATCTGTTTCTCCTCTGAATTCCCTGTGGAAGAACAGCACCGGTACCTCCCCGTCAGCCAAACACAAAGCCTCAGAACGACCCAGATTCCCCCCCTCCACTCACAACGTCCACGGGTGTCCGTCTCCTTACAGACTCGCTCCTCGCTTTTTCATCGCCACCACTGACACCACCGTAGTTCAGACTCTCACCCCCATCCTGCGGCCACCTCCTTAATGTTCTTGCTCCTTCCAGCTCAGCACCACACTCCTTCTCGGGCCTTCCAGTTCTCTTCAGGCCCTGCCTTGACGTCTCCAGTGGCCATTTCCAGCTCTCAGAAGGCCCACACTCCTCCACTCTGCACACAGGGCCTTTGTGATGTCGCTCTGGCCACATCTCCCACCACGGCCCAGCCAGGCGGAAACGCCTGCAGCTGCCCACAAGCATGCTTCCCAATGCAGGGCAAGCATCCCTCCTCCAGGACTCCAGGACTCCCTCCTCTATGCCCTGAGTGTGCTTCGGAGGCTTCTTTCCCTCCCTGCACGTGCACGTTGGTGGTAGCTCTGGTCACGTTGTATCATAAAGGTTTATTTACTTCTTTAAGTTATCTACTTGCTGTGAGCACCTCAGGTTTCTGAGTCATGGCCTATTCATATTCAAACCCCAACCTGTAGCTCTGTGTCTGGCCCCCAGAAGGGAAATAGAAGACTGAGGGAACCGACTTTTTGGATGCATTTCCTAGACGAGTCCCACCTCCAGATGGCCTCAAAATAAGTGACAACATGTCCAGCTTATATGGGACGCTCATGTCTATTTTGTTTGTTTTGCTTTCCTTTGTCTTTTCTGGGGTGCCTGCCCACGGTGTTTGGGCTCCACTGCCCCACCCAGGGGGGACAGGCGGGAGGACGTTCCCTGCCAAGTGCGAGTCCAGATTCCTTCCCTCCAGGGTCCTCTCAGCGCAGAGATTCTCCAAGTCTGTCCTTGCAGGGAATGTGCTCAAGGCCTGTGGAGGCCTCAGGGCAGAGGAAGACCCATTCTCCTCAGAAGAGAGTGCAGAATAAAGGCCTCCTACCTGGACATGTGGACGCCAGGCTCTGTCCTGGACACATGGTTTGAAATCGATTTTCAGTTCCCTAGAAATGCATGAGTAGACCCTGAAAGGCCTCAGATGGTATTAGTCCTCCTCTAAGAAAAGGCCCATGTCCGTGGAGCACATTTTATGTCCTCAGCTGTATGTCCCTGGGTGTGTTCGTGGGTGTCCACCATGTTATTCTTCATACCTTTTGTATATTTTAAATACTTCTTAATAATTCAAAAACCAAAAAAATTGCTCCATAAATATGAGAAAGAGCTAACTAAAAAATATGAGTCAAAGAGGAAGGGGATAGTAAAATGTTTTTTGTTTTTTTGCATAATCTATAGAAAGCCCAGAGGTGTGAGGCCGTCTTTGCATAGTGGAAGAGAGGAACGGTGGTAGCAGCTAGATTCATCAATTGCCAGGGCAACAGTTAAAGGCACAGGGGATGAGAAAGCAGCAGGCACTGGCTGGGCAGGGTGAGGTGATGCTGGAACCATAGGGTTAGAGAAAAGACAGACAAAACCATCTGGTTCTGCCCCTTGGTTTATGGGGGAAAAACCCAGGCCCAGGGAACTGTCTTGACAGAGTCATTCATTTATTCACCACTGATCTCCTGCAGACTAGGCCCTGTGCTAGGTGTAGGGGGAAAAAACTCAGCAAAGACAAGGTTTTTGCCCTCCAGGAATCTGCAAACTGGTGGCGAGACAGACACGTGAGCAGATCATTGCAGGGTGGTCCGATAAATGCATGGCAGAGGTCCATGCCGGCTCATGGATTGACAAGGCGGGGAGTCAGAGGGGGCTTCTCAGAGAGGTGTTTCGACAGGGGCTGGAGGGACAGATAAGACTTAGCTAGGCCCTGTGGCAGGGGTTGAGGATCCAGTGGTGAGCAAAACAGACGGAGTCCCTCCCTAACGTCATGGGCTTGCAGTCTGGTCGAGAGCACAAACGTCAGACACTCACATACGTGAGGAAAATGATAAGTGCTACGAGGGGTACTTGTAAGAATTTGTAAAGAGGGACAGATGAGCTGGATCTTAAGCAAGGTCTCAAAAAAGAGTGGGACCTGACTTGGCAAAAGAGAGGGGAAGGGTGTTTCAGTAGCGGGAACAGAATGTGCAAAGGCCACGAGCCAGGAAGAAGCCTCCCTTTCAAGGAGCTGGACAAAGCCAGTGTGGCTGGAGCAGAGTGAGGGTGAGAGGCGAGGCCAGAGAGAGGTGGTGGCCAGATCCGGCAGGCCTAGTTATTAAGGGTTTATTTTACTTTATCCTAAGAGCAAAGGAGCCACTGGGAGATTTTAAGCAGATGAGGGACATTGTTAGATTTGTCATTTGGAGAGAAGGCTTTGGCTGCTTGGTGGAGAATCCAGCTGGGGTGGGGACAGGGAGACCTCTTAGGAGGCCACTGTGGTGACCCAGGTCAGAGTGGAATTTGGCCAGTGGCAGGAGGATGGAAAGCGGTGGGAAGGGGAGGAGGAGTGGAGGGCAGGTGGGGTCAGAAGGGGGGAGTCAGGAGAATGCCCCGCCTGGGATTCCGATGTGACCAACTAGGTAGATGGAGCTGCCACCTCAAGGGAGAATCACAGCTTCAACCTTGACACGTTACACAGAGGCTAGCAAGGCTGTAAAAGACAAGTGCCCGTGTCCTATTGCCTCACCTCCTGTTTGTCTCTCTCTCTCTCTCTCTCTCCCTCCCTCTCCTCATTCCTTTATTCTGTCCGCCACCCTTTCCCTACAGTGACCTCAGCCACTCTGAGATCAAGAGTAGAGAGAGCCTAAATTCAGAGTGTGAATTCCCATGAAAATGCAATAATCAAATTTTATGGAAAGTAACGCATCCTGAATTCATCATCTCATCTTTCACTCCTTGGCATCATGCCTCCGTGACGCTGCAGGGCAGGACTCTCAGCTCAGGCTCACCTGAATTGTGAATATGTAGAAGCATTAGAAATAAACAACTCCTGGCTGGGCGCAGTGGCTCACACCTGTAGTCCCAGCTACAGGATGGCTTGAGCCCAGGAGTCTGAGGCTGCAGTGAGCTATGATGATGCCACTGCACTCTAGCCTGGGTGAGAGAGTGAGACCCTGTCTCAAAAAAAAAAAAAAAAAGAAAGAAAGAGAAGAAAGAGAGGAAAGAAAGGAGGAAAGAAAGCAAGAAAGAAAGAAAGAGAAAGAAAGAAAGAAAGAGAGGAAAGAAGAAAGAAAGAAAGAAAGAAAGAAAAGAAAGAAAGAAAGAATTCCCAAATAAAAGCCAAGTAGCTGTGGATTCCCTTCTAGCTTTCCTGAGTCGGCAGTTGTGTGAAGACCCTGCTGTTGATGCCATCGGCTGCCCTGGGCTCTGAGTAGTCCCTGAAAGTGCTTTCTGTGTCTCCAGTGGGGAAACCAAGAGTGCTGATTGGACCTGCAGCTTTTCCCAATAACCTTTTCTTTCCATTGTAGAGTTGATTGCAATGGCAGATGCCCAGTGTGAACCTGCTTCAGCTGAGAGATAGTGTGTTTCGGGAACTCCTGGAGTTCGGGGATGCTGAGACCTCAAGGAGGAGCTGACCAGCAGCAGGAAGGGCAGAGAGTGGCCAAAGCCCCAGGAACGACCAGAACCGAGGACTGGGACACATTTGGGACTCTCGCCTTCTCTGATGTTCCTGCGCGTCAGCTTGCTTCTTCGAATCTCGTTCTGCATGGAAACATGGCAGCCAGCAGCACTAGAGTTTCACATCATAACAGCTTCCGCTGTCTGAGAGAGGCTGCCTGACTTTTTGTCCTAAATAGAAACTCATTGATGCCCATTCCCAGCCTCACCACCCATGACCTTGAGGGCAAGGCCTATATAAGAACAGGGCAGCTCCCAACGGGGCTGTATTGGAGCAGAGGAGGGGCAGTTCTGGAAAGAGGGGCAATTAACCAGGCAGAAAATGATCTGTGCCTTCCACTGCCTCCTATGCGTTGGGATTCCTGTGCCTTTAGAAGCAGGGGACCTCGTTCCCTGCCCACCCAGTGCTTGAAAGCATCGCCCACCTTGATAAGGACCATCCCATCTGCCAGAGTAACGACCCGGGAGCAACACCACGTTCAAGGGGTGCCTGTGCCCATTCATTTTCTCGTGCACAGTAATCTCTGTGATTGTGCAGATGACTCTAGAATCTAAATGCAGCTGTGGATTTCTGCAGTTATGTCTTCCTTTGACAGATCTCTGTATGACAATTTACCTTCTGGTCTTCCCTGAGTTATTTTTCATTCATTAGCATGCTTGTTTATCACCACTGCTCCCAGAAACTCTATCCTCTGCACAACAGGATGGCGTGTGTCTGGCCTCTGACCCCTGGAGTCCTGGGCTGACTGGCACTTTTTGCTTTAGAGTAGGGGTGCATAGACCATGCCAGGTGGTGTAGGGATGACAGAGGGATGCTGCCCAGCTGTGACTAACACACTCCCTGCCCAGTCCTCCCTCCCCATCTGGAGTGTGGGACACCCCCCACTACCTTTCCCTCCAGGCCCATTTTCTGCTCAACACGCCCCCCCCACCTGCCTCCTGCCCGTGCCCCTCATCAACACCCCCACCAGAGTCCCGCTTTTCCACCTGTACGCCCAGCCATCCTCCCCTGGACTCTTTGGGGCCCTCTCCTGAGCCAGGGCCCTCATTGCACCCAACTCCTCAGCACCCCTTCCCTAAACCGCACCCACTTTTGCGCCTCCTCCAGGCCCCCTCCCCTGGAGTCCTCTCCAGCTTAGCCCCTTGGGCCCTGCCCTGAGCCTCCACCCTGTGTCTCCATCACAGCCTTGCTCGCCTGAACCCCGCACAATCAGCTCCCCTCCTCACTCTCCACTCAGTTTCCCCAAGCCCCGCTGCCCGCTCCAGCCTGCAGCCCCCTTCTTCCCTCCTGCCCAGGAGATATGGGGGCCTGGGGCCGCACCTCCTCCAACTCCGTCCTTCCCCTGTCCAGCACCTGGGACCCGGACTCCCCACCCAGGGGCCGCTCCTGCCTTCCCCTCCATCCAGGCCTCTGTCTTCAGCTTCTGCAAGCAGCCCTTCCTCTAGCGCCAGGGCTGTCCTGCTTCTCACACGGTGCCTTTTGATCTTCTTATTAATAGCTCCTGGTTTCCTTTTAAAATATGTGTATTCAAGTAATAAAAGCGAGGCAACTTTAAAAATTAAGTAAACACCAGTACAGCTAGTCCATGGGTGCAGCAGCGATCGTGGTGGTGGCATGCAGCTGGAGACGGAGTTAGAGGAGTGGGTATGACCTCAGATAGGAAACAGCTGCTGGGAGCACGCGATGGCAACGGCCCTGTCACGAAATTTCATCAGCTGGTGTGGCCCAGCTCTGCCCGTGAATCGGGTAACCACAACACAAAACTACTGACGTAGCCTGGTTCCACCTCCTCACAGCCTTGGTGGCACACAGGCCGGGACTCAGTCTCCCCTCTCTACCTGGACCCAAGGGGCTTGTTTCCCTCTGTATCCCAGACACTCATGTCTTCTAGAAGCTGGCACAGCCCCATCATCAACACAGCTATTAAAATCCTGCTCCTGCCCAGTGTGTTTGAAAGTTTGGGGCACCAGGAAGAATCTGTGGGGTCTTGACAGCAAGCATTCCCTTGCTCCCCTTTGTTGAAGTTCGTGAGAGCGGGGAGGAGGCGGGGGTGGGAGGGTGACACCCATTCACTGATTGATTCATTCAACACACTGTTGAGCCCTGTGATTCCAGTGCTGCTCTAAGCACAGGGAACATAACGGTGAACGTACTGGCAAGGTCCTGAACCTCTTGAAGTTTATAATCCTGTCGAGCAGACAGTCACTACATAATACCACGTAAGGTAGCAAGATAGAGAGACGGTGGTTAGGGAAGACCTCTCTGAGGAAGGGGCATTTGAGCAGAAGCGAGGAAACTAGCCATGTGATATTTGGGGCAAGAGTGTCCTGGGCACAGAGAATGGCATGTGCAAAGGCCCTGAGGCGGGAATGTGCTTGGTGTGGCTGAGGCCCAGCAGGGAGGCCGTGTGGCTGGAGTGGAGAGACTGAGAGGGAGATGGGTGGGAGGAGGGGTCAGACAGGCAGGCGGGGGCCAGATCCTGTGGGTCTCGTGGGCTCACTATCAGCGCTGAGTGAGCCAGGCGCCCTGAGAGGGTTTTAAGCGGAGGAGTGCTGTGGTGGGCTTGTGTTTGAAGGATCGCCCTGGCTGCCGTGTGGGGACCCTATAGGGGAGCAGTTAAGAGGCTGGAGGAGAGGTGTGGGGGTGCTGACAGGTGGCTGGTCCCGTCTTGTCAGCTGACTGCAGTGTGTCACCGGCTGTGAAACATGGGGGCTCCCTCTGTGGAACTGAAGCTCAGCACCAGTACTTTTGGAGGTGGTAAAGTTAGGAAGAGGAAGGACCAACTCCCCGGTTATTTGGGCACCTCACTAGGCTCCTCAGGCCATGAGATAGAATTTCCATACCTCACACGGGCCACATTGAGCATATGCTGTTCCCTCTGCCTACAATGCTCTTCCTTGCCTTCCTCATCTGCTCTGCTCTACTCTTCCTTTGAGGCTCAGTTTAAATCACTTCTGCAGGGAAACCTTCCCAGACCAGCCCTGCTCCCTGAAATAGGTCAGGTGCTCTGGGTGTGTGCTGTCCTAGTTCTCTGGACATGTGCCACAATTGCCAGTACTTAATTAGAATAATTAGTCCTTTGGTGTTTATTTCCCCCATTAGATCATGCACTCCGTGGGGCAGGGACTGGCTCTGTTTTGTTATCCCTCCATCGTCACTTCCCAGCAGGGTGTCTGACAGGGGGGTGGGTGCACGTGCATTTTGTTGAATGAAGGAACCAATAAGCGGTTGGGACGTGTGGCAGGTACGAGAGAAGCGGCAGGGGAGTCAGGCTGATTCTGAAAGAGGAGATGCGAATGGAACAGGCCCTGTGCCAACTTGGAAACCAAATCAAGGGACTCACAAGCACGTCATGGGTAATGAATACCTTACATCATAGGAACAAAGTTCTAAGAAAAGGGTTCCAGGCATCATGATGGCATTACAGAGGAGATTTGTTTTTGGAAGGCAGGGGGATCATATTCCGCGGGCTGCCAGCCATCTCGCAGAGCTTGGCCTAATCTTCCATGCACTGTCCTCAGAGGGCACTGGACAGGGCTACTTCGGCCGGCACCAGAGCTTTGGTCAAACAGATGCTTTTATAGTATATTATTTTGAAAATCGACGTGGCTTCCAATCTCTTAAAAATTATTATCGAGTAATGTACTTAACGTGAATCTTTCCCCAGTTCCTGAACCTCATGCATCCTTCATCCCCACTCTTTCCTGCTCACCATTGAGGACATGTTGTGTCAGAGTTGACAGATCAAAGTGGCCCCTGAATCAAAGATTCTGCTTCACATCAAGTAGGCTTACTCCCGACAAGCGTGAGGACCTCCTGGCTCACCAAACTGTGACGACCACGAGAGCGTCTGAATGCCAACGCAGTGCCGCATGTCCTGGCCACGTGCTCTGCCAGCAGCTGTGGTCCTTGAGTCTTGGGTGGTTGCCATGTTAACTGGTTTTACCTACAGTTCTGCAAATGGGGTCCAGGAGCCTGTGAACCCCTGAAGTCGTATAATCCACATGGAGGAGTATACCTGTGTTATGGAAAGGGGAAGGCCGGGATGGATGGTTTTCATCAGACCTCCAAAGCACATGTAAGAAATCACTGGCTTGGATGGATAATCTGCATGTTTCAGGTCAAAAGATCTACTTTGGAGCATGTCGTTGGGTGTCTGTCCCCGCTATATACACCTCATTAGGTGCAGAGCTGACTGTTCTGTTTATTTTGTCACTATGGGCAACTGGTTTTAGTAGCACAAAATGGATTTCCTGGCACAAATTATGCACGTTGGAGGCAACCTTTGAGAACTAATCAGAGAAGGTACTAGATTGATTTTGGTCACGGTGATACACATGTTGTCAAGCCTGTCCTGCCCTCTAGAGGTGACACTTTATTCTCCCTCCATTGGCCACAAGACTCCAGGAGCAGGATCTAAAAGGAAAACTTAGCCTCTGGCTTCCACGCTGGGCTTGGGAGAAGCAGAGGGTCGGGAAAGAGCTGAGGGACGCACGGGCAGTGGGAATGGCTCCTGCTTATCTGCCCGGCGATCGTGTCCGTGGTTCAGCTGAGACTGAAATCACTCGGCAGCCGCACGTTTCAGGTTGAGGTAACTCCTCGCTGCCTTAAAGGTCAGGAAAGCCACCGTGCTGACACAGGTCCTTCTTCCCTGACAGTCTGTCCCACATCGACCCTTGAGTCATCGCGTCTGGATGACTAGGCGAACAAAAACAAGGTTTCGTGGGTTTGCAGAAGTGGGGGGGAAGCGGGGCGCAGGAAGAGCAACGCACCTGGAGTCTGAGGATCAGGGGTCGGGTCTCTGCTCTGTGAGCGTGGGCGAGTCGTGCTGATGTCTTTGGGCTTCGGGTGAAATGAGAGGCTGCTGCTCAACGTGGTACCAGGGAGCGCCCAGGTGCTCAGTGAACGGGACTGCGCAGTCGACGCAGCCAGCTCAGTTCCTAACGTGGTGTGTATACTCAGGGCAGACACCAGGCAGCAGGCTCCAACGTAGACACGCTTCCCACACTGAAGGCAGAAGTTGTGGCCCGAGGGCAGGATGTAATCAACCCTGATCTTCACAGTAAAATGTCTTCAGAGGCTGTGTTTGGAGACCAAGTTGAGCCCCAAACCTGCGGAGATTTGCACCCCTGGTCACTCACTGAAGTATCTCTTCAGAGCTGTGCTCTGGGACACAGGGTGAGGGAGTCCAACGAGTTGTGAGCTTACATCTCGAGGTCAGTTCTCTGCATCCAAGCTCCTGCCCAGACCAGTTACAGTCGGCTGCCAGAGGCAGATCTCAAGCGGTCCAGGTCTCTCTCAAGCTGGGAAATGGGGATGCAGGGCGGGGAAAGGAGGAGGGGGCCTGGTTGGACCCCCATGGCGCTCTATCTTGTCACTAGGTGGCAGCACCACCCCAGGACTGCTGTCCAAACGCCCGGCTGTCATCCTGGGACTTGGGAAGTTCCCCCAAGTGCACCGAGGTTGGTATACAGCTCCGGAGGCAGTGACCGTAAGTTTGAGTCCCATCTCCATGCTTGGGCAAACCACTGAACCTCTTTGTTGGGGTTTTTGAGGCAGAGTCTCGCTCTGTCACCCAGGCTAGAGTGCAGTGTCGTCATAGCTCACTGCAACCTCAGATTCCTGGGCTCGAGCGATCCTCCTGCCTCAGCCTCCTGAGTACCTGGGACAATAGGCATGCACCACCATGCCCCGTCCATTTAATCTCTTTTGAGTCTATTTCTTTATCTGTAAAATGGGAATAACAATAATTCCTAAAATAATAGAGTGAACAGAAAATGAGAAAACTGATAAACCCCAGCAAGAAGATTACCCCTTACTCTTCCATACATCAACCTTATTTTGCACCTTTTTTCCTGTCAAGAGTGTGCCTAATGCTTATTTGAAATGAGCATGTAGATAAACACTCTGGGTGGAGGAGTAAGAAGGCAGCGGGAAGGTTCATGGTGTGATTTTTCTAGAACAGACCCATTCCTTCCCTCCTTCCACCCCTTTTCTTCCTCTTTATTTTCTTTCTTCTATCCTGGAGTTTTTATTTACAAATCTATGTTAACCACCTGCTCTGTGCACGGCCCTTGGCGAGGCAGGGACAGGTGGGGAAGCAAAGGGAGAGGGGGCAGAGTTACAAGGGACGCTGGAGAGAGTCCCCGCTTCTGAGGTGCTCACAGTCCCGCAGGAGCTAAGCTGTACCCGGGTGGCGTGCGCCCAGTGAAGTTGAACTGGTTGTTAAAATATTAAGGTACTTAGTTTCTGGCTGCCCAATAGCCACTGCCCCAGTGCTCCTCCATGCAGCACCGCAGAGGCATGCCCTGACCCTGCTCTAACCCCATTCTGACCGCCAGTGCCTGGCCTGAATTTCGAATATTGCCCCTTGGCTGATGGGCTGAGCCCCACACAGAAGGGACTGAAGGGGATGGGGAGTGAAGCCTGGAGGCTGAGTTGCAACTCCCAGTGGTGGTTTTCGAATCAGAGTCTGGGGTTCCTGCCAGGAGCAGTAATGTGTTGTATCCAGGTCGGACACTCCAGAGGCTGGTGTGGTTCTGGCTGAATGCCTGGTTTCTGATGGAGCACGGGGCATCCTAGAAGCCCCTCAGAAAGCAGTCTGCTCCTGTTAGCCCCTGAGAATTAGGATTCAGCTCCCCACCTCCTTGCCCCTCCCTGGGAAACCCAGGTACTATGAATCACCATTTTTTTGGTTTCATTATTATGAAACCAGCTTGCTCTGGCTGACTTTAGCAGGAAATGAATTTGTTGGAAGGACAGTATGCAACTCATAGAATTCAATGGAAGGCTGAAGAACAAGGTTCAGAATAATGGAGGGGCCAGGATGTTTCGCCACCACAGGAATTCTCTGGTCAGGGCTTCACAGTTGCAGTAAAGAAGCCCCAACTATCTTTGGGTCTTTCTCTTGCTCTGCTCCAAAGTCAAATTCCCAAGAGAGAGTCTGATTGGCCCAGACTTGGTCACATGGCGGCAGGCAAGGCCACTTGATTGACAGCTGTACACATGAGAAAGGAAATTTGGGTACTTTACCAGAAGAAGGAGTCATGGATTTTGCATGGCAAAAAATGATCACTCTAATCACCCCCATCCCAGTTCTAGGTCACAGTTCAGTGACACCCTGTCTTCAGCCCCCAGGTGTTAGACCCAGACAGAACTAGATCCCCATCCTTGCAGTGCGATAACCTTCCTAAAGTCACCACATCAGCCCAGCCAGCCCTGCTTCCTCAGGATTTGGGGGTCTTATGGCCTTGTTCCCTCAATCAGCAGGGGACAAACAATGAGACACAAACCTCTGAGGGAGCCACAGGTAACTCTAGTCACAGTCCAAACTCAAGGTGTTCAACCTGAAGTAGACAAGCTTTGAGAATATATGGATGAATGAATGAATGAATGAATCCATCCTTCATATTTATGATTCATTAATTCATTTATCAAACCTGTAAGTATTAAGTACCTGCTCTGCTGGGCACTAGGGTTAGAGCAGTAAACAAGACAAAGACAGTCTCTGCTCTTGCTCATGGTTTAGGGAATGGCCTTTTTAGACAGCCTTTGACTGCCCACCGTGAGTGACCTTGGGTGGTCTGGCCATGATGTGGGTGGACAACATCTCATCTTTATCATCATCTCTCAATGATAGCTATGGTTTACGTGTCCCTTCCAAATCCCATGTTGAAATTTAATTGTCATTGTAACAGTGTTGAGAGGCAGGACCTTCAAGAGGTGATTAGGTCATGAGGTCAGAGCCCTCATGGATAAATGGATCCATAGATTAATGTCATTATCATAGAAGTGGGTTTATTGAATTCCTACCGTGTGGCAGGCTCTATGCCGTGGTGCAAGGGGCTAAGAATACAAAGGTGAGGAAAACAGACACAATCCCTGCTCTTATGGAACTCTGGGCCAGTCACCATGAAGACAGATGTTGATCAAATAATCCCTCGGATAAATGTTAAATTTCAGTCTGTGTTCACAGCCATGAAGGAAGAGTGTGTGTTGCTATAAAGCTACGTGACAGCAGGATTCTGATCTAGTCTGGGAATCAGGCAAAACTTTCCGAAGCTGAACTCTTAAGAAAAGGTAGGAACGAATGAGATGGAAGGGGGAGCATGGGGTAGAGAGCATTTCAGTCAGGACTGAACAGCGTAAACAAGGTGTTGGGTCGGAGGGAGCAAAGAGAATTGGGGAAGGAACAGAAGCCAGTGCAGAGGGAAAGAGGGTGGTGGTGTGTGGTTAGCTGGGGGGCAGAGAGAGCAAGTCTCCAGGGTCCCCCCAAGGAGTTGAGTCTCCTTGAGTGACTCCACCCATCATGCTGTGCGTCAGTGTTCGGTTGGTAACATTTTGTGTGGATAATGCTGGCTTTACTGGGAGAAGACGTGCTAATGGAGGTGAGGGTGAATGGGAGGCACCAGGTGCTGATCTGACTCCCAACCCAATTGCATTGCTCACATGGCACAAACACGAAGAGCTGATCTCTAGGAACGGGGACCTGTGTCTGTGGCTGCAAGTTGCAAGATGGTTTGGAAAGTTTAGTGTCGGTATCTTCAAATGCCACAAGATAGAGAAAGGAGATAAGATGCTTTTCACTTTTCAGACGTGGATGCTGCTCTAGGTTGGATGTTTGTCCTTCCAAACCTCATACTGAAATTCGATCCCAATGTTGGAGGCGGGAGCCTAAGGGGAGGTGTTTGGGTCCTGGGTCGTGGATCCCTCATGAATAGATTAGTGGCCTCCCTGGGAGGGGGTGATGAGTGAGTTCTGGCTCTGTCAGTTCCCACAAGAGCTGCTTGTTGAAAAGAGCCTGACACCGCCTCTCTCCTTCTTTCTCTCTCTTCTCTCTTTTTTTCTCTCTTTCTGTCTTCCTCTCCCATCGTGATCTCTGCACAAGCCAACTACCCTTCGCCTGCCGCCATGAGGTTTTTACCACATGCCCAATCTTTCAGCCAGCAGAATCATGAGCCAAATAAACCTTTTTTCTTTACAGATTACTCGGCCTCAGGTATTCTGTTATAGTAACACAAATGGACTAAGACAGATGCTCTTTAGGGAAAACAAAAAAGTGAAATTTCACGAATGCTCTTTGGCCTCCAGGTTTTAGTCTTTATCCTCTATATTTGCCAAGTTTTGTAAATTTAAATATACTTATTTTTAAGCAAAAGAAGAGTATAACTGATCTTGGTTTTGGACAACACAGAGGTCTTCTTCTTCTCTGTGATATTATGATATATATTTATGTGTATGTGTATGTGTGCGTATGTACATATGTGTGTTTAATCCACGGTTCCTGGCTTATAACTCCCATAGCCCTTGTTATAGTCTTTTGTTATAATGTTGGAGTGATTTAGGCCTGAGAAAATAGAATTTCTCTCTCTGAACTCCCCTGCCCTCCTTTCACCAGTCTAAGTCAGGACTCTAATCTTCCCCCACGTCTCTGATTGTGAATCATATGACCCTCATTCCAGAAGGGGTCCTGCCCCATATCCTGGAGGAAGGAACACTGCACAGAGAGACCAAGAAGAATCTGAGCAGACAGGCCTTGCTGGGTTTCCCCACTCAGCCTATCAGTATCGAGTCACACCCTTCTTGTCCAATCACATTTCTGCGTGGTTGTCAATCATGCCTATCCAATGAAGTCTCCACAAAAGGGCCAAGAGGACAGGGTTTGGGGAGCTTCTGGATAGCTGAGCACGTGGAGGTTCCTGGAGGGTAGTACGCCCAGGGAGGGCATGGAAGCTCCACGCCCCTTCCCTCATACCTGGCCTTATGCATCTCTCCATCTGTATCTTTTGTAATATCCTTTATAATAAACTGGTAAACATAAGTGTTTCCCTGAGTTCTCCTAGCTGCTCTAGCAAATTAAGCTAAGGAGGGAGGTCACAGAAACCCTACCTTGAAGCCAGTCGGTCAGAAGTCCTGGAGGCCCAGACTTGTGACTGACATGAGGGGGGGATGTCTTGTGGGACTGAGCCCTCACCCTGTGGGATCCGACACTGTCTCTAGGTAGACAGTATCAGAATGGAATTAGAGGACACCCAGGTGGCGTCTGCTGCAGATCTGACTGCTTGCTTGGCATGTGTGTGAAAAACCCCATATTTGGTCACAGAAGTCTTTTGTGTTGTTTGTAGGGTGGTGTGAGAGCAGAGGAAAAATGCAGTTTGACTTCCCCACCCCCGAATCTCTTTTACTCCTTTCTTGTTTTCTTCTGTGCACACTTAAAAGCAAGGATGTAGAGCACTATTCACAATTGTCAAGATGTAGAATCGACCTGAGGGCACGTCGATAGAATCCATTTATTAATGGATAAAGAAAACATGGTGTATATACACAATGGAATACTAGTCAGTCATGAAAAAGAAGGAAAACCTGTCATTTGTGGCAACATGAACGAATCTGGAGGTCATTATGTTGAGTGAAATAAGCCAGACACAGAAAGATAAATACTGCACATTCTCACTCACATGCAGAAGCTAAAAAATTTGATCTCGTAGAAGTAGAGGGTCCAATAGTGGTTACTAGTGACTGGGAAGGGGAGGGTGAGGGAAGGTTAGGGAGAGTCTGGTTAAGAGATATAGAACTATAGCTAGACAGGAGGAATAAGTTTCAGTGCTCTATAGCACTGTAGGGTGGTTGTAGTTAATAATAGCTTACTGTATATTTTCAAATAGCTAGAAGAGTGAATTTTGAATGTTCCCAACACAAAGAAATGATAAATGTTTGAAGTGATTAATATGCTAATTACCCTGATTTGATCATTACACATTGTCTGTATGGAAATGTCACTCTGTACCCTATAAATATGTATAATTATTATGTGTCAATTTAAAAAAGCAACAATGTAAAAAATAAGCAAATATTTACATACAGTGTACATTAACTAGCATGGTATTTTTAGCATATTTTTCTTTAAATCAATTCAAATTTTTATGAAACTAAATTTATTTATAATGGAATATGTACATCATATAATAAATAGAAAACCGTTAAATTTATTAAAATAAGCATGAACCAACTAAAATAAAATAAGTTTTATCCAAGTATCACCTAAACTCATCCTACATCCCAATTGGATTTTGAAAAATGGGTAGGGTTTTGAAAAACAAATGTGGCATAATAAGGTCATGTTTCTCATGCCACTTAGATCAGAATCATCTCGTGCTACTTATATTAGGATCGCCAGGGAGCTTATTAAAAATGAAGATTCCTGGGCCCCAGCTGGAGAACTACTGAAAAGATAAGAGAGGGATTCTAAGCAGAGGAAACAATACATGAGCAAAGGCTTAGAGAAAGGAAAGTGTAAGATGTGGTCAAGGATGTGACTTTTTCATCCTGACCAGTGCACAGGGTTTGTTTCCAAGAGAGGAGAGAGAGACAAGGGTGTCAGGGCAGGTTGATGGACTAATGGTCTAGTGCCCTGGAAGCATTAGGGCCCACTGCACGGTTTCTCGACCTCTGTGCTACTGGGGCTGGATAATTCTTTGTTGTAGGGGCTGCCCTGTGCATTGTAGAGTGTTTAGCAGCAGCAGCCCTGGCCTCTACCCACTAGACGCTACCAGCAGCTCTCTCCCAAGTTGTAACAACTAAAAATGTCTCCAGACATTGCCAAAATCTTGGGGTGGGGGGAGGAGGATCACCCCTAGTTAAGAACTACTGAACTAGGGGAATGGTTTAAATTCCTTGTTTGGTTGTTTGTCCCCTCAGTTCCTACATTAGACAGAAGTGAGTTAAGCTGCACTTAACAGAAAATCCAACTCATAGTGGCCTAACCAAATAAACTCTTCACTTAAAAGAAGTCTAGAGGTGGGCCGTCCAGAGCTTGTACCATCGTCACATTTCTGCAGTATTACCAGGGACCCAGAATCTCTTTCCCTCCTTTAGATACGTGGTTGTCTCATGGTGCTAATGTGGTTGCCCCACCTCCAGCATCACATCTGCCTTCTAGGCAGGAAGAAGGAGAAAGGCATGTGCCATTCGAGACAGCCCCACCTTTTAAAGAGCTTTCCCATAAGCCCTACCTAGTAAATTCTGCTTGTATCTCTTTGATCAGAATGGTCACATGGCCATCCCTAGCTACAAGGGAGTCTGAGAGATGTAATCTTTTTATCTGGACACATTGCCATCCAAGACAAAATGAGAGTTCTCTAGAAAGGAAAAAGGGAAGAATGGCTTTGGGAGGGCAAATATCAGTCTCTGCTGACCCTCCTAACCTCAGTGTCTAGGTATAGTGACAAATGCAGCAATCAGTCTCTGCAGGAATCTTCCAGAGGAAGCCAGTCAAACCTCCTGGGTAGCAACGGCATTTGTCTGCAAATTTTCCCATTGAATTCCTCTAAGGGAGGGGCGGGCTCCTTATCCTGCCTACCAGTAGATTGTTCAAACCAGGATCAGATTTTTATTTTATCTTCCTGGAAATAGATAAACTCAAATCACATATCAAGTAGTTAAAAACCAAGATTTTTAGGAGGGATACATCTTTCTTCCCCTCCCACCCCCATCTCCCACTCCCCTGGCACCCACATGGGGCCAACTTAGTAGCTGGTCATTCCCATGGCAAGAATTCCATTAAATATCTCTTCTACACACTTGCTACAAAGCCTAAAATACCACCGTTAGGAACTCATTCCTTTGGGTCAAACATTACTCTCCTTAAGTGTCTCTTAAAATGTCAATCCTCTTTGACAGAGATAAAAGAGTATTAAATCTTTACTATCTTGGTGTTAGTCTTAGTCTGCCAGCTCTTTTGTCCTCTTGGAATTCCCAGCAGCTTTGGGGCACTGAAACTGGTGGGGGAGAAGGGAACAAGGGCAGAGGGACAGAGATAGCCCATCTGCCCCCCAAAGAAATGGGACACCCAGCTGTCTCACCTCCTTCACTGAAAAAGCCACAGCCATAACTGCAACACGGGCTGGAGGTATTAATAAACTCTGCTGGTAAGTTTTGGTCCAGCAGACGGCAGCCCATGACCTTCGAGTTGACTTTGCCTCCCTTTCTCTCCCCACCCACGCTTCTCAACCTGAGGGCTGAAAATCTGGCTTTCTCGTAATTTGCTTTGACACTCACTCAGGGATTAACACTGCTAGTAAGCGGTGAACACCGAAGACGGCAGGTGGGGGAACAAACATTCCCCAGGAACGAAGTGACAGAGGATGACAACGTTGTCTTGTGCCCATTTCTTGCTACAAGGGGGCGTCCCATAACCTTTATCGAAACATTATTGACCTAGATCAGGGTAGCAGACTGGCAGATCTCTGCCGAATCCCCTGACTAAATGGCCCTGAGCTGGCCTCCAGGAGCTGAAGCCTCAGGAAACTTTTTCCTGAGGGTGGATAGACCACTGGTATGTGTACCTCTTGACCCAAGGTGATCAAGGGTTGCTGTGTGTGTGTGTGGAGTGTGGATAGAGCCTGGTCTTCAAGGCTGGCGTGTCCACC
>NW_012150840.1:15473666-15480426 GCF_000956105.1 Propithecus coquereli | reverse complement strand
TCCTCTTGCCTCAGCCTCCTGAGTAGCTGGGACTACAGACTCACCACCACCCCTGGCTAATTTTTTAAAAATTTTTTTAGGCCGGGCGCAGTGATTCATGCCTGTAATACTAGCACTCTGGGAGGCCGAGGCAGGAGACTTGCTTGAGGCCAGGAGTTCAAGACCAGCCTGAGTACGAGCGAGATCCCATCTCTACCAAAAATGGAAAAAATTAGCCAGGTGAGGTGGAGCACGCCTATAGCCCCAGCTACTCGGGAGGCGAGGCAGGTGGATCGCTTGAGCCCAGGAGTTTGAGGTTGCAGTGAGCTAGGATGACGTCACAACACATTAGCTGGGGTGACAGAGTGAGACTGTCTCAAAAAAAGAGATTTTTTTTCTGTAGAGACAGGGTCTTGCTATGTGGCACCACACCCAGCCAAAGTGCTGCATCTTAAGACTAATGATTCTGTTCAACACATGCAACATCTAAAGTGACTTCATTTGCTCTGCCAGTTAACATAAGGGCGGGAAAGAGCTAGACAGAACATGAGCTACCAGAAATCGGTCCTGAAGGAAACTGATGAGAGAGGTCCTCCTCACTACACACCTACCAGTCCACATCTAGTCTCTGCACTGAGAGAGGAGCCCCATTTGCCATGTTTTTTTGGGAAACAAAGGTTAAAATGCCAGATTCTGTGCTGGGAGAAATGCCAGCATCTGGGCTGTCTCCACAGACTCTGAATTGTGGGGCTCAGCCCAGCACCCACCCCTTGGGCATCCATGGGCAACAGCTTTGCTGGTGGGAGCCCCGGTGATTACAATGTGCCCCCAGAGGCCTTCGGGTTGGACTCCTCCCATGATAGGCAGTCGGGTGACATGTGTCGGGATGGAGCTCTTCCAGGCCTCTGTGGAGTTTAATAATCACGGTAGCCCAACTGGCGTCATCCCAGGCGGGTAGGAGAGACATGTGTGGGTGAGGCCCAGAATTGGAACCTGGTCTCAATCCAGCCGGAGCTCCCGGCTGGCAGGTTCAGGAGGCGCTGACACAGGGAAACCGGCCTGCTCCTCTCTTGCCTGTCACCCCAAGACAGCTGCCACTGGCCAGGCAGCGGGCAGTGGCTGTCCCTCTGAAGGAACAAGGGATGAGACTGAGGGTGGCTGTTGCAGGGGCTGAATCAGACGCCTGGCACAGCGTCGCCTCTTACTTTTGTCCCCAGCTGGCTCCGCAGGGGCTGTGTGGGGCCAGGCCCTGCTGCAGCCTCCGGGGATGCGGCCGTCTTCGCGCTTGGGCAGTGGTGGGGCAAGGCCGTGGCCAGCAGGCCAGCAGGCACTCGGCCTGGGGACCTCAGAGGAACAGGCGGACATCGGAGCAGGGGGAGATGCAGCGGGCTGGTTTCAAGCTCTGTTGAACTGAAGATGCCCCCGTGTAGCCCAGCCATGTGTCGCCCTCAGAGAGCTCAAATGGCAGCTCGTGGAGCCTCCTGGACACAGGCCAGGTCGTGTACTCTTTATCACTCCTTTTAAGGGAGGTGGAGCTCTCAGCAGGACACACAGACCCGTTGGCAGGAGGTCCCTGTGGACCCAAGCTGCACGTTGCCCCCTGAGAGCATTAGGAAGGAGAGTACCGCCTTCCACGTGAGGTGCTGTCTTCGTGCTGCTAAAACACCTGGCCCAGGGCCTGGTGCATGGCGTCCTTGAGACGTGGCTGTGAGGACAGAGCCAGCTGGCCGGATTAAGTGTAGCCGTGTGAGTGGCAGACGGCAGGGCCAACCTGACTTACCCCACACCAAGGCCATCCCACACTGCCCCTTCTCCCTGACAAGAGGCCGACCTGCTCGCCACCTGGGAAGCAGGGGGCAGGAGGAATGGAAGGTGGGCCGTCACGGTGGGGGAATTTGGGAGGACAACCGCGAAGATGCCTAGGGGGAGGACTGAAGCCGCTTTGAAAAAAGCATCCCAGGAAGAGTAACGCACCACGGAAAAGAGGAGTTATCGCCGGGGTCTCCGAGGCCGAGAACAAAAGAAGGTCTCAACCTCACAGAATTTGGAGTTTCAAGGGACGGTGTGAAAGAGGCAAACTGCCTTGCCAGACTGGTTTCTGTTAAAACATTTATTTAGAAAAATAACCCTTCCCTGCCCTCCTCTCTCTGCGTGGGACGTGGGCGATTCTGCTCGCTGCTCCTCCGGATCGGGCCCCCCACCCACATGGGGGTCCAGCGCACGCACCGGCGGCCACTCTGCTGGGAGGCCCCACGTCCCCCCAGCTGCGACAGTCCTCGTGTTCATTCCTCGTCCAGGCCTCTGTCTCCAGGTCTCCGGGTGGACAGAGGGCTCTGAAGGATGGGGGCCACCTGGCCACAGTCTGTGTGCCCCGCCTGAGGCCTGTGGGGCGCCTGGGGTGGGGGGCTGTGCTCTCCCCTCATCGGAAGCTCAGGGCTGGAAGCGTGGGGAGCTGACGTGAGGCTGGTGGAAGGCGTGGGCGCTGTACACAACCTCGGGGGGCGACGGCGTGCTGGCGGCCAGCACCGAGCACAGCGGCTCGTGGCTGTTCAGCACCGACGTGAAGTACTTCATCTCCTCCGTGAGCTGCTTGATCTCCTTGCGCAGAGCCGCGTTCTGTTTCTCCAGGTCTTCGCTCTCCTGTGAGAGGGAGGGATCGGCACGGGAGATTAATGTCAGGGCAGGCGGCAAGGTTGCTGGGGCCGGGAGGGGCGCGGGAGGAGGCCGGAATAGATTTTCACTAGCACAGCCATGGAGAAGGGCATCCGAGAATTTTCTGCATGTGTGAATGTGTGCACATGTGTATATGTGTTTTTAGGTGTGTACGGGCATCTGTGTGAGCACATGCATATGTGTGCATGTGTGCCCTGGTATTAAGTTGAACCAATGAAACCGCTGATACGTGTCTGTTTTGACCTATAAAAATCGCAATTTCATACGGTTCAACCTAATAGAGGTGGATGTGTGAGTGTGCTCCTTTGTACACGTGTGCATGTGTGCAAGGGTCTCCGTGAGTGTGTCTGTGGGTGGAGAGGGCCAGTGTATGTCAAAGGAAAGCAGCTGGCAGACCAGAGCCTGAGGACATGGAAAGCAGATTGTGAGAACATATGATACCAATTTCACTGCTTTCCACTCTGTTATGCATGTGTTCTCCAAACGCACCTATGTTTGAGTTTGGTCTTACAGCTGGAGTCTCCTGAGATTCTAGGACACTCAGGGTCTTTATACATATTAAATCATCAAAGTCTGCTACAGTGTTCTCGGGTGGGCAGAATCCCACCCCATTCTGCCCACCCGAGGGCGGGTTTTACACACATTCTGGGTGTGTCCCAAGCCCGGGAACACCTTTTCCCTGTTGCTTGTGGGAACCATCAAATACATGCTAATCAGGAAAGCCCAGGGTAAGGAGTGCTGATTCCTGATCACATTATGAATTAATCAACAATTACGCTCTGGGCATTAGCATTTACTGAAAAACAATCCCATCTTCAGGAAGCCCAGGAGAATTGCAATTCTGATGTGACTTTTTAGGTTCACATTCCTTGACTCAATGAGACAGACCTTCTCTGCTAAGCACTGGTACCCACAGAGGAAAGGCAGATGGCATTGCAGATGCAAATAACTTATATTTCTGTTCAAAAAGCAACCTAATATTTGGAGGCCAGGTCTTACATTTTTAGTTCTATTTGGTTTGGGTCAACATTTCCCAAACTTGCCATATCATTAGAATTAATCTGAAGGCTGGTTAGAAATATAATTTCAGGCCCTTCCTAAAATCTAGAGATTTGAGCTCAGTGGGTTTAGGATTTAGTGGGGGTAAAGTCACAAAGTCTGTGGGAATTTTTATCAAGTGTCCCAGGTCATTCTAATGATCAGGCAAGTTTGCAAACACTAGTTAAGTATGATATTAAATTTGTGTTAATTATTCAAGCACTTATTAAGTGCCTATTTGTTAAGTGCCTGGCTTACTGCCTGGAACATAGTATGAACTCAAATGTTTGTTGACTGACTGACCAATGACATCAATTGCTGGCAAGAAGAAAGAGATTCAAAAATATGGTGGGTGGTGAGTAGATGGAAGTTAACTTGACATTTAAAATCTGCCCTAAATAATCCGTCAGGAGCATCAGCTGCAGGCTAATGAGGGAGCCAGCTGGAATTTGTCAGTTGCACTGCCAATCATCCTAAACCTGCACCCTGGGGCGCTCTTTTTTAAGTAGCAGAGAAGCACAGGACTGTGGCCTATCCATCACGCCAGCTTCCATCGTTTGCGAAGGACAGATTCAAGCATGCTCAGCTTCAGCCTGGCATTTCCTGTATGTGGCTCTGAGCTAGAAAATGTGCCTAGGTCAAGACAGAGGGAACCCCCACATCTAAAATGAGGCGGTGGGGGGGATACCAAGAGCCACAGTGGTGGAGTCAGAGCCCTGACTTCTGCAAGATGTGGCCTGCTCACTCATTTTACCATTTGGTTGTTTCCTGGTACATCCCAGAAGGAGGGCATCCCCCCTTTACCGAAAGGTAAGATAAAGCAACACCATGAGACTGGGGGTGTTGGTAAGACGGGAACTGGGGGCCGGGAGTCCTGGCCCCATCCTCTGGCCCTTTTCCTCACCCCCTCTGAGAGTTTCCACTGGTGACAACATTTACCGTAAATTCTGCGCTCTGAAGTGCCTGGGCAAACCCCGAGGTAGAAGGGAGGGGCCGGACCCTCTGACCTTCTCCCCGCCTAGAGGCGGGCCCAGCTTTCGGGAAGTGACAGCAGCTCCTTCCTCCGTAAGCAAGCTCTGCTGAGCTCTCTCTAGCTCTCTTAGCTGCCTACCCCTCCCCGCTTGCAAATCCCAGAGCTCTCCGAGTTTATAGCTGCTGCTTGTCGCTTCTAACCAGAAAACAACCACCCGTGACAAGAAACTCATCTTTACCTTGGGAAGGAAGACTGCTTCCGGCTAGGGCCCCCTAGAAACCTGCCCTGCCAGCCCAGGGGCCCTGCAGCCAGCCTGGCGCTTACCAGAGAAAGGGTTTGCTGGAGGAAGTGGCTGATCAGGGCCTCGTCCCTCCACACCCCCACCTGCACGGTCCACTCTGGTCCTCCCGGGGCAGTCGTGCCAGCTCACATGGCTGAAGGGACAAGTGGTGAAGGTGGCCGTGGGAGCAGCTGTTTATCCAGAGGTACAAGAGTTACATCCCCTAACTTCCCCATGGGGGATGGAAACCTAGAGCTCAGGGAGGGGGAAGGAGATTTCAGCTCCTACCACGCATGTCTTCTGCCACAGTGCGGGGGTGAGCCTGCGTTTGGGCATCACGTAACCTGCTTTCTACTCCTCAGAGTTCACGTAGGTCCATCGTGCTCCTCACGGTCACCCTCTGAGAGGGATATAGAAGGCCAGCTGTCACCATTATCCCCACTCCACAGATGGAGACCACTGGGACCCTGGGACACACCTACTCCACATTGACACAAAATGACCACCGGCTGTGAGCGGCTGTGTTATTGGCTCTGCCTCGAGATGCTTGTTTTCTCAGAAGCTCAGAAACTTGGAGGGGTTGATCCAAAGACACACAGCCAGGTGGGGGCAGAGCAGGGCTTGATTCAGGGCCCTGTGCTCCTTCTGTCACACCCGACCGCTTCCCCTGAGAGCCTGGAGACTAGAATGGGCAAAGGTCTCCAGACAGCACTAAGAAGTCCTCGGCTGCCCGGGGGTCTCCCAGGAGAAAGCTGGGTCTTGGTTTTGGCAACCCTGACACACAACACAATGTAAGAACCGTGAGTCAGTCACTCTCTTCCAAGCACAGGGCTGACCGTCTGCCTCCTGCGCTGAGTTGAGAGGGAGTCACCTGACCGGTCACTTGTAGGCCGACGGGAGGCCAGACCTTCCTCCAGACGCCAAGCCAGGTCCAGAGCACATGACAGTGGTGGGCTCCATCCACAGTGGTACATGGGGACAGGCGACTTGGGTCCTCGTCCTGGCTGGGTGACCCTCGGTGACTCACTTTTCCTGGTGAGCCCCAGTCGCCTCCCTTTCTAACAGGAAGGCCGGACCAAAACAATGATTTTCAACCTTAGCCTCACATTGGGAGCCGGGAAGTTTAACAGCACTGATGTCCGATTTTGAGTTCATAGGTCTGGGGTACAGCCTGGGCATTGGGTTATTAAAGGCTCCCCGGGGGATCGAACCAGCTCATGTTGGGAACCACAGGATTAGAAGATCTCCAAGCCCCCTCTAACTCCCAAATATTTCGGATTCCATATTGACTACCTGAGTATATTAGCAAACTAAAGCCTCTACCCCCCTCCTGTTGTGAAGGGATGTGTGTGTGTGTGTGTGTGTGTGTGTGTGTGTGTGTTGGGAATAGAAGGGTGTAGCACTCAATTCATATGAGAAAGATTAGTGAAAACCAAATTTTTAAAAGAATAGCCTAGCTTGACTTAATAACTTAACATTTATTGAATACTACCATGTGCCAATCACTCTATTAAGTATTTTATGGTTTCATTCTATTTAATCTCTGCAACAACCTTGCGTGGCAGATAATATTATTAGCTCCATTTTAAAGAACAGGAAAAACTGAGGTATAGAGAAGTTAAGTAGCTTGTTCAAGGTCACACAGCTTGTAAGATGCAGCACCAGTACTTGAATTGAGGCAGCCTGGCTTCAGAGTCTGTGCCCTCTATCCTCTCTTGCCTTTTTTTTTTGAGACAGAGTCTCACTCTACTGCCCTGAGTAGAGTGCCGTGGCGTCAGCCTAGCTCACAGCAACCTCAAACTCCTGGGCTCAAGTGA
>NW_012150840.1:15442735-15473616 GCF_000956105.1 Propithecus coquereli | reverse complement strand
TGTCATGGTGAACATCTTTCTGCTTTTCCCTATCTTGAATTATTTCTTTTTTTTGGAGACAGAGTCTCGCTCTGTTCCCCGGGCTAGAGCACCATGGTATCAGCCTAGCTCACAGCAACCTCAAACTCCTGGGCTCAAGTGATCCTCCTGCCTCAGCCTCCCAAGTAGCTGGGACTATAGGCATGCGCCACCATGCCTATATATTTTTAGTTGTCCATCTAATTTCTTTCTATTTTTAGTAGAGACGGGGGGGTCTCACTCTTGCTCAGGCTGGTTTCGAACTCCTGAGCTCAAACGATCCAATCTGCCTGCCTCGGCCTCCCAGAGTGCTGGGATTACAGGTGTGAGCCATCGCACCCGGCCGCTCTCTTGCCTTTGAGGTTGGTTTAAACTTTATGATATTCGATAATTATCTCTGGTGAGACCTCAGCCCTGTTGGCTTTCCAGTTTCATCTTCCCTCTTTTCCCACCTCTTGCAAATGCAAATGCTCAATTCACCCTCACCTGTGGAGTCACCTGCTGCTGCCTCTATCATGAACCACAAGCAGCCTGGGGGTGGCTAAGGAAAAGGCTTCCTGGGGGTGTGGGAACATTCTGGGAAACCCCCTCCTGGAGGGGCCGAGGAGGGGTCGCAAACAGCCCTTGAAGGATGGGGAATCCCCAGGCAGTTCCCTCACCCTCAGGGAGCCAGTTGGGACCAAGACCAAGGACAGGCTGGTATTTTCTAGTGAGGCTCTGGCAGGGACTCTCCAGGCATTCTGAGCAGGGCTTGGTCCTCCCTGTGAGCTCTGGTTTAGTGTCTTGACCTTCTCCTCACATTTTCTAATCACAATTTCTAGAAGGGTGAAAAGAGTCCCCGTGTGTTTCCTCCTCAGCTGAACGTGCAGTCATTTATTGGTGGGGTGACCTTTTTGTTCCCACCCACACTAAAATAAGAGAGTGATGTTCAAAGCTTATCCCTCAAACCCAGCTACACATTCAATCTCTACCAGTTCCCAGCCCTTGCACACGACGTGCAGATAGGCGGTGGAGCCCGCTCCTCGTGGATAGGGTTCCAGCTGAAAGACAGGACTCTTCCCAAATAGTGGGAGGATCTAGGCCCACATCTGCCACCATTCCTGGGGAAATTGACCCCCAACTCCCACCCCTCATTCTATGAGGCAAGAAGAGGAATTACCAAACCACAGGTCTTTGCACAGAATAATGTAAGCATCTGATTCTGGAGAAATCTTCACTTTCGAGCTTAGAGCTGCAGCTCCAGGGCCCTAAGCACCTTTGTCGTCAACAGATGTTTGGCCACATCAGCCATGCCCTCAAGTCCTGTCACCTGTTCCTTGGCTTTCAAGACTATGATTTCATTGACCTCAAATGTGAGAAACACTGTAGGTAGATTCACTCAGCATCCATCCCAAACTGCCTCTCCCTGCCTTCCTCCAGAGAGACGGGGACAGAATTGCTCAAAAACCCAGCTTACCACGCTGCTGAGGGTAGCTATGTGACAGAATTCTGACCAATGAGATGTCAACAGAAGTACGTGGGGGCTGAGGTCGCAGGGAGAGGGGGAGACGGAGCTTAAATGTCACCCTCCCTCCACGCGGATTGACGCCCAGAGGGTCGCAGCCATCTTGCAGCCTGGAGACAACAACCGCATCCTGAGGATGCCGCGCAGAATGGAGGAGCTTGGTTCTTCCTTGCTCTAGCCTGATCTCTCCACTTCCGATCGTCTTGTTGTTTGAGAAAAATAAACCATGACTCTTTCACGCCTCTGTCTGATGGCTTGTCTGTTACTTATAGCCGAATGCAATCTTGACTGAAACTTCCAGTTAGAAAGGTTATCACCGGCAAGCCCAATTTTGAAAAACAAACAGCAAAACAACTAATAATTGCCATCGAAGCAAAGGTTTGAATTGTTTGCTTTGTGTTGTTTTAAGCCGTGGGGCCACTGTATCTGGGACAGAGTATCTGGGTGTGTACCCACATGATTGGCCCAAACTCACTCCACCCATTCTACTATATGTACCTGCTGGGCTTCAAATGTCACGGCTCCTCATTCTCAACCCCGGCTGAGAGGGAAAGGCAAAACCTAGGGGATCTATTCAAATCTCATTAATTATAATTTTATCAAACTAGTTACCCTTTGGGTTGTTGAGCTCGGTGAAGGCAGGTGCTATTATTGTCTTCACTATTTTGTCCTCAGTGACAAAGACAGTGCCTGGCACATAGCAAATGTTCAATCAAATCATGTTGCTTGATTGACAACTTGAAATCCGTAATGATTTACCAAAATCTGAGACGTGCTCATAAAGAAAGAGTCTACTAAGTAGACGTCATATGATTAGCGTGTTTGTTTATTTGTCTTTTTTCCAGTCTGACTTCCAACTGAATATGAGGTCCAAGAAATTAGGCACATGGTCTATCTTGCCACTGCTATATTCTTAGTGTCTAGAACAAATTGTACTTGGCTAACAAATACTTGTTGAATGGGTGAATCATTGCTGGTATTAGCCCTAGTACTGGGAATATCGTCTTTGCTTTTATAATTTTCTGTCACCCCATTCTCTTAACAATCAGGCATATTCTTGTGCCAGCTAAGTACCCAGAAAATATTTTAGTTATAGGGTCCTCAGTTGCAGGAAATTGCATTTTGGCCCTAGAAATCCAGTCCCCTCTGCTTGGCTCTGAACTTTATCACTTCTCTTGAGTTTTCATAAGAGCTCAAGGTCACCTTCCTTGGTTTCCCCTAAGTCTATGGTGACCAGATATTTACTGGGACTAATGTGGTTCACACTTGTTGTCTTGGTGTAATATTTATTCGTGCCTCCTTTCACTCTCAAAAGCGTTCCTGTTTGGAGCATAAATTACAAAGTCTCCTACCAAAGCCTGACCCCCAAATTCTAGCTCATTGATATTCTCTCTATACTTGTACTTGATTTCCTCTGGAGTTTCCTCAGCTCTCTATTTGACAATTTTCTTTTTTTTTTAATAAATAATATTTATTATAATGACATTAAAAATGTTCAAAACCAATTAAGAACACCCATGATCCTAGTCCCCTAACACAACTGTTTTCATTTGTACATATTGCCATCTCACCCTTTTTTTTTTTTAATTTCAGCATATTATGGGGGTACAGATGTTTAGGTTACGTACGTTGCCCTTGTCCCGCCCTCCCCCGCCAAGTCCGCGTTTCAAGTGTGTCCATCCCTCATATGGTGCTCATTGCACTCTCTGTGTATGCATATACCTGTCCGCTCCTCCCCCTCCCCCTCCCCCCTGCCCGACATCCAATAGGGGTTATTCTTATATGTGCACTTATGTGTTGATCAGTTAATACCAATTTGATGGTAGTACATGTGGTGCTTGTTTTTCCATTCTTGGGATACTTCACTTAGTAGAATGAGTTCCAACTCTATCCAGGAGTATACAAGAGGTGGTATATCACCATTGTTTCTTAAAGCTGAATAGTACTCCATGGTATACATATACCACATTTTATTAATCCACTCATGTATTGATGGACACTTGGGTTGTTTCCACATCTTTGCAATTGTGAATTGTGCTGCTATAAACATTCGGGTGCAGGTATCTTTCTTATAGAGTATCATTTGTTCTTTTGGGTAGATGCCCAGTAATGGGATTGCTGGATCGAATGGTACTTCTACTTGTATCTCTTTAAGGTATCTCCATATTGCTTTCCACAGAGGTTGCACTAGTTTGCAGTCCCACCAGCAGTGTATGAGTGTTCCTATCTCTCCACACCCACGCCAACATTTATTGTTTTGGGACTTTTTGATAAAGGCCAGTCTCACTGGAGATAAGTGATATCTCATTGTGGTTTTGATTTGCATTTCCCTGATGATTAGAGATGTTGAGCATTTTTTCATATGTTTTTTGGCCATTATTTTGTCTTCTTTTGAAAAGTTTCTGTTCATGTCCTTTTCCCACTTTTTGTTAGGGTCGTTTGATTTTTTCTTGTTGATTTTCCAGAGTTCTGAGTAGATTCTGGTTATCAGCCCTTTATCGGATTTGTAGCATGAAAAAATTTTCTCCCATTCTGTAGGTTGTCTGTTTGCTCTTGTGACAGTTTCTTTGGCTGTGCAGAAGCTTTTTAATTTGATCAGGTCCCATTTATTTATTTTGGTTGTTGCTGTGATTGCCTTTGGGGTCTTCTTCATAAATTCTTTGCCTAGGCCAATGTCTAGAAGAGTATTTACAACATCTTCCTCTAGAATTCCAATAGTTTCACTCCTTAGGTTTAAATCTGTTACCCAGTGTGAGTTGATTTTTGCATCTCACCCTTTTAAACAAACATGCAAAATCTCAGCCACAGTACATAAACAATTTGTATTTTGCTTTCTGTTATAACTTTGTCCCATCTACACAGTCATCATAATTATTATTTTTAATGGCTACATCATCAAATTGATGATCCACTGTTTACTTAAAATGGTGTTCTAATGTTGGACGCTTTGGCTGCTAGCAAAACACTGCTATTATAAATAATGCTAGAATTAACATCTTGTTCAATGATTTCCTAGGATAAATTTCTAGGAGAGAGATTAATGGAGCAAAGGACACAATCAACCTTCCAGTTTCTGGTAAGCATTGCTGTAAAAAGGTTGTATAAAGCGTATAATGTCACCAGTAGTGAATGTACCTATCAATTTTACTACAACCTCACTGGCATTTAGGTATTATAATTTTAAATCACTTCTTTTTTTGCCAACTAGATTTACAAAGGTTTCTTAATTTCATTTTAATGTTACAAGTTGTTAATTATTAAGAAGGGAGAAAACTTTCTGTGTGTCTGTCTCAGTGTAACATTCCCAACGGGGAATGATTTCATCCTCCGGGGGATGTTTGGCAAGTTCTGGAAGTATTTTTGGTTGTCATAACTGGGGGGAGGGTGTTCTGCTGGCAACTGGCATCTAGTGGGTAGATTTTACATTTTACAATGAATGCACAGGACAACGCCCCACAACAAAGAATTATCGGACTCAAAATGTCAATAGTGCTGAGGCTGAGAAACCCTGCCTGAGTGTGTATCGTTTTCATAATCAGAATAGGAAATTAGGGTATTTTCATTTTGGTAGGAAAAATATTATGTAAGCTTTCTGTTCATAGTCTCTGCCCACTTATCTATTGAATCTTGATGTTTTTCTTTAAAAAGATGTGTTTTCTGTGGGATGAATATTAAACCTTCATTTATTTCATTTGATGCAAATATTTTCCTCAATATGTCATTGTCCCTTTTCATTTTGGATTACAATTTTAAATTCTCTTTTAAATAAAGGAACATTTAAACTTTGGCTCCTGTCAACCTTGGACTCACTCTTTATGGTCTTTTGCTGTAGGCTTGTGTTGTTCAAGGGTTCTGGTTAGTGGCTTGGCTTATCCTTTGCAAAGGGCCATATTGAACACCACCACCTGTGTAGCAAAACTCTGTTCGGCAAAGTGGCACAAAACAAAAGCAGACTGGTGGGCATGCAAGAAGTTTGTGTTCTTGGGTGTCTTTGAGAGAGAGACATGTGTCTTCATCGGTAACACAGCAGGTTGGCCTAGAAGATCTCTTAGTTCCCTTTTAATTCTGTGATTCTATAAACAAGGTGGTATGACCATAATTATTGCTATTCCCCCCACAAGCCACCATAGGGACCCACGGTGGAACCTTCTACAGATATCCCACAATTTTGCCTTGTGCACCCATCTTGCCCTCCCAGGAAGCAGGGGGACCAGACTGAGTTCGACAGAGGAGACTAAGAACACCTCTGAGCAGCTTGGACAGGGGCTCTTTGACAAGACTCTCCCATTCTTCTCAAGAGAAGGAAGTTTGGGTGCAGCCAAGCCTGGCTCCATGAAGATGTCTGATGATCGGACGGCTGTCAATTTGTGACCTGGGACCTATAATCCTATCTAGACAGGCATTATTGACAGTGTCAAGCCCAGTGTGGTGTTGGCCTCCTTTCCAATATGCCTCCTAAATGTAATCACACTGACCCATCCTCATCAGTAAGACAAGCAGCGAGGGGTGGTGGATTGCTTTGACATGTTTTTCCTCCCCAAATGAAAATAGCCTAATTTTGTGTTCTGATTTTTAAAAAGGCACACATTCATCACTATACAAAAATACAGAAAAATACTAGGAGTAAGGTAAACTACCCAAACTGAACCACTCAGAAACAACCACTATTAGTATTTTGGAGAATATCCTTCCAGACATCTTTTTATGCATGCAACCATGCTCAAAACCCACACATTTTACATTAACGGAATTACACTCTGCACACTCTTTGTAATTTTCCTTTTTCATTCAATGCTATATCATTGACATCTTTCTATGTCAATAAATACAGATCTATCTACACAGTCGTTTTAAATGCCCCCATAAAATTGTATTATATGAATGTATCATAATATGCTTAATCCCTGTTGTTAGCCACCTGTCCAATCTTATAGCATTGACAAGGTGTTTACTATTCGCAAATAATGATGAATTGTAAATTATTTTTTCATCAAACTCTTGTAAGTAGAATTGTTGTATCAAAGGTTATTCCCATGTAAGATGTTAATATTTATTTGCCAACTAGATTTATATATAGTCATCTCAAAAAAGGTTTCAATTGAAATATCATATAAAGATGTCTTTACTTTCTTGACCAAGCCTAATAATGGATCAGGAAAAGGTGAATTTTGGAGGATGTTGCTTAAGAAACAAAAAAATAAATTCAAGAGGAGATTCAAGGAAGATATAGGTTAGGGAAGATGAATACATTTTCATGAGGGTTTGAAGAGAGATGTAAAGTCAGACACAGTTACAAGCTACATAACCTTGGACAAGGTACTCTACCTTACATAATAAGGTTTGTTGTTTTTTTTTTTTTTTTGAGACAGGGTCTCACTCTGTTGCCCAGAGTAGAGTGCCATGGCATCAGCCTAGCTCACAGCAACCTCAAACTCCTGGGCTCAAGCGATCCTCCTGCCTCAGCCTCCCGAGTAGCTGGGACTACAGGCATGCGCCACCATGCCCGGCTAATTTTTTCTATATAGATTTTTAGTTGTCCGAATAATTTCTTTCTATTTTTAGTAGAGACGGGGTCTCACTCTTGCTCAGGCTGGTCTCGAACTCCTGACCTTGAGCAATCCACCCACCTCGGCCTCCCAGAGTGCTAAGATTACAGGCGTGAGCCACCACACCCGGCCCATAATAAGATTTTTATGCAGATTAAACGGAATACCGAGGATAGAACACTTGACACAAAATGGCTAATACATTGTCATGTGTTCATGTTTTTAAAAAGAAGTTCATAGCAACAGAGGCACAAGAAATGTGTCTCTTTTCTATAGATGGTTCACTGATTTTTACATCGAACTTTTTAAGGGCGTATATAGCCACAACATTTTTTCTGTGTGTTTTATTGACCTGTGACTTCTCTATGCCAAAAAACATTATGGTATGATCTCCCAAAGAGAGCAAAAGAACTCCAGGAGTGAAATAGGATCAAAAGCAGCCTTCTCTCCCAGGCCTCCCCAGAAGGCCAAGAACAATAGAGCTATTCTAAGGAGGCCTGGGAGGCTAACATCTTTGACAAGGCTCTTGTCCTCTTCTACTCAATTTTCCTTCAATTTTAAATACCTTATTTCTCACAGCATTAGCTCAAAGCTTCATTTAATGCATAATTTAAACTCACGATTTTTCTGTCAAATATAACATTAAACGCATACCCTGGAACCTGTAAACCTCTCTCTTTTCCTAAACTGGTACAAGACTCCTTCAAGAGCCAGCCCCAGGCAAGCACCTGGCACACTCCCATCTGCGGGAGTACCTGAATCTCCAGCTTCCAGGTTTGGCCCTGTGACCCTAACCTGTGTCCAGTTCCATCCTGGAGGCCAGATCTGACTTGTCAACAGCACAGCTCTGAGCTAACATTGCCGTCTACTCCCGTGTATCCTCTGCTTTTAGCCTTTCCAGGAACAAAGCTTCTTAATTGGTTTCAATCCTCTTTTCCACTGACCCTGACATTGACTCAGAACCCTTCCTGCTGTAAGGCACCGGAGAGCCACTACAGTCAACCAGGATGGCTACACAAAGGAAACTGATTTGCCGTCCCTTATAGTGGCACACCTATAGGCACACCTTAGGATCACCCAAATCCCAACAGAGAGTTGGTTCTTCCAGAGGACTGAGATATTTATGCAGGTTGTTCAAGGGATAAAATATCACAGTGGAAAACTACTCAATGTTTGATATCAAATTAGAAAAGAAATCATCCTAATGCATATGTAGTAATGATCAATGTTGAGAATTTTGATATCTATAATATAGAAATTAAAGCATGTGATTAAAAAAACCCCAAACTATATAAGAAAGGTAAAAAATGCAAAGTATCTCTCCAATGCTTTAGATCTTTAGTCCCACTTTTCAGAAATAGATATCACTAAGAATTTTTTTTTGGTAATATATTTGAAAATTTTTACATTCACACTTATATATATGTATCTCTTTCTTTTTATTAAAAGCACAGATGGTGCAAACTAGGTACCACATTCCTACCTTTTTGACTTAAGAGTACAGAAACGTGATAATCTTTCCAGATTAGCACATTCGGACATAACTCATTATTTTAACAGCTGAATGAACAAACTATAATTTATTCGATCACTCTCTTATTAACGGATATTTAGCTTGTTTTCAGTCTTTCCTGTAAGAAACCATGCAGTAATGATTATCTTTACACGTACAGAATTGTATAATCTGTGGATATATTTGTGAATAGACTCCTAGATGTCAAATTGCTGAATCACAAGGGTATGTGCACTTATACGTTGGATGGACATGATCAAATTGCCCTCCAATGGGGTTGTACTGACTATCCTCCTACTAGCCACATGTGATGGTACCTGCTTCTCTGTCGCCTTGGCAGCATTGTGTATTAGCAACATTTCTCATCTTTCCCAATCTCACAGTTACTTTAGTTGGCATTTTCCTAACTAAGTGAGATCTCACATCTTTTCACATATTTATTTGCCATTTACTTATCTGTTTCTGTAAATTGCCTATTCATAATCATTGTTAATTTTTCTTTCGGGTTGTTAATCATTTCCTATTCATAAGAGCTCTCATCTATTAAGTAAACATGCCTTTTTTTGACATATGTGTTACAGATATTTTTCCCTAGTTTGTTACTCTCCTTTGATTGTGCAGATAGTATTTTGATCTATACAGGAATTTATTTTCACTTTTTATGTATAAAAGTAATGTATATCAATCTTTTCCTTTATGGTTTCAGGGTTTTGTATTTATTTGGAAAATAATTCTTCATTCCAAGATAAATTTTTGAATGCTCATGTGTTTTTTTCAAATTTCTTTAGTTTCCGTTTTAAAAAAATTTTACATTTATTCTTTGTATGTGTGTTGTATAAGAAATGAAGGAACCAGCTTTTCTTTTCTTTTTTTTTTCCCCCCAAGTGACTAGCCTGTTGTCTCAACTCCATTTATTGAATAATTCAGCTTTTTCTCACTGATTTGAAATATCATCCTGGTCCTTTTGTATTTGTACTTATGTCTTAGGAATTGACAGACGGGGTCTTAAAATTTGAATTTGTTCATGGATCTGTTTCTATATTCTGTCCTGCTCAATGTTGTGTCTTTTCCATGTTGTTTTGATTTCTATGTTTGTAGTTTACTTTAATATCTTGGTCAGCTAATCTTCTTTCATTACCTTTCTTCTTTAGAATTTTCCCGGCAATTTGCACATGGTTCTTTTTCACTGGACACTTAGAGTAGCTAATCTAGTTCACTTCCAAATCCCAGAAAACTCTATTTGCGTTTTTATTAGGATCACATTAAATTTATAGATCAATTTAAGGAAAATTGCTATCTTTACATAAGGCATACCTTTCTAACTATTTGAATCTTTTTAAAAGACATTTAGGATAATTTTAAAGCTTTTTTCTAAATAAAATCTTTCATGCTTCATACTTTTTGTTAAATTTATTCCTTCCTTCCATTTGTTGTTGTTGTTGATATTATAAGTGAAATCTCTCTTTCCACTAAATTTTCAAATTGGTTATTGTTTACATATGGGTAAGTTATTACTTTTTGTATTATTTTTGGAAGTTGCATTTTCTCTCTTATTATTTCTAATAGTTTTTCAGCTGATTATCTTGGACCCACTTATTAGCTACTGATATCTTTTAGATACTAACTGGTAAAGTTATGTCTTTCTCTCTCTTTTTTTTTTTTTTTTTTTTGAGACAGTCTTGCTCTGTTTTCCTCGGAAGAATGCAGCGGCATCATCAGAGCTCACTGCAACCTCAAATTCCTGGGCTCAAGCAATCCTCCTGTCTCAGCCTCCTGAGTAGTTGGAACTACACCTGGCTAATTTTTCTATTTTTAGTAGAGACGGGGTCTCGTTTTTGCTCAGACTGGTCTTGAACTCTTGACCTTAGGTGATGCTCCTGCCTGGGCCTCCCAGAGTGCTAGGATTATAGGCATGAGCCACTGTGTCCAGCTGCCTTTCTCATTTTTAATCAGTGCCTGTGCTATACCTAATGGACCCTATAGTTGTCTGTAGGAGAAAAGGAACTAAGTGCGATAGGTGCTTGTGTGAGATGCTCAACCAAAGGAGAATTAAAACAAAATGTGGATTCTGTTTATTGATGTCACAATTATGAAAAGAATCATCAGATCCATTTTATGTCAGGGGTAGTCAATGCTGGGGGGTATGAGAACACAGTCATGAAAAGAGGTTCTTTCCCTACTTTATTTTAAAAGCAATCAATGCATAGTGTCCTGATGTAAGCCATTTATAGGACAGATACTGAAAATGTTCAATATAGTGATCATCCCACACTCTCGCTGGAGAACCAAGATAATTGTTTTGGTATTTTAAGGTAGATAATACTGACCAAAGTTGAAACCAAGAAATGGTTAAAATATTACCCCAGTATGTATGAGGCTGGAACCCTAACCTGACTGTGGTCCTAATTTGATACTGTACTTTCAGTATCTGCCTCCTAAACCTTGGTCTGTAAGGTATCGGTAGATGAGTCCTGTGACGATGTCTGGGCCAGAGAATGGTTCCAGAACCTCTGCATCTGGAGCCAAGCACAGAGAGGAGGCCAGGACAACCCAAGTACTGAGCCGAAAGACACTGGGGTAAACCAGCTGAGTTTCTACCTGAATCACAGAGAGAATTAAGAGGCTAATGGACAGAGAAGATGGGTGGTTATCATCTGAGAGAAAAATGAAGATTTCAAACCACAGCCAAACCCTCTGTTTGATGGTGGCAGATTGACACGTTGCTACCAAAAGCTTCTATCTGAAGCCAAGAACCAGAAGTTGCATTGACAGCAGTCCACAGGCTTGCCCTGTCCACACTGAGGGGACTGCTCACTGGGCAAGAAGGAAAGGCGAATGCTGTGGTTCTCGAAAGAAAGGAGGTGGGAGGAGTTGGGGAAGATAGGAGTGTTCTAGAGATGGAGGCTGGGTGTGGGTGTGGACATGTTGACTACACGACTAGGGGCTCCATGGACCCCCAAGCTCCAGAGATGATCCCATTGTAGTCATGACTAGTGTCAATAGATGGGCTAAATCTTTTGGTTCTAAGTTTCATCTTACAGAGAGAGACCATGGAGTCAGAGTTGAAAACCTTGCTGCAGCAAGGGGACATATATGTCACCTTTATCGATACATCCTCAAGGGGTTGGACAAGACCAGTAGGTGGAATTTACAGGGAGACAGGGGTGCAGGCTTAAGATGAGGAAGAGTCCTCTGTTTTTATGTTCGGAGGGAGGGAGCTCCCCATCACTAGAGTGACTAGGCGTACATTGGGCGTCATTTGCTGGGGCCCTTGTAGAGGAGTCCAGGCATCAAATGTGTGTCTGAACCTTTTAGCCTTGATGAAATCTTTCAACCTCAAGATTCTGTGATTAAATACATGTGTGTGTATGTGTTCATGTGTACAATCTTTGTGGTTATTTATCTTGCTTATAATAACTATTACTCTTATTATACTTAATTTTTTGGAGTATGCAATAAATCCATTTATTGTATGCCAGACACTGTGTTAAGCTCTTTACACGCACTGTCTCCATGAGGTATTTACTGTCTATTTCCATTTTCTAGATAAGGCCTAAGGGAGGCGAAGAACATTTCTGAGGTCAGTCGCATAGATAGTAAGTGGCAGAGCTGGAAATCAAACCCTGCCCTGACTGCTGAGTTCCGAGCTTACTTAAACTTTCTGCTTTAAAAAAAACCAATATTACGAACTTACAATAAAGCTTATAGCAGTTTGCCAGTCTCAGGACATTGTCTACTTGTACAAAAGGAAGATTTTTTTTCCTTTTTAATTTTTATTCATTTATTTATTTTCTTGCTCTAAAGAATATTGAATCAGAATCAGATTTTGATAGAGACAAAACAAAGAATCATAGATGGTCAAGTTTAAAACAGTAAACCAGAGTGTTGTGAGACCCTAAGCAATGAAATCACAGAACATGCCAGCTGCGGGGCCACTCACAACTTGACATTAGACTGTCTATCACAGTTGGCGCAGACTTGCTGCTCATGTATTCTTTTTTTCATTTTAAAATTATTTATGGACTTAAAACCATGGTAGTTTGCAAAGGAGGATATGCTACATACTTTTCAAATAAAACACAAGCATCCAATCAGAGAGGGTGCAGCCTGCTTTCTGTTTCCTCAGAAAACTAAAAGAAGCACATTCCCACTCCCGCTAAAACTACATCTTTCTTATTCTTGATAAGGTTAAAACAGCTACACTAATTGGCTGGTTGCCATGCTAATTGTCCGAATAAGTACAAGCTTATTCATTTTGGGTGCCAATTGCACTTTTTCCATTGAAGGGAATTACTAGGATATTAGAGGTTTGGGAATACTTAAATTTTTTGAGTGTACAATAAATCCAAACATTTATCATATGCCAGGCACTGTGTTGAGCTCTTTACACACACTGTCTCTAGGAGGTATTTACTGTCAGGTGGTTCCAGGAGGAAGGACAGGATTACCTCAAGGCCACATGTGGCCCCCTGGATCCCCAAGTGCAGCCTCTCAACTGAATCCAAACTTCACAGAACAGTCCCTTTATTAAAAAGATTTGTTCTTTAAAATTTGGATTCAGTCAAAAGGCCGCACTCAAGGATCCAGAAGGCCACATGTGGCCCCAAAGCTGCACGTTCCCCACCTTTGGTTGCTAGAAGAAGGGATGAGGGGATGGAAGAGGAAGGAACCAGTGAAGTAAGAGTTCATTGAACAAGAAGCAAATTAGGGGCAGAGTGAGGAGAGGTGTGATGGTAAGGTAAGAGACAAGGAGGAAGCATTGCTTGATGAAGCTCACAGCCAGGACCCAGAAACACTGACTATGGCCCTGGGCCACCAGCAGAACTGCAGTTCAGCACTGCCCAAGGCCCCTGGTCTGCTCAAGCCAGGGGTCAAGGTTTTCTCTATAAAAATTTGGGACTAGAGGCAACTCAGCCAGGATGACGACCATCCCACATCAGTGCACTTGAAATTGCATCTTTCACAGACCTCTTGGGGGATATCATTAGAGACAAAAATTTCAAAATAAAACTTTAATGAGGCCAGGCACAGTGGCTCACACCTGTAATCCTAGCACTCTGGGAGGCGAAGGCAGGAGGATTTCTTGAGGTCAGGAGTTCGAGACCAGCCTGAGCAAGAGCGAGAGCGAGGCCCCGTCTCTACTAAAATGGAAAAATTAGCCGGCTGTGGTGGCGTGCACCTACAGTCCCACTACTTGGGAGGCTGAGGCAGAAGAATCACTTGAGCCTAAGAATTTGAGGTTGCAGTGAGCTATGATGATGGGTGACAGAGGGAGACCTTGTCTCAAAATAAATAAATAAATAAAATCTTTAATGATGCTCAGAAAAGGGGAGTAAGACGTAGCACCCTGAGGACCTCCTTGTCCCCACTGCAGGGAGATTTGGATGGCTGCCCGGCTGTCTGCCCGAGGGATGAGACTATGTGTGACCCTCGCACTGCAAGATCATGGGCTCGCCTGAAGCACTTAAGGCCTTCTAAAGTCCTCCAAAGACAGTCCTGCCTTCTGCTCTCAATGGCCTATAAAGGATAGAGCTCTCTCCAGCTGCCGTATCCCTGGGCAGGTGGCTCTGCCTTCCGCTCAGCCTCTGGGCTTCCTTCCCACACTCAACCCATCCAGCCCTTGAGCCTTGCTGGGGTAGAAAGGCTTATTTCTCTGTTCAGCCTTCTGGCCCATTCCCTGCTGCAGAACCGTCTTGATGCACTCAGAGGAGAGCCTCCTCACCCCACCTCGCCCCACAGCCCTCACCCTCCGCTCCCCACCCACCACATCCCCACGCAGCCAGAATCAAAGCCATGGTCCGGGGTCCCCAGGTGGTGGGGAACAAAGCCTAAGGCTCAAGAGGTTGAAGAAAGGCCTGAACACTCACCAAGTGCAGGGTGTCGGCTTTCTGTGTCTGCCTCTGTCGGCTCTTCTGGGCTGCAATGCGATTTTTCTCTCTTCTCTGAACTTTTCTCACATCATCGGATGAGTCCTGGGAAGCAGAGATGGTGAGGGTTACGCAAGTCTGCTCCTCTGTTCTGAATTTCAGCAGGCTCCCGTGGTGTGCGGTGTCCATCTACCCATCCTTCCCTGGCTTCATCCCTATTTGCCAAAAGCCTGCACCCGAAGGGGAGCTGTCCCCCATGCCCTGTTATACATCCTCAGGTCTCTAGGACTTTTTTTGGCCAAAAGCTACAGGAAAAAGGCAAGAGATCTTGAAGCCTCAATAGGGCTGCATTCAGCACAAATGGTTAAGGCGATGAAGTGTGTTTTATCGCCTCTCTTCCTCAGGGCTGCTCCACCCTTACCCTGTCATTTTTTGGCCTAGAATCTTCTTGCTGTTCCTTTAGCTGTTTTCTTTTTCTCAAAGCCTTGTTGAGCACCTGCTATGTGCCAACCTCTGTGCAACTGCTCTTTCAGAGGCGCTCTTGCTGAATTCCCTAAGCTGTGATGTCAGTATCATTATTTCCATTTTATATATGAGGAAACTGAGGCCCTAAGGGCTTGTGCAGAGGCTCACAGTCACCGGGGAGTGTTATATCACCTGTCCCGAGTGTGATGCCTTTCCAAGAACCCCTGCCACCCCGACTAGCCGCATCGCTGCTTTGTACCCCATGTGGTCTGCTGCTGCATCCTGAGCTCGGGGCCCTTCCCAGATCTGCCTCCTCTTCCCCCTCGCTCACTTCCTTGTGCTCAGCCACCTTTGGCGGCCCCAACGAGCACACCACCTAATAAAAACCAGACGCCAAGAAGAACAATGTTAATGGCGGAGGTGGCCTGGATGTGGCAGGCAGTGGATGGGTGCTTGGGAGGATGGGGGCCCTTTGGGTGTTCTCTAATTACACCCCAGGGATGGGCATGTCCTCTGCTCGGGCAGAGGTTAGCTCCAGCTCTCCCCCAGAGGCTGCCGGAGAAGTGTAGGCATTTGCGTGAAACACTTCGGCAACTCTTGCCCTGTTCCCTTTCACGTCCCCCACGGGCTAGAGGGGACAGATCCTAGGGCAAGGCTCTGGACTCATCAAGCACGTGTCTCACCGACGTGTCCCATACTTCCAGGACATTGCAGAAGGAAAGCATTGGGTTAGATAGGGAGGAAGTGCTCTTCCTCTAAGGGGGATGGGGCACCAGGTTACCATGGAAGCCATGAGTAATTTCCTTCCTAAGAAGAGCACAAACTTCCAGGCAGTCAGAGCCACTCTGATACCATCTTGGGCAGAGGACTAGATTGTTTGCCCTCTAGAGGTCTCCACTCGGGCTCTTCCAACCGCTGCTCTGTTGTTAGCTGCTTATGGGAGATGCTACAGCAGATGCTTATATGCTTTTATTTTGGCTGCAGCATTTTGAAAGCCCTGCTAGATATGTGTGCTAAGGAAAGAATGCAGATTTTAAGCCACAAAGGTGGAGAAGATTTCAGTCCACTGATTACATTGGCTGAGAAAGAATGGGACTCCCTACAGCAAGGAATATCAAGAGTGTGGTGAAGAGAAAGCCCTAGAAGCAGAGGTGGTCAGGTGCTCCATTTTTTTGAAAACCCTGAAGCTAAAAACTTTTGACTTGGAAGTCAAAATCTAGATTTCCAATGCCTCCAGAATTCCTACCTCAATCTCCCTGGTTTCCCCAGAGCTGAGATAAACTGCTAGCAAATGTCTCTAACACATTTCCACAGCCACCTGCTCATTTATTTCCTTCCTCCTGTCCAGACGCCACAGGGGAAAGAGGTATCGGCCACGGCTCTAGCATCCTTCCTCACTGGCTGTGCTAGCAACAGAGGCAGCGCCCCAGCAGACAGATCCTTCTGTGCTAGCCGGGGTGTTCCTCTTCCCTTCCTCCTTCTAACTTGCACTTGTTAACTGGCCTTTTTTTATTTTTATTTTTTTAATTTTTCCCTGACCCCTTTTCTCTCCTGCCCTGCTGGCTGTCTCCTGGGAAACTACATATCGAGGATTTGGGTTGTGTCTGCCGGCAGCCCACTTGAAAACTCCTCCTCTCACGTTTCTACTGCCTTGGAGAACAGGAGACCCTTTCCTCTGGGTTCTTTGATGTTCATCCTCCTCTTTGCTTCCTAGAAAGCTTCAAGGGCTGGGAACCCTGGTGAGGCAGAGGCGATGGGCACCATCGCGGGTGGACAGGAAAAGGGCTTTGGCAGAATGGGTGGGAGGATGAGGGTCTCCACGAATGTGCACAGCTTCATTGCAAATGCCATGTCTTAAGTCTAGTAGCGCGCTCACGCCACAAGCCACTTCCTCGCTCCTCAGCTCTCTGGGCAGGACAAGGAAGCCTGCCACTCTTCCTGTCCCCCAGAAGAATCGGAAGGTATGAGAGAGAGAAAGGAGGACTCTACCTGTTTGCCAGGAGGGGGAGAGCGGCTGAAGCTGGAGTCGCTGCTGTCGGAGCTGTGAGGCATGGCTGAAATCTTCCGGGCTCTCACACACAGCCCCAGGCTCCTCTGGGCTCTCTTGTCACCAGCTGGCCTTCCTTCCTGACTGTTCCTGGGCCCCCAGCCCCCCACCCTCCACAGCTGCCTCCTCTGCCTGCCCTGCAGCCACCTCCGACCCCTGCGTCCTCCTTGCTCTGGGGTGCAGGGGGACTGCTCCCCACAGGGACATGTCGCTCTCTTCGGGGCTTGCGCGCACTCTCTCTCTTGTGGTTTCTGGTAACTCACGCTGGAAGTCACATGGGCGGAAACTTCAAGTTAGAAGTTAGTTTGAGAGAAAATACATATCTGGGAAAAGACCTACAGAATTATGTGAAAGAAAAAAAAATACACAAAACCCCAGATACCTTCCGACAGTTTGAACGGCAGAGCAGCTCCCTTCAATTGATGAAGATAAAAGAGAAAAACAGCTCAGGCAGGGAAAAACCCCAGCCAGAATTAGCAAGTCTGTCTTCTGTCGACATGGGCCGAGAGGAGAGGACCACTGGGAAGAAGTTTCCATTGTCACAAGACTTCATGTTTAAATCAAAATAAAGCGGTGAGACTGGGATTTCTTTCTGGTTTTCCGCTGAAAGCAGCTGCCCATCCTTTTCTCTTGTGCCGGGCTTTCCTCATTCTGGGTCACAGTCCAGCCAGCCTCAGGGAGCCCTGGGAACACAGTGACCCAGGACATGCTCCTCCCCGACTGCGGACAGGAGAGGCGAGAGGCCGTGGTCGGGCTGAAAGCCACAGGGGTGGCCCTGGAATCGCTGCTCTGAAAGCTCATTCATCACCGGTGCCTCTTGGCAGAGTGTTTCACTCTCTTTAGAGAAAAGATGCCCTCTATGTTGAGGGTCTTTCAGGAGCTCAAGGTGGGCCCCGGATCTTTCTGATTCAAGGTCACCAGGTCACAGCCCAGAATAGAGGAACAGTAAATAATAGTAAAACAACCACTGCACTTAGAGTCAGCCCGACCACAATTTGAATTCTGGCTCCACCACTTTGTCTGTGGCCTTGGGCACCTCATTAGAGCTCTGGGACCCTCATTATTTTTATCTGTAAATGGAGGATGATAAAAGCTGCCCTGCCTACCTCTTAGAGCTGTTGCAAGGAATAAATGAGCACCCAGGTTAGAAGGCCCTGAGCAAAGTGTAAGTATGCTACCTGCCCTGGCTGTGACTTGCAGGGTACTCCTAGCCTTGCCTGAGTACATCGGGAGAGTTCTCTGGGAGCAATTCAACTCTCAGCCGGGCACTTGGGCTTTTTAAAAAGGTACTTTGCCTTATTCCCAGTATGCCTCAAAGCCAAATGCTCGCTTGATTAATTTTAGGGTTGACAGGACGTTATGGCCCCTAAAGGATGTTTGTATCCGCTGGCTGAATTTCTACCCTAAGACAGTATCGTCCTAAAGGTAAATGGAGCAAAACAACATTCCTTTCCTATGGGGAAAAATAAAGCAGGGCTGTGGGTTAAGGGATACTGCGGGCCAGTATGGTGGTCAGGAAGGCCTTGATGAAAGGGTGACATCTGGCAGAGACCTGGAGGAAGCGAGGGAGTGAATGATGTGGGTGTCTCAACGAAGAACATTCCAGGCAAGGGGATCAGCCAGGACCTGAGGCTGGAGTGTGCCTGGAGCGTTTGAGCGACAGCAGGGAGGCCAGGCAAGCTGGACCAGGGAGGCAGGAGAATGGCAGGAGATGAGGTCAGCGAGGTAACAGGGGCCTTGGAGGCCACTACAAGGATTTTAGCTTTTATTCTGAAAGAAACGGGGAGCCTGTGGAGGAACCACCCTCCCACCTCCACTCTTATTCTCAACCTCAGCTACTGTTCATTTCCTCCATAACACTCATCAGATTTTGTAATTATTTCATTAGTTCACTGACTTGTTTTTTTCCTGTTCTCTCCTTAGAATGTTAACACCATTTATGAATTTATTAATTTATTCAACAGATGTTCATTGAGCATCTACCATGTGATTCTCTAATCACTAGGGGATACAGTTAGTAAAACAAAAAAGTTTGATTTTCTCCCTGAATGAGATGGTGTTATCTATCAGTTAGCTTCTGCTGCCTAATAAACCACCAGAAACTCAACAGCTTAAACTACTTATTCAGGTCATGAGTCTGTAGGTCAACTGGAAGGTTCATCTGGTAGAGGCTAAGCTATTCCTGCCAGGCTCAGTCGTGTGTCCTCAGGTAATGGACTGGCCTGGGATGGCCTTGCCTGGGGCAGTTTCCTCCACATGGTCTCTCACCCCCTGACAGGCTTGTCTGAGCTTGTCCCCTCCATCGCAGTGGCAAGATTCCAAGAGTAAGAGCAAGCCAGGCTCAGAAATAGCACAAGGTTCCATTTGCCACATTCTGTTGGCCAAAGATCAAGGCTAGCTGAGACTCAATAGGTTGAGAAATAGACTCCCCCTCTTGATAGGAGAAATTTAAAGAATTGTGGCCATTTCTACAATCTCCTAAAGATGAGAAGCCCTTGGAGGTTTCATAGCAGGGGAGTGACATGCTTTAACTTAGGTTTTCGTGGGATCTCTCTGGACACAGTTGAGACTTTACTGCAGGGGAGCAGAGTGGAAGTAGGGAGACGAGTTAGGATCACAGCAGGGGATTATTGCAACTACCCAAGCAAAAGATGTTGGTGGCATAGACCGGTTAGGTAACGATGAAAGTGCTGAGACATAGGCCATGTAAAAACCAGACGGTGTCTCTCTTATTTACAATCATATGCCCAGTGCTTAGTAGATGCCTGATAAATAATTGCCAAATGAATTAAAGGTATGAATGAATTCCCATACAACTTTGCTCATAATTTAGAGCACTTGTGACCTGCATCGTCTTATATCTTCTCTCACCCTTAGAATGTTGAGGCTCATGTTCTTTAAGGAAAATAATAATTCTGTTTTATTTGTTTAAATTAACATTTCTTTGTCACTTATTATATAGCAGAAATCATAAACATGAATACGACAGAGATCCTGCCCTCATAGAAAGAAGGGAACGCAGTCAAATGAGCAAACAGGTTATTTTAAGTGTTGTAGTGTACAGATGAGGCTCTTAGCTCTTCAAACACCCTATCATTCAACAGTAAACACCTGTTGAATGAATGATTGCTTGATTCTGTGGTCCCTAATCAATATACTGATTTCACATTTAACAGAGACTAATAGGAAGATAAATGCAAAATGCTTACATAGAAAGATGGGCTGCATTTAATAGTATTAATTATAAATTATTTTAAAATATTTAAGATTAAAAAATGATAACCACTTATGGGGCCACCATTAAGCTTAATAAATAAATTATCAATAGAGCTGAAGGTCCCTCTTCCTAATTCTATTCCCTCCTCATCCCAGGCAACCCATTATCCAGAATGTGGTGTTTATCATTCCTGCACATTTTTCTATACTTGAACCACATTTGTCTGTGTACCTAAATAGAACATAGTGTTGTCCTGCATGATTTCAAACTGTTTACATTGTTAATACTGTCTATTTGGTTTCTAACACAGTATCCAAATGATACCGGCAGGGCTTGTGGGGTAGAGGCATCCCAGTGAGGTTATTCTGGAGAACTCCATAAAGCTACCAAGCAACACCTATAATAAAACAAGCATCCGCTCCATTAGCTTCAGCCCAAAGCCTAAGGATAATGCTAAGGCAGCATTTGCTGGATGCCACAATCCCTTATGCTGACAGCTGCTGACAGCTGGCTCATACAGGGCCCTGGTACAAATTAGAAAACAGTGCCACCTAGGTAGGTGACCCCACATTGAAGTGCATGGCCTGGAAAGCCCCACTCGATCTCTCAGGGGGGAGCCCTTGAAGAGTGAACAACCTGCACAACTAAACCCAACCTCCCAGCCATATATTACTTACTATGTACCAGGAATAGTACATGAATTGACTCATTTAATTCTCACAAGTCATAGGAGGTAAGTACTATCCGTCCCCCCATTTTATGTATGTGGGGTACTGAGGCACAAGGAGCTCAGTAACTTTCCCAAGGCCATAGAGCTTGTAAAGAGGGTGGAGGTAGGACTCGAACTCAGGCAATTTGGCTCCAGAGTCTATGCTCTTAAGCACCACGCTTTACTACCTCTCCTTTGAATTTTCCCACGGCCTCTACAGAGCAGGCATTATAATTAGATTCTCAAATTTATAGATAAGACAAGTAAGGCACAGGGCATTTGATAATTTGCCCAAGGTCACACAGCTGGCAAGTGGCAGAGCCAGGATCTGTACTCAAGCAGTCTGACGTACTCGAGCAGTACTCTACTGCCAAGATGCTATCCAGCTCCACGCTGTTGTTAGAAAAATGCCAAGAAATCACCATACTCCAAACCTCCTGCCATTGGATTATTTTATTAAGCTTGGAACCCTTGTAATTGCAGTAATAACTTTGGTGGAACTTAAATATAGCTATTTTACTTGGTATAAACTTTATAGAAACACATGCAGGAAAAAAAGTTCAAAAGATCGCTCCAATTTTGACTAATGAAGGGCAGGGGAGTGTAGGATGGGGAGGAGCATATGGATTAAAATTCTGAATTGCCTAAAGTTTTTTGAAAGAAATAGAATTGTATTCCTTTGGGATAAAAGACTCCTCAAAAGGTTCTATGAAGTTATGGCATTGTAAGAGTAACTCAGAGTCTCCTGTATGAGTTACCTATTTGCTGTACAACAAATTACCCTAAAACTTAACGACTTTGAACAATAAACACCTATTATCTCCCACAGTTTTTGAGGGGCAGAAATCTTGGAACTCCTTGGCTGGCTCTGGCTCAGGGTCTCTCATGAGGTTGCAGTCAAGCTATCAGCCGGGGCTCTCATTGCCAGAAGACTTGCCTGGAGCTGGAAGATCCACTTCCAAGATGGCGCCCTCATGGGGCTGCTGGCAAGAGGCCACAGTTCCTCTCTAGGTGGGTCTCTCCACAGGCCTGCCCCAGCGTCCCTGTGTCATGGCAGCTGGCTTTCCCCAGAGTGAGCAACAAGAGAGGGGGCGGGGGATGGAGTCACAGTGCTTTTTAACTTAGTGCCCATCTTTGTTCTATTCATTAGAAGTCCAGCCCACACTGGAGGAAAGGGAAATGAGCCTCCACTTCTTGAAGGGAGGAGTATTCCAGAACTTATGGGCTTCTCCTAAAACCTCCACATTTCCCAAACTGATTTCCGAGGGGACATTTAGCTAGATGCAAGCAACCTGATATGACATGGGGGCGGTGGGGGAGGTGAAGAGGCAGTACTCTGGTCCTGGCTTTGCCCTCAACTGACTTGTGATTTTGGGAAGTTCTCTTTCCCTCTCTGTGTCCCCAGGTGTAAATGTGGCGGGAGGGAATGACAGAAAAGAAGAAAGCTAGAGTCCACTTTGTGAATCTCAGTTTAGCAGCAGAAAAGAACAAAAAACCCTCCCCCATTATTTCATGGTTCTATTTCCTACGATCGCATTCAATAGACCCTGCAGTCAGACTGGTCTAGAAGCCAGCTGTCCACTCACTACCCAGATGACCTGGATGCCTCAGTTTCTACATCCATAAAGTGGGACAATATCATACCACCAAGCCCACAGGGTTGTCAGGGTCAAATGAGTTAATGTTTGTAAAGTTCTTAGAACGGTGTCTGGTACATGGAAAACGAAATTTTTTAACTTAAAAAAATACTCGTACTGCTCTAACTAAATACAACAAGCAGAGAGCCTTGGGGCAAGCTGCTTTCATGAGTAGATTGAAATGATTGGTGATCAGGGTGACGGGACAACCTGTGTAGCATGGGCACCCACCAGTCAGAACAGCCCCTGCCCCTGCTGTGCCAAGAAAATGACCTCTTAGTTGCTGGGTCATGAGGGGGTGGGAGGTAGAGAGAAAATGGTGCCAAAGGAGGGGAAGAAAAGGGGGAGGAAATTCCAAGGATTTAGGGAAAAAGCTGTGTGTCAACCTGTATTTCAATGTTTTAATAGCTGCTGTAATAATACCAGTGCTTATTGGACCGAACTTGTTTGAAATCAACAGGATATGTTGTATGTAAGTGGCCTTCTTAAGGTAATTGAAAATAGATGGTTTGGTTTTTTTTTTTTTTTTTAAGTGCAATAAACCTGCTCTCTCGTTACTAGATCAATTCTCCTATTCCTTTGCTGTTCCCAGTGCCAGGACAAATAGAAACTTCAGTCCAGTGCCTGGTGAGTCAGCCCATTTCCAAGACTTTGAAATCTAACTGATGTTTTATAAGCACAAGGAAGCTCTGGCCAGATCTTTAAGGAAATGAGTTGAGGACAGAGGAACAAAGCAGAGCAGAAACTTCCTAGGAATCTGTGGTGTGTCCTCCCCCCCCAGTCAAGCCGACCACAGAACTAGGTACTTTTCCTCCATGAGAATCATTTCAGAAGTCAGCTTCCCTCCCTGGAAGGAGCTGCAGAATCTCCCAAGGCCAGAAAGAAGGAAGGAAATACTAGCTTGGGACCCCCCTTCAGATATTCGATGTAATTGGTCCAGGACCGACCTGAGCATGGATGTTTTCTAAAAGCTGGCAGGTGGCTCTAACACACAGCCATCTATGTGATGTGGGGGAAATCACCCAGCGTGTCTCTCCAGTAGGGGGCAGTTTGTAGCCTCAGGGTCCAGTTAAGCTTCAGGGGGGAAGAGATAGCACCTGGCTCTTTCATCTGGGTTTCATCTTTCTCACCTGCCTGGGGGCATGAGGGAGTTGTGCTGCCTTGGCCTCATGAGCACCGACAGACTTTAGCTTTGAGGTGAACCAGCCCCAAATCTATTCTCATCATCCGATTTGTGCTAGTACTTGATCTCTTTGAGTTAACCCCCAATACAATTCACCAAAGCATGCCAAGCAAGAGCCCAGGCAGGGGCAGGAAGCGTGAGAACCCTCCTCGGTGCCAGCTCTGCCTGGGGTCGAGGCAGTTTCACTTTCCTAGGCGCTCGCCTTGCATTCCTTAATAGCCCGTTCTCTAGTTATTAAACACGAAACCCTGGGAGCAGAAAGAAGAATCTCCTGACAGTGTATGCAAATGTCCCTGGGGCCCCACACTGAGGTGGCTCATGGCTGGGGGAGGAAGAGGCAGGCTTGGTCTGTTGCTGCCCACCCCCTCCAGGCAGCCCCCCAGGCCAGGCCAGAATTCCTAGGTTAACCCCCTCCTCCATCTGGGCCATTGGTTTGTTGATTCTAAACCCACTGTTTTTTGTGTGTGTGAGCTCCATGTGCGTACGCTTTTGAGAGCTGATTGTGGGATGTGCCACCTTTGAAGTCTTGAGAGTTGGCTGCCACTATTTAGTTATTTGAGCTCAAATAATAAAAATCCCCTAGCCGCTTTAATGTTTTTTTTGGTGGAAAAATCATATTACGGTATATCTTCGCTGCTTACAAGATGGCTAAAGGGGATTTTTCTCAAAGTTTCCTAAATAAGTAGGGAAAACATTTACCTGAAGGCAGAGTTCTCCAGTAAGGGAGTCAGAGGGGGTGGCCAGGTGATGACAGGGAAATTCCCCCTGCGGAGTGGTCTATAGTCCAGCCCTGTCCCAGCTTTATGCCCAGATAAGGACTTATAGGAAGTTTCTTAGGAGGGCGTGGCTGCCTGTCCTGAGGCCAGCCCCAAAGGGTTAGAGCACATTTCCTCAACTGCACCGCACTCTTGACATTTTGCACGATCATTGGTGTGTGTGTGTGTCAGGGGCTGTCCTGTGCATTGTAGGATGTTTAGCAGCATCTCTGATCTGTACTCACTAGATGCCAGTAACAGCCCCAGTTGTGAAAATCAAAAATGTCTCTAGACATCGCCACGTGTCCTATGGGGTAGGGGTGGGGGTGGGGAGGCTAAATCACCACTGGGTTAAAGAACATGTATCCAAATTCGTGTTCCCAAGGGAACATCCTCCTGTTCCCTTGGTCAGTCTGGACCTGCTGGCTTCCTTGTAAACCCCCTCGAAGCTCAGGACATTTCTAGAGAGATGTGCTTTGCTCCGGGCAGCTTCTGGGTCCCCAAGTTTTTGGCTTACTTCAACTTGGGGGTGTGGCCATGCTGACGGCACAGCCACCGGCAGCTCCCAGGGTGGGCATCAGAGCTGCTCCCATCAGGTGCCCCTCTTACCTGCCCCTTTCAGACAGGAGGGAAGGGAGCCAGGCCTCTCGAAGGTTGAGAGAGAGAGAGGCCACTCCACTTTTTAGTTTCCCATCAGATTAAAAATGAAGATATATTGAAATAAAGTAACAAAAAAATAGGGTATGTTTTAAAAGCAGTGTACTTGTGCTCGAACCAGGTAATTATGCAGTTGATACAATTACTAATCCATGGCTCTCTGGAGGTGGTGGCAGCAGGCGTGGGAAGTAACTTTAAAGCTGAGTGAATCTCTTTTTGTCTCAGGCTTGGCCGAGTGTCTTTGGCTGGATATATGGCCTCACTGGAGCACGGTGCCTTGAGAGTGTGGGGCCCGAACCAAATGACCAAACCACCACCCGCCCCTCGCCCACTCAACCTTGAAAGGGTGTGGAGAGAAAGGTGGTCAGGGAAGGTAGAACAGGAACACAGCCTCTTAGCTTTGGGGTTTGGATACGGAATGGAATGTTCTGGCTCTGTCACTTCTTAACCACGTGCTCTTGGGTTTCAGTTTGCTCATCTATATGATGGAGCTGCTTCATAAAATTGAATGTATTAAATTGCTTAGGGCGATGATTAGTGCCTTGTAAGCATACAGGGCCTATCAGCTATTACTGCTGCTGTATTTACTGCCTGTGACCCACACAAAATCGGGCTATCCCGGTACAGTGTCTCATCCGAAAGAAACATTGAAAAGAGGGAATAACATCGCACACCAGCTTTCTAAATATCCTCTTTACACGATTTCTCCCCAAAGTCACCCTTCTCATGACTTCTGTGCCTGTGCACCCTTTCTTTTCTGAGGTCTTTCTCTGTGACTGCTCCCCAGACCTCACAGCCCTGTCTGTTACCTGCCTCTCTCGCTGAAGAGCTCCCGTCTCTACCTCCCAACCAAGCGTGTCTGTTTCTGGACATCCCAGGCCGGGGTTAGCGCCTCTCACCCTTCCCACGCCTGCATCCCGCCCTCTCCTGGCTCAAGGGGGCGAAGACGCCTACTCCAAGAGCAATTGGTTATCTATCTACCGGTGGTTGGACAACTGAGTTGTTTCCAGGTTTTGACTGTTTTGAATAAAGTGACTGAATATTCATGTGAAGTCTCGTGGGGGACACAGGCTTTCACTTCCCTTGGGTGAATACCTACCTAGAAGGGAATGCCTGCAATCTTGCTATATTCATTTGTTAGTTCTAGTAGCTTTTACATAGATTCCTTAGGATTTTCTTGGATGATTATGTTGTCTGTGAATAAAGACAATTTTACGTTTTCCTTTCCAACCAATTTGCCTTCTTTTTTCCTTTATTCCATTTGCCTTTTTGTACAGTTCAATATTGAATAAAGGTGTTGAAAATAGACATATTTGCCTTGTTCCTGATCTTAAGAGATAAGCATTCAGTCTTCTATCATTAAATATAATGTAAGCTATGGGTGTTTTGTGTGTGTGTGTGTGTGTGTGTGTGTGTGTGTGTAGACGCTCTTTTATTAGGTTGAGGAAATTCCCTTCTGTTTCTAGTTTGTTGAGAGCCTTCATTTTGAGAGCTTGTTTGGAGGTTCTAGCAGGGGAGCGCAGCTACTCGTATACCCTTGACTGAAGAATGGTCCTCCTCTATCAGAGAAGGGGATCCTCTTCGACTGAGTGCACAGCTTCAGGAAGGATGCACGTGGAGTGGTGAGGGAGGAAGGGGACACCCGCCTAGCTAGCCAGATCAGCCGAATCAACCCTGGCAATCAATGGGGTGACAGATGTCACAGCCAGCTCACCCTGACATCATTTTGAATGTGTGCTAAATTTTGTCATTTGACAAAATGACAAAGGCCTTTTCTGAATCTATCGATATAATTCTATGGCTTTTCTTCTTTATTCCATTATTACGATGAATTACATCGATTGATTTTTGAATGTTAAACCAACCTTGCATTCTTGGGATATATCTACTTGCTCACACTTCTTAGTATATTTTAAAATTGAGATATAATTCACAAACTATGAAATATACCCCTTTAAAGAACACAATTCAGTGGGGTTTTTTGTATATTCACAGAGTTGTGCAACCATGACCACTATCTAATTTTAGAATATTTTTATCACCCTAAAAAGAAACTCTGTTTCTGTTAGCATTGATTACCCATCTCTACTCCCATCTCTACTCCCATTAGTGCTCGCCCCTGGTAAGCACTAATATACTTTCTATTTCTGTGAATTTTCCTATTCTGCATATTTAATATAAAGGAATCATATAATCCGTGGTCTTTTGCAACTGGCTTCTTTTACTTCACACCATGTTTCAAGGCTCATCCATGTTGTAGCATGTATCACTACTTCATTCCTTTCTGAGGTACAATAATACTCCATTTTGTATATGTGTGTGTGTATATATATATATATATATATATGGAATATTTTTTTCACTTACCAGTTGATACCAGTTGATGGACATTTGAGTTGTTTCCATATTTGGACTCTTATATTATAAATAAGGCTGCTACAAACCGTTGTGTACAAGTTTTTGTGTGGTCATATGTTTTCCATTCTCTTGTGCATATACCTAGGAATGGGATTGCTGAGTCATGTGTCACTGTACGTTTAACTTTTGAGGAACTGCCAGACTGTTTTTCACAGTAGCTGCCCCGTTTTACATTTCCACCAGCAAGGCATGAGGGTTTCAATTTCTCCACATTCTCACCAACACTTGTTATTTGTCTTTTTGATTACAGTCATCTAGTGGGTGTGAAGTGGTATCTCATTGTGGTTTTTATTTGCATTTGCCTACTGACTAATGATTTTGAGCATCTTTTCAAATCCTTATTGCCCATAACATACCTTCTTTGGAGAAAGGTCTGTTCAAATCCTTTGCCATTGTAAAAATGGATATTTTTTATTATTGAGTTGTGAGAGTTCTTTATGTATTCTGGATACTAGATCTTTATTAAATATATCATTTGCAAATATTTTCTATGGTTGTCTTTCATTTTCCTGATAGTGTCCTTAGAAACACAAAAAGTTTTTAATTTTGGTGAAGTCCAAGTTATCTTTAGTTGCTATGTCTTTGGTGTTATATCTAAGGAACCATTGCCTAACCCAAGATCACAAAGATTTACATCTACATTTTATTCTAAGAGTCCTATGGTTTTAGGCCTTACATTTAAGTCTTTGATCTATTTTGAGTTAATTTTTGTGTAGTGTTAGGTAGGGGTCCAAATTTATTCTTTTGCCTGTAGACATCCAGTTATCCCAGCACCATTTGTTGAAAAGACTATTCTTTCCCCATTAGTGGTCTTAGCACCTTTGTCAAAAAACAATTGACCGTAAATGACTGTTAATTTTTGGGCTCTAAAATCTCTTCCATTGATATATATGACTCTCCTTATGCCAGTTCCACATCATCTTGTAGTAAGTTTTGAAATTAAAAAGTGTGAGTCCTCCAACTTTATTCTTCTTTTTCAAGATTGCTTAGGCTACTCTGGAACCCTTGCATTACGATACGAATTATAGGATCAGCTTGCAATTTCCGCAACAAAGGAAGCTGGAAAATGATACAGATTGCATCAAATCTGTAGATCAACTTGGGAAGCATTGCCCTTTTAACAATATTAAGTCTTCCAATCCATGAACATGGGTTATCTTCCCATTTCTTTGAATCTTCTTTAATTTCTTTTTTTTGATGTTTTGTAGTTTTGATGTAAAGGCTTGAACTTTTTTGGTTAAATTTAGTTCTATGTATCTTATTCTTTTTGATATAAAAAAATTTAATTATAAATAGAATTGTTTTCTCAATTTCCTTTTTGGATTGTTCATTGCCAGTGTATAGCAATATAACTGACTTTTGTATATTGCTCTTGAATCCTGCAACCTTGTTGATGAGCACTAATACATAGCTATTGAATCTAAAAACATATAAAAACATATATATATATAGTTGTGTGTGGATTCCTTAGGAATTTCTATGTACAAAATGGTCTCATCTGTAAATAGAGATACTTTTACTTTTTTCTTTCCAATGTGGATGCCTTTTATTTCTTTTTCTTGCCTGATTTTCGTGGCTAGGACTTCCATTAATAGTACAATGTTCAACAGAAGTAGTGCGAATGGATATCTTTCTTGTGTTCCTGATCTTAGTAGGAAAGCTTTCAGTCAGTCTTCACTAGTAAGTATGGTGCTAGCTGTGAGTTTTTCACAGATGCTCTTTATTATATTTGGGAAGTTTCCTGTTACTCCTAGTTCCTTGAATATTTTATCATGAAAAGCTGTTGGATTTTGTTAAATGCCTTTCCTGTGTAAATTGAAATAACCATGTGATTTTTGACCTTTATTCTATTAATATGGTTATTGCATTGATTTTTTTTATATGTTGAACCAATCTTGTTTGCTGGGATAAGTCTCACTTGGTCATGATGTATATTCCTTTTTACATATTGTTGGATTCAATTTACCAGTACTTTGCAGAGAATTTTTGCATCTATATTCATAAGGGGTATTGGTTTGTAGTTTTTTCTTGTGTTTTTGTCTAGCTTTGGTATTACAGTAATACTGACCTCATAGAGTAAGTTGGGAAATGCTCCCTCTTCTAATTTTTGGAAGACTTTGAGAGTAATTGTTGTTAATTCTCCTTTAAACATTTCATAGAATTCACTAATGAAGCCATTTAGTCCTAGGCTTTTCTTTGTGACAATTTTTTTGATTACTAATTCAGTCTCTTTGTTTTCAGTCCATTCGGATTTTCTATTTCTTCTTGATTACGCTTTGGTAGTTTGTGTCTGTCTAGGAATGTGTCCATCTCATCTAAGTTATCCAACTTATTTGCATACAATCATTCATAGTATTCACTTATAATTCTTTTTATTTGTGTAAGATCAGTAGTAATTTCCCCTCTTTCATTTCTGATTTTAGTAATTTGAGTCCTCTCTCTCTCTCCCTCTCTCTCAGACTAGCTAAAGGTTTTTCAACTTTGTTGATGTTTTCAAGGAGCCAACTTTTGGTTTCATTGATTTTTTTCCATAGCTTTTCTATCCTCTATTTCATTTACTTCTGCTCTAGTATTTATTATTCTCTTCCTTCTGCTTCCTTGGGGTTAGTTTGGCCTTTTTCTAGTTTCTTAAGGTGAAAGTTTAGATTATTGATTTGAGATCTTTCTTCTTTTCTAATATAGTTGTGTACAGCTATAAATTTCCCTCTAAGTCCTGCTTTGGCTTCATCCTGTAAATTTTGGTGTGTTGTGTTTTGTTTTCATTTATCTCAAAGTAGATTCTAATTTTCGTTGTGATTTCTTCTTTGACCTATTGGTTATTTGGGAATGTGTTTTGAAACATACACATTTTTGTGAGTTTCCCACATTTTTTCTGTTGTCAATTTCTCATTTCATTCCATTGTGGTTGAAGAACATATTTTGCATGATTTTAACCCTTGTGACTTTATTGAGACTTGTTTTTTGGCCTATCATATGATCTATTCTGGGGAATCTTCCATGATGCACTTGAGAAGAATGTGTGTTCTGCTCTTCTTGGGTGGAATATTCTACTGATGTCTGTTTAGGCTATTTAGTATTGGTCAAGTTTCTACTTCCTTATTGATATTCTGTCTAATTCTGTCTATTAATGAAAGTGGGGTATCAAAGTCTTCAACTCTTATTCTTCTATCATATTATCTATTTCTCCCTTCAATTCTGTCAGTTCTTGCTTCATGTATTTTAGGGACTCCATCATTAGGTACATATATATTTATAATTGTTATGCCTTTTTGATGGATTGACATTTTTATTATTGTGAAATGCCCTTCTTTGCCATAGTAACAATATTTGTCTATTTTTTCTGAT
>NW_012150840.1:15440531-15441192 GCF_000956105.1 Propithecus coquereli | reverse complement strand
TTGATAGAATGAGTTATTAGTCACATCTTTGAACCTTATTATGTAATTATTTTTATTTTTATTTTTCCCCTTTACGATTGAATACTAAGAAAACTGACTTATATCCAAGGAATAAAGACTTACTGCTCTCAGAGTATGCAATAATTTTCATTTTTTTTTTTTTTGGTCTTAGTTGCTATAAGGTTAAAAGATCTATTTTTCTTGTATTCATATTAGCACTTTCATTTTTCTAGTTATTACTTTTTTAAGGAAAAAGGCAGCATGCATCAAAATATTAAATAATTACACAAGAAAATGACTATATAAAGAGGCAAGGTCCCTGACACTGAACTGTTGGTTGGCCAACAGAACCACTGCATATCCCACTCTTCTCCAATTCCCATTAAAATGATATGACAGCAAAAAAGTGCAGTAAGGAATTGACTCAGAACAAAACTGATAACGAAAGGAAGGGACATCAGCAGACTAGAGATTCTGATGTATTTCTAGAAGACTAAAAATTTTTGGAAACGTGCATTCGTCTCTGATAAGTGAAAATCCAATTTAGCACATTAGAGAAGACTGATGAGAGAGAGAAAGAGACACACACAATGGTACAATAGAAAACTATGCAGCTGTTAAAAATGATGTTGCACAAAAAGATTTAAAAATTTAATAATGC
>NW_012150840.1:15437252-15438202 GCF_000956105.1 Propithecus coquereli | reverse complement strand
AAATCTAAATGTATTTCTTATAGGGAGCATGTAGGTGGGTTATATTTTTTATCCATTCTTTCAGTCTGTGCCTTTTGATTGGAGTCTTTAATCCATTTATATTTAATGTAATTACTAATAAAGTAGGATTTATATCTGCCATTTTGCTACTTGTTCTCTACATGTCATATGTCTTTTTTGTGCCTCTATTCTTCCATTACTGCCTGCTTTTGTGTTAAATAGATATTTTCTAGTAAGTAATTTTACTTACCTGATCATTTCTTTTACCTATTTTAAAAATCATTTTCTTACTGGTTGCCTTAGAGGTTACGATTAACATCTTATGACAATCTAATTCAGGTTAATACAAGCTTTCGGTTTGTAGCTTATTAATTTTAATAACATAAAAACTTTGTTCCTATATAGCTCTATTTTCCTTCATCCTCCTTGGTGATAATATTGTCATAAAATTACCACTTTATTTACTATATGCCCATCAACACAGATTTATAGTTATTGCTTTATTCAGTTATCTTTTAAATCAGGCTGAAGAGAAAAAGTGTTATAAACAAAATATACATTTATACTGTCTTTTACATTTATCCATGTGGTTACCTTTCTTGATGCTCCTTATTTCTTATTGTGAATTCAAGTTACTGTCTAATGTCTTTTCATTTCAGCCTGAAGGACTCTCCCTAGTCTTTCTCATAGGGAAGCCTGCTGGTAATATATTCTCTCAGCTTTTGTTTATCTGGGAATATCTTAATTTCTCTTTCATTTTATAACAGCTTTATTGAGATATAATTCATATAGCATACAGTTCACTCATTTAAAATGTACAATATGATGTCCTTGAGCATATTTATAGAGTTGTACATCCGTCACCACAATCAGCTTTAGAACATTTTCATTACTCCAAAAAGAAACCGCATACCCCTTAGCCATCACTTCTTTTTTTTTTTTTTTTTTTT
>NW_012150840.1:15338954-15435741 GCF_000956105.1 Propithecus coquereli | reverse complement strand
ATACATGTGTTCTCTAGTAAACAAGTTGCTATGGTTTGAATTCATGGGTTGGAAACTTAATCCCCAGGGCAACAATGTTGGGAGGTGGGGCCTAATGGGAGGTGAGGTGTTTAGATTGTGAGGGCTCTGCCCTCATGAATAGATTAATGACATTATAAAAAGGACTCGTGGAAGTAAGTTTGCTCTCTTGCACTCTTGCCCTTTCACCCTCTGCCATGTGATGATGCAGCAAGAAGGCCCTCACAAGATGACAGCGCCTTGACCTTGGACTTTCCAGCCTCCAGAACTGTGAGCCAATTTCTGTTCATTATAAATTACCTAGTCTCAGGTATTCTGTTATAGCAGCACAAAATGGACTAAGACACATGTATACTGTAATAATAATAAAATGACTTTAAATTATATACCTACAAGAGAGTGTAATTTTAGAGTATCTCCATACTATTCTAAGACTGGCTGTTAGCGGGGAATGGCAGTAGGATGAATGAACTGGGATTTCCACAGCTCATAAAACTGATGAACTTGTACAAGATTAGCCACATTTCTCTCCTCAGCCTCAGGGGAACATCTGTCAAGTTTCCCAATTCATGTCACAAGAAAGTCTTTCATCAATCTGGTTCCTCGGTACATAGCATGTGCTTTGTCTTAACTCATATGGTCTTCATGTTTGGACACACATGTTTCCACAGTGTTCCCCTTTGTGACCTTCCAATTTTCCTTTAATCTAGTCTCCCCCATAGTGGAAGGAAACATCCTTGGGAATCTTAGTGACAAGATTAGTGGCCAGTTCCATAGGGCCACACTAAGTGTCACTCAGGAATGGAAGGATTATTTTTCCCTGTGAGCCATTCTTTTAGACATAGAAGAATTCATGCAAATGAAAAATCTCCCATAAATGTATTTGTAAACAGAATCTGATGATACTGAATTAGCTTTGGATATATTTAGGGGACATTTTGTTTGTATTACCACCCAGGAAGAAGGCAGGATAGGCTATGCAACAGCCTCTCTGTGCTCACTATCATCCTGAAGGATGTATCTGAGAAGATACAAAATCATTATTCCTTTCTCATTCTACTGGTTGGTGTAGCTTCCTTAGATCCATGTAGATACGTGGTAGGATTGGGGGTTAGGAGCTGAGAAAATAGATGCACCAGTGGGCTTTTCAATTCTCTTATTATCTGAAGATTTCTTTTAAAACCACCTCACATTTCTGATCCAAGACAGACTAAGCCTATGTGCTTGGCATGAAAATCCCACTGAAATGACAAGGAAGACATACAGAGAAGAACCAACTCATAGCAATTCTTAAGAATGGGAGGGAGGAACTAGAGTAGACCAGAGACAAGACCGAACAGTTTCTGGGCGATGGAAAATGGACAGGCCCATAGTGAGAGAGAAACCGTGATGGAAAGAGCCGTGCCAAGATTGGAGTAGGAAACGGGGCAGAAATGAAGGTGGGCATCAGAGCACTACCTAAAGCTGCACCATCCAATGTCATAGCCACTAGCCACATGGGGGTGTGGAGCACTGGAAATGTGGCTAGTCTGAATGAAGGTGTGGCATCAATGTGAAATATAAAATACACACCAGATTTTGAAGACTTAGTATGAAAAAAGAATATAAAATATCACATTAACAATTTTTGTTGAAATGATAATATTTTGGATATGTCGGGTTACATAAGCTATTATTAAAATGAATTTCACCTTTTTTTTTTTTTTTTTTTTTTTTGCTTTTCTAAGTGTGGCTACTAGAAAACTGAAATTACATGTGTGGCTTACATTATATTTCTGTTGGACCACACTGGTCTAAAGAGATGCCTGAGCAAGTTCCCCATACATAACCCACCTCCAATACAGCACTGGAGTTTACCTTCTGAGTAAAAGTGGACGATTCAGACTAAAAATATTTGACAATTTTCCTGGAAATGACTAGGCTTCCTACTATGCATGTTAGCAGTGTGTACACATATGCATATGTGGCCATGAGTGTGTGTGTGTGTGTGTGTCGAAGGGGGCAGGCCAGGCAGTGGGGGAGTCAGCAGCCTGTGCTACAGACACAACGAAGCACCAGCCAATGCGGCAGGGAGCTTGGGAGGAGCTTCGAACCCACAACCCATGTCCACCAGTCCCTGGATGTGGGCTGCCCTCTGGCAGGTGGCATAATCCTGGGTGAAGTGTCTCCCTTCAGCCAACAGCAATTCCTGGGAAGGGATTCAGCTGAGACCTTTGGCTGCCGGCACTCGCAGAAGTTGGGGAAAGCAGGGCCTTGGTCCCAAAAGGGATTTGGACAGTACGCCACAGTATCCTCTGCAAGGTGGAAGGAAGTCTGCCCGGATGCATTTTCCTCAACTTCCACTGCACGAGCAAGACATACCCGTAAAAGGTGACAGACCAAGAAATAGAGATTTAAGTATACTGTTTAAAGTTATAAGATCCCAATAGACTAAAAAGAAAAATATACATAAAAGTTGGGAGAGGGAAAAAATGAGGTGAATTGAGTTAAATTCTCAATATTCAAAGTAGGGGGGAGTCTTTAAATAATGCTTAAAGTAGGTAAACTGAGACAGAGAAGTATAAACATATTTTAGAATTCTGGCTATAAACACAATGAAAACAAAACCTAGATCTAATTAAACACATTTACCTCTAGTGAGTGGGTCTAGGGTGAGCCCTGGAGACGCAGAAAACTTTTACTTTTTCTTTTATCTTTTTTGTAACTGTTTCAAATTTTATTACCACACGTATTAACCATTTTTATAGTAGTTAAGAACAATAGCAACAGCAAAAGTCTCCACCTTAGGAACTGCATGGAAAAATTTCTCCTTTTATCTCCTTCCAACAGATAAAACAAACTGGTTCTATCTGGCCTCTCCTATCTCCTTCCTAATCAGAAAGTGCTGACAGGAAAGGATAAAATGACCAGGCTCAGAAGGTACCCTATAGTTTTTAAAATTTTTTGTTTTATTTTGAACTTTTAATTTATTTTTTAAATTAAAATTAAAAAATTTAACCTATTTTTTTATTTACTACTGTATGCCCTACAGTTTTGAGTGAGTATTATAAGGTTACCCTTTCGTGAGTTCTCATTTTGTTTAGTCCTGACTTGGTTAGCAGAACCTAAAAGAATGGCAACTTTGCTGGGTGTGGTGGCTCATGCCTATGAACCCAGCACGTTGGGAGACCAAGGTAGGAGGATTGCTTGTGGCCAGGAGTTCAAGATCAGACTGAGAAATGTCAGGAGACCTCCTCTCTACAAAAAATGAAAAAATAGCCAGGTATGGTGGTGCGCACCTGTAGTCCCAGCTACTAGGGAGGCTGAGGCAGGAAGATCGCTTGAGCCCAGCAGTTGAGGTTGCAGTGAGCTAGGCTGATGCCATGGCACTCTAGCCCGGGCGACAGAGGGAGACCTTGTCAAAAAAAAGAAAAAAAATTGGATGGCAACTTTCACAGGCACGGAGGGAGGAGATGTTGTCCCAAAGCCCAGTCCCTCCAGCTTCCCATGGGAAGAGCTTCTGGGGCCTGGGAGGTGGGCCTCCTGAGCATCCCAGCTCTGCACAGACTGCACGACTCTGATTACGCCTCTCCAGGCTCCTATCCTCATCTGCACAGTGGGAATAAGAGCAGCCCCCAGGTTGGTTGGGACAGTTAAACGAGATGATGACTGTAAGAGCTTAGCGCTGTGCATGTGGTCACCGCTCCATACATGTCAGTTGTGTTGGCGCTGTTGTTCTGTTCTCATAGCTATTCCTGGATTCCTCTGAGAAAGGCCCGGGAGATGCCACCTGCAGGCTTCATTAGGCATTACCTCTGTGTGGAGCTCGGCCTCCAGAACAAGATCAAGTGCCAGTGCCTCAGACAGTCCCTACTTTCAGGCCAGAGGCAAAGAAAATGACATCAGACCCAAGTCTGTAACTACCTTAATGACAGTGAGAGCCCAAGCCCCAGGAATCTCCCCTGGTACGGCAGAGAGCCCAGCACCCCCTGTCAGCATGATGTCTGAACCATTTGCAGGCCTGAATGTCCTGGCCCCAAACAAAGCTTGACCATTTCCTTCTGTGTTCAGTGTTCAGGACAGATTATCCAGACAGAAAGTTCAGCTCACTCCACCCAAAAAGGTTCACAGTAAGACTCCAGCCGAGGTGAATTCTACATTGACAGCTCCCAAACCGTAAGGTCCAGGTCCTAGGTAACTGTTAAAAAAAAGCATGCTGTCATGGTGGTCTGCACATCCAGAAATTCAGACCAGAATCACCAGGTACAGAGGCTTCTAGAGGTCTAGGCAACACAGAGCCTGAGCCTGCTACTGAGGTTTCTTGGTCTGAATCATCCAGCACAGAGGCTGCCTGCGGTGGCTGTGACAGCTCAAGCCACAGTTACGCATCTTGCTGACTCTGAGGAGGGAGGCAGTGCCCCAGCCTCTCTAGGGGCTCCCAGTCTCCTCTACGGAGCACTTTATTATACGCCGTGGGGCACGGGGAATATTTTAGAATTTCTATGTGCACTTATTTTTATACAAAAAAGGTAAGAATGAAATTAAGTTATAATCGTATTTAACGTATTAGCATAAGAGCAAATATCTGTTTTGTAAATCAATATATATGCTGCCTTATAAACAATTATACATATGCTTTATATTTACATTATAAATGTATATATACACAAAAACTCTTGCATGCTCAAAAAACGTAACAGATGGAGTGCGTAATCAAAGAGGGTTGCAGATGGTGGCTCTGCAGGACGAAGCCCCTGCTCCCTAATGTGGTCACCTGTCTTTCTGGAAAACTTTCTAGCCAGGGGATGGGAGATGCACACTGTGGCTGCTCCGGCCACTTGCACTTGACACCCACCATTCTCTTCCCCAACTCTGTTCTCTTATCCTTGCTGTTTCCTCTGGATTGTCCCCAACCCACTCTGGCCAGGCCAACCCCTGGGCATCCTTAGGCCTCTGCTCAGTTGCCATCCCCGCTGGGCAACATTCTCTGACACCCCAGGTGGGATATTCGTGGGGGCCTGTCGCTGCTCGTGCATTCCTTTGTCATAGCATTCACATCTCGTTGACATGAAGTCCTGTCCACGTGTCCCTCTCACTAACTGTGAGCACGGGGTCTTATTCCTCTCCGCTCCTCAGGACTGAGCACAATGCCGGGGCTGAAATGACCACCGAGGTCTTCTCTCCCACTCACAGTGCCCTGACAACCACGGACTAAAAACCTTTCCAAAAAATAATTAACATCTTCTCTAGATTCCTTTTCCTTCTGGAGCTTGGGTCGAATCGTGACCCCCTAGGCCAAGAGTCTCCCTTCAAGAAAGAGAAGAAAGTTCCCCTTCAACGACAGGCCCCCCTTCCGGACTGTGGTTCCTCTAGCACGAAGCACAACCAAGGACTTCCCCTGGTGGCTCTGTCAGAGACCAGGCTGAGCGAGCTCCTTCTGCAGAAACTCGATAACATCAGAGTTACGGTGAGGGTTCCAGGCAGCAGACAGTCCTCCTGTGACGGGAGGAGAGGCCTTCAGAGGAGGTGAAGTCCTCCCCTGGGCGGGGGCCTCAATGGGCCAGGGGCATTGTCTTCTCAGGGTCCTCCTCCCTGCAGCTCCTCTTTGTCTGCTCTGTCTCCCTGTCTCTGCACACCGGCCTCTCCACACTGCTGAAGATGGGCCCCCTCGCCCCCGGTTCCTCAAGCTAACATTGCCTCAGTTCAAACCATCAGAGGAGTCAGAGGAGCCCCTCGAAGTCAAAATTCCAAGTTGGGAGAGAGACACTAATGGGGCCCGTTGGCATCCAGAGTCTGTCGCTGTGCCCCTCAGTCACTCACAGGGGTCGGGGCTGGTCCTCCAGTCATGGCGGCCAGGGCCCGTTCCTATGGGCGGGCTGGACAGTTCTCAGAGGCAGGAGGACTGTGGCCGAGCACACGCTCTCAAAAGTGTCATCTGTAGGAGGTAAAGAAGGAAGCAGAAAAGAAATAGAAGCTGAATTTCTATTCAGTACCAGGTGCTTTTGCAGGTGTCTTAAAAACAAGGAGTCGGCTTGCTGGAGAGGGCATGAGAGGCAGCCGTCAGACAGCGCCCCGACAGCTCCTTTGTGCCACTCTGGGAACTCTGCAACGGGGCAGAGGGTGGAGGAGACATATGTTCTCCTTCAAGGAACTAACAATTCAGTTGGGAAAGTCACAAAGTGGCCCACAGTGGCATTAGAAAGCCCCTCCTCTGAGCCACTCACACCCCTCCCTCCCTCAAGGCCCAGATCACGTTCCTCCTCCTTGGTGAAGCCTTTTCCCGCACGCCAGCTTGGGTGTACAGAGGGGCACACTGCGGTGTGGTAGAGAGAGCCAGAAACTGAGAATCGGTGGCCAGGGACCTGGTCCTGGCTCTGCCACTGACTAGCTGTGTGATCCTGAGGATGCCATTTGTCCAGCCTTCCTTGCCTCCTCTACAGGCTGAGGTTGTTATCTACTGTAGGGAAGGCTTTACAGAGCCTCAAAACTTTGAGTCTGTGAAGAATTTTATCTCCGACTCCTTGGAACTTCTTTAGATTGCAAAGTCCAAAGTCCTTGCAACACGATTCCTTGTCTAATTTCTAATGGTCTTATCATGGTTCCAGGTGAAAAATGCAATAGGGTGGGTGGGTTAGGAGCATGGGCTCTGAGGATGTGGCTTGTCTGTGCTCTGCAGTACCTTCTCATTGGCAGAATGTTCTAGACTGGCTTGCCCGGCTGCTTCCTATGGTCTGATAAACTCTGCAAAAGCAGATGGCCTCCTACCTCCACCAGTTTTGCACACCTGGGAGCTTATCAGCTCCCAGTGATATCTGTGATTTCCTAGCTACCTCTGGGATCTTGGCTGATTTTCAGGTTCTACAACTGTGGAAAATGTCTATTGCCGGTACCAGTAGGGTTGCCAAAGTTGGAATTACAGTGTTAAATGAATCCTATCAATAATACCGTGTGGCCCTTTGGACTGTTAGGAGACTAGACATCCACCCACTTCCATTACCTTAACGTGTGAAGAGAAATGAGCAGAGATCCTAAGTATTTTCAAATATCTTGATGAAAGAAAAGAAAAAGAGGAAGAAGAAGAGGTAGAGGAGGAGGAGGAAGGGGAAGGGAAGAAGAAAGAGAAGGAGGAGGAAAAGGTGAGGGAAAGAGGTAATGGAGAAGAAAATGGCGCTGCAATTTGACACAAAGATAACAAACCAGTTACTACAGTCTCAGGACTGAGCGGTGACGGTAACGGTACTGCCACAACCACCTGCAGTTGGGTCCTGGTACACCGATGACGTTGCTGCTTTCTGTGCCTGTAGACAAAATCTCAAGGTGTCAAATGTAAAATGTCAGCAATTGAAGGGGCCTTGAAACTCTGCTCAGAGGAACTGTACAAAAGGACACACTTTTAGCTTGAGATTCGAACTATCTCTCATGTCCATCTGTGCACAGACTTCACTTGAAGTTGTGTTAAATGAAATCGGAAGAGTTTTACGATACCTCCTCCCCCAAAGGCCGTGGGATCTAGAATCAGACAGGCTGAATTGAATCACAGCTCCACCGCTTGCCAGCTATGTGACTTCGGGCGAATTATTTACTCTTTCAGCACCTTAGTTTTCTCACCTGAAAAATGAAGATATCACCAGTACACACATCATGGAGCTGTTTGGAAGATTCCGCGGGTTTACGGCTCGGGTGCATCTGGCGAGTGGCAGCCCTGCAACTGTCAGCATGGCCGTAGGCAACAGCGGGTGCATCGGCCGTGTGCGCCCTAAGGGCTGCGTCGGGGGAAGTGCTGGGCACACAGCGTTTGGGGAAGCCCTGGACCAAACTGCTCCTGCCCCTCTGAGGGCCCCAATTCAGAGAGGTAAAGAGAGACCAGAGAACTGAGGCTCGCCGTGCCACACTTGAAAACAGAAAGCTCTCCCAGCCTACGTTCCAACTCAGCCTTTCAGCTATCCAGAGAATTCCCCAACTCTGCCCCTCCTCTGCAGTGGGATCGGGCAAGGGCCTGGCACTTTGATTTACCTGCGCCAACGTCTAAAGGCCGCTTCTCCCGGGACATGATGCATAGTGAGTGGACCACTGCGCTGAGATGCCCAGGGTGCATTTGGGCATCCCAGGAGTGGGGAGATGGGGTGGTGGGGTCTGTGCATCTCTGAAGAAAGGTGACATCATCATGGCCTGCTACATTCCCCTCAGGCCAGAAAAGGCCTCAGCTGTAATGAGACCACCGTGCCCTACCCCCACAGCAGTAAAGTCCGCTCAGGTCAAAGAGCACGTGAACCGGGGCTGGCCCCCTCATTGTGGAAGAATGGGGCACATGCGCACCTGCTGATGCAAATCTTTTATATGTGTATATATATAAAGAGTTGAAAAATTCTAATAGTGCAGAACTTATCATGAAAACCAGAGAGATGCTTCCAGAAGTAATTGCAGCTACCACGCCTCGAGCACCTTGTATGTGCCAGGCCCCATGCCAAGTACTTCACAGTCAGAATGTCATTTGAGGCTCACACCACTCTGTGAGGTGGGTGCCATGAGGATCCCGTTTTACAGACGAGAAAACTGCAACTTGCCCAACATCACATCATGTTAAAGAAGGAAAAACAAGTTAATACCATAAGCATGGTTGATCTATGATTAAACTATGAAGATTGGGATGGAAGGAAGCCCAGAAAAATGAAAACAGTTGATTTGATGGGGTGATAAGATTACCGGGGATTTTTTTTTTTTACCCTTGGTAAATATTTCTGTTGTTTTTGGGTGATGATGCGCTATGCTGCAGGCTACAGAAGTTGATTTCAAACAGGCCTCTGCAGCCTCAGGGGTGACAAAGCGGGAAGCCTGTGGGAAGAGGGGTCACAGCACCCTCCCCAGCACCCCTCCCCCACCGCACCACCCTTCCTCCCAGCGCCCCTCCCAGCCCGTTCCCAGCCTCTTTGTCAACTGCTGAGTGTGTGCAGGGAGAGTTTGGGGGAAACCCCTTCTCCAACTCAGACTGGGTTTAGTTCTTTTTAACATTCACTGCAAATTTGCTCCTTTGGAACCTTCTTACATTTTATGAATCCACGTAGAAGTGGTCTGTGTGGGCCAGAGAAGCTTCTGGAAGACAAATCTCTCTGAGGTCTGGTATTCCTTGGCCTACAGACTCTTCCTCCCTCTCTCACATTCCATGCCCCATTAGGGGGTGCAGGCTGGACTGGCCCCAAGCTGTCTCCTGCCCTCCCTGCCTCCAGGAGCCGGGGCCAGAGACAAGACTGCAGTGCCCCATTCCAAAGGTGGCCTAGAGGGTCCCTGTAACCTTCCTGCTGTAATGAAGGGAGCAGTCACTGGGAAAACTCAGCTTCTCCCAGAACATCATGAGACATGCCCTGGCCTCCTTTCCACAAAGAGCCCCAAGCCAAGTGACCCCACAGATGCCACCCCTCTTTCCTCACCTCCCCCAGGCTCAGTCCCCCCTACCAGATGGGAATGAGAGCAGAGGCCTGATATACTTGCCCTCATTAAAGTGCCCCAACTTAATATGCTGCCCCTCTGTGGGCATTGTGTGTCATCAGACTCTCATGTCCAGCCAGGGCATCTGGGTTAGATGATTCCATTTCACAGATGAGACAATAGAGGGTTGGAGCCTTGAAGTGATTTGCCAAGGTCAGCATCCAGGAGGCGTCAGGCTGGGATTTCTTGCCCCAGCACTGTGCTGGACCATCCCCTGGTCTTGTTGAGTTGGGATTCTCATACACAGTATATAAGGACCATGGTTTTATTCACCTTCATCTTAAGGTCAGGCTGAGGGAGGGGATTTGTAGCCAAGGAAAAGGAGCGATGGGTGACCTCGAGGGGTTAGGTTTGAAGAGGTGCTTGGAACCCCAAAAAGAGAGGCCAGGAGCTGATCACAGCCCCTCTCCAATCCTAATCTCAGCTCCAGGGCCAAGACTCATGACTACCAGCCACCCAGGGACAAAGAGGGAAAAGAGGACAAAAAAAGATCATTTGAAAAACACTAACAATTGTCCCCAAATAAAGACTTGGCTTGTAAGCAAAAACAAAACCAAACCAAAAACACTTTTAAAAAAATTCTTGGTTCCTCAGCGTTTCAAAGATCTAATATCACTTTGACTGGCTTTTCTCTTTTATTCAAGTTTCTTTCTCTTACTGTGTTCACTTTGTAAACTACTGCAAGAAATGTTGGGAAGTGCACACGACATGAATCGTAAATAAATAAGAGCAATCTATTGCTTTATCATCGTGGTGGTGGTTTGTTTCCTAAGTTCAAAGCCAGGCTCTGTTGGGTACGTGCCCCAGAACAGATTGAAGGCAGAGGCGTCTGTGTGGGGTCCTCCTGGGTGGGCAGGTGCAGAGGCACAGACAACCTGTGACCACACGCGGTGTCTCAGTTCCACTCTTAAAGAACAGAGGCCCCAACCTCAACCTCAGAGGGCTTTCCAGCCCTGTTCCCAGACGAGCTGTCCCATGGTTCTGAAACTTATCAACAGTGGGGGAGGGGAGCACCCCGCCCTGAGGGAGCCCAAGAGACCACTCTCAACCACTTCCTCTGCCCCCTCAGCCATTCGCCGCAGACATCATCCTTTCGACAATTATCGAGCACCTACTTGTGCCAGGATCGGTGTAAGAGATGGGAATTCAGCAGTGACCAAGACTGGCATAGCCTCTGGCCCTACAGCCCATGGTCTAATGGGGAGACAGATGTGTAAACGATTATAATTCCATAATAAATGCCACAAGAAAGGAAGTACAGAGGAGGGGTGCCCAATCCAGACCCGAGGGGTCAGGATCTCTTCCTGGAGGAACTAAAACTTAAACCAAGACATCAAGGCTGTATAGGACATAAGCTGGGCGTGGCAGAGACTGGCTCTCTGGTCATGTGGCCTCTACCTCCTGGACACAGAGCAAGACTACATTTCCCAGCCTCCCTCGCAGGTAAGTGTGAGCACGCCAGTGAGTTTTAAGCTCATGGAATGTGGACGGTTGAGAAGCACCACTTCCAGGGCCAGCGCATGTTCTCTGCTCGCTCACCAGCCACATGCAGAGGAGACTCCAAAGCCCCGGAGGAAAGCAGAACCACAAGATGAAGGGAGTCTGAGTCCCTGGATCCCCACATGGAAGGCCCGCTGGCCAGAGGGGAATGCCTTCAGGAGTTGTCGCATGCATGAGAAGTAAAGTTCTATTGTGTAAAGCCACGGAGATCTGGGGTTTATCTGTTATAGCAACTGGCATCAGCCTCACTTATAACCGAGTGGGAGTGGGAGATAAAGTATTCCAGAAAAAAAATTAGTAAAAAAACAACTAATTTTCGGAGGTAGCAGTCAAAGAAATGGACAGCAAAGAATGAGCCAAATAATGAGATCCAACCCTGGCTCCATATTTCCTAGCTGTGTGATGTTGGGTAAGTTGCTTATCCACTCTGAATCTTATTTTCCTCATTGCAAAAATGAAGATAGTAATAACTTCGTTGTAGGGTTGGAATGATTATTCAATAAATAGTACCTGGGATGGTTTCTAGGACATAAAAGGCTTATCAAGTAATAAATCCCTTACTTCTAACCATATGCATTCTTAGAAAGACATTTAACTAACAATACGCTTTCATAACTGGTAATAGTAACAATAATAATAAACATTTATTGAGAACTAATTGTGTTCCAGGCGCTGTTGTAACCATACACACATATTAATTAATTCCATCCTCATGGCCCTATGAATTAGGCACTATTTCCGCCCTTCTCCCAATTTTACTGGAGAAGACACTGAGGCACAGAGATGTTAAGTAGTGTCCAAGGTTAACAGCTTGTAAGTGGGAGAGCTGGGGTTTAAATCCAGGCAGGCATGTAAAATCCATGTTGCAGATGGAGGAACAGAGAGGTGGCATAATTTGAGAAAGCCACACAGTGTCAAAGTGTTCTAGGCTGGGGGCCCTGGACTAGCAATTACTTACTGCATTTCTGTGGGAGTCCAGAGCAGCCACCTCCCCTAACTCCGTGAGAAACATCATCTTTTGCATTCTGGCAGGTGTGCTGGTGGCTTTGGCAGTAACGATGCCAAACAAAACCAAATACCACTTGTGGATCAACTGTGAGAAATCAGCAGGTGAGAACCCCCCAGATCCCTTCCAATGCTGAAACTTAAGCCATCTCTGGGTGTGAAGTCGGGGGCTGAGAGGTTTTGGTTTTTACAAGAAGAGCATTTCCCCAAGAGTGTTAAAGAAGCTTACCTTGGAGCAACCTCATTTTAAAAGGAGTCTCAGTCTCAGAAAAACAAAACAAAACAAAAACAGCTCCAAGAAATGAGGCTTTAGAGGCCAACCCTAAAGAAGAAACTGCCCAAGAAGAAAGGGGGTTGGACTTGAACTTGCTGAGCTTCCAAATGACCAACAGAGGGCAGCAAAGACACTTGTCAGAGAAGACAGAACAGGCTCTTCCTGGGATCATCCTGAAAGGATGGGGGGTGAGGAGGAAACGCAGGAAAGGACCTTCCCTGTCACTCAGGGAGCATCCCCTGGACTTGGAATCCCAGCCATTTAAAAAAGAATGGGCTTTGGACTTGTCCTTCAGATCATGTAACTAATACATGGTAACTGTAGAAAATTTGAAAAGTACAGAAATATGTGAATCAAACCATTGTAATCCTACCACCCAGAGAGAACTGTTAGTTAATATTTTAATGAATATCCTTCTGGATAGATGTAGAAATAGATATAAATATATATATATATATTGGTTTCATGAAACCGACACCAATAAGTATATGCAAATTGGTGGTCCATCCTTAAAAACCTGGCAACTAAAATATGTGTAGCCATATATACATACGTAGCATTCTTTTGCCTAAGTGTCTCTCACTTGCTCACCTGTGAGTCTCTGGAGGGCACAGGGGCAGGAGCAGTGAGTGGTGGGTGGGCAGGAGCAGTGTCCTCTAGGGCCATTGGTCACTCTGCTGGGTCTCTTCACGGTCCAGGCTTCAGCTTCCTGCAATCTTGGGGGAGGAGAATCATGGAGCTTTCTCATTCAAAAATACTCTGCTCTGTGAGCAGGTGCTCAGAGTTCGTTGAATTTCATCAAAATGAGTCACACCAAAGGTGTGAATGAGTGGCGACGTTGAAGGAGTTACCACTTCCTGGTTCCGCAGTGGTGCATCATCCTCTAACCCCAGACAGAGGCGCCACTATTGGTGGGAATTCAGGCAGCGGCAATGGCATGTCATTTTTCTATCCAAACACAAAGCTCTCAAGGCATTGCTTTGTCTTCAGGTGTGACCACCTCTTCCCAAAGCAAAACCTCAGGATCCTTACTCTGCAACTCCCTGCTCATTGTTAAATCAGCTTCAAACCTAAAAAAACCCCACTGAAAGTACAGTGATGCCTGAATTGAGTCTTAAATGAGACACAGGTGTTCACTAGGTGAGGCGGGAGAATGCTATGATACCACCTGGATTTACAAGCAACACTTGGTCATTCACATGAATAGATGGGACACCGCTGATTCCCTAAGGGACTTCTCTTTGCCCTGTGCTTTGGAGTGAGACAAATCTGGTTTTGAATCTCAACTCCGTCACATCCTAACGGTATGTTCTCAGGCAAGTCACATGAACCTGGGCATTCTAGAGTGGAGCCAAGGTAGAAATGCTGGAACAGTTTTGGAGGAGGTTTAGTCTGGCTGGAGCAGAGCATGAGAAGAGACAGGCAACAGGGGGCTAGGAGGATGGACTTGAATGCCACACCAGGGAAGACCACCAGGATTTTAAGCAAGGGCTGAATGGTACAATGATAGATAATATTAGGTGTTTTACCAATATCACAAGGGTTATGGTAAAAACCAACAGCATGCATTTGAGGAAGTGATTTGTGAACTAGATGCATACATTATTGGCAGCATTCTCTTCCACTTGGGAGACCATTATTGGCTCCATAGGCAGCTTGGTGGGCTTCCCACCCCCCACCCTCCATCCCAGGCATGCCCGTGAGATAATTTCAGTGTGGGTTGTCCTCACCCTCTTAGATCTGTTGTGGTCACATCCACAGCTCAGATGGTGTTTCTTAACCTCTGTTGGTCATGCTTAAGGCAAATTGGGGCGAGAGAGGTGCAGAGGGGAGGAAAAGAAAGAGGCCTTCCCAGCAGTTGGGGGCACCTGGGAGCTGGGCAGTGGGATGATGTGCAGAGGTGAGGTCTCCCCAGGACTCAGTGCTCCCAGGCACTCACGCTGATCTGTCAGAATCAATCATTAAGTTGGAGGCCAGGTATAGTGGCTCATGCCTATAATCTCAGCACTTTGGGAGGCCAAGGCAGGAGGATTGCGTGCATTCGAGACCAGCCCAGAAAACATAGTGAGATCCCTGTCTCTACAAAAAAATAGGAAAAATTAGCCGGGCATGGTGGCGTGTGCCTGTAGTCCCAGCTACTCGGGAGGCTGAGCCAGGAGGATCACTTGAGCCCAGGAGTTTGAGGTTTGCAGTGAGCTATGATTGCACCACCGCACTCCAGCCTGGGGGACAGAGAGAGACCGCTCTGTCTCAAAAAAACCAAAAAAATTGGAGCATCTTTCTCATGCCTCCAGTCTCTCCACTCTGCCTCCCATGCTACAACTGGGAAGCTGTGCAATACAGAGGGAAGAATCCAGGCCTGTGGGTTGCATAGACCCGGGTCTGAATCTTGCCCCTGTCCCTGATGGGTTCAGCACTGTGGGCAAGTGGTATAAACTCTCTAGGCCTCAGTTTTGCCTGACAAGTGAAAATAATATTATTTACTAATTCTTGGGTTATTGAGAGAATGAAATGAGAGATGCAAGCACTCAAGACATCTGAAGTAGAATTATTGTTATTAAAACTAATTGTTTTGTTCTCATATTTCTCCTGCTAGACTGAAAGCCCCTTGGAGGGCCAGAGTGGTTTCGTATTCATCTTCCTGTCACAAACAGTGTGGATTTATTTATCCCTTAGGATAAATCCCATGGTAGGCACAGTGCCTAGGGCCCATGATACTTTTAGGAGCTCATGAAAATGTTTTAATTTCTTTTAAAATCAGAAAAAATGAATAAAAGCCAGCCTGATTATATTTGTCTTTATATCAATGCAGTTGGAAAAATGTCACTTAAATAAATTATTGTTTATGGAGGAAGGGGCCCAAGAAGGCAAAGCGCCTCAGACTCCGAAAGTCACACTGAGGCCGGAGTCCAAGGGCTTGGGTGAGATGAGTTCGGCTGGAATCCCAGTTCCACGCTGAGCTAAGAGTGTGACCCAGAGACAGGCACTTATTTATCCTGTGCTCCAGGGTCTTCATCTGAAGATAGGGTCATTGACGAATCCTACCTCCCAGGTCATTGAATTCCACCCCTTTTTCCCTCTGGTTACATCTATAATTATGCACTCAACGTCTGTCTCTCCCCACTAAGCCTTATGCTCCACGAGGGCAGGGACCCTGTCTATTTTTTATTCCTACGTGTACTTTTTCAGCTCTCTTACCAAGTGCCATGCATTGCTCTAGACGCTTCAAATGCATGACATCAGCTATGAAGTGTGTTAGCCCCATTTCACAGATGGAGAAACTAAGGCAAGGGAGTCAAGAGCCTTGCCCCAAATCACACAGCAGGAAGTGGCAGGAAGGTGAGGGTTTGATCCCAGGACCTGCACTGCTAACCACGGCCTCTACCTATGACCCTGGGCCCACAGCCTGGCAGACACGAGGGGGAAAGGAGCACGTGCCGGAGGCAGACGTGGCCCAGAGGATGCTGCTTCCGATAACTGGAAATGAAGGTTTGTTCCCGGATGGGTGGCTGTGGGGTCGAGGAGGCAGCGAGTCATGAGGAAGCGTCTTCCTGGTAGGCAAGTGTTTTCCATGATGAAGGGGGAAACGTTCGGGCGGAGAGAATGATCTGACCACATCAAGCACCATAGGGATTCTCTCCTCACTGGTCACCCTGGGAAGCCGACCAGCTTGGTTCTCCCTGAGGCGGGGGAACCAACAAGCCCAAACTGGGCTCCCCAGGGCTCCAGGGCTGTCCAGCTTCCACTCAAGAGAAGAGAATTAAGCTCCATCTCCTGAAAAAATGACTATAAAAAAAAAATACATGGGTATATTTTAAAACCACCACAATACACTATATGCCACATGCAGGCTCGGCCATAAAATCTCCCTGTGCAGTCCCCCACCCCCTCTCTTTCCTCTTCTGCTCGCTGAATGAAGAGGACTCCAAGGTCCTAGAGGAGGAAAGAGGCACAAAATGGAAGAAAATTGGCTCCCTGAGTGTTGGCATGGAGGAGAGCTCCCTGGGCTGCTGCCATGTGGACTTCGTGAGAGGAGAAATAAACCCTTCTTATATATATGCACACACATTTACACATATGTGCACATTTATAAATATGTATATCTTTTTATATGCATTATATATGTATATATACACAGTCCCTGACTTAATGATGTTTCAACTTATGATTTTCAACTTTATGATAGCATAAAAGTGACATGTATTCATTGTGCTCCTCAACTTACAGTGGGGTAATATCTAGATAAACCCATCAAAAATTTAAAATATCGTAAGCTGAAAATACACTTTTGACTTATGGTATTTTCAACTTTATGATGGGTTTATCAGGACATAACCCCATTATAAGTCATGGAGCACTTGTACACGCATACATAAAAAATATGTATACATATATACATTTCTTACTGGTTCTGATTCTCTGGAGAACCCTGATTAGCGCCCAACGATATGAGAATGGTTGAATAAAGGATGGGTCATACATACCATGGTGTGTTGTGAGGGTTAATTCCAGCAGCCCTGGAATTGGCACGAGCTGATTCTCTGAAATAAGAGCTGCTCCTACACAGCACTGACCCCTGGTCAAGGCATTGAAAGTACTGATTGATAGTGTTGTTTTGTAACCGTGGGTCTGAGGGGTTCCAAGGCGGTTTGTACTAGCTTGTCAGCAGTGTTTATTTTTCTTTTCACTTTTTTCAGCATTGTTCATTGATAGCAATGAGATGAATGATTTCTACCTGGTTTTGGGGAGACCCATGGAGGACTGCGCTGTTGGAGCTGGTGACACAGCAAGAAATGTGTCTACATGAGCAACAGGGTATCAGATGCCCTGGTGGATGGAACTGGAGACCATTCTTCTAGGAGAAGTATCGCAAGAATGGAAAAGCAAACACCACATGTACTCAATACTACATTGGAACTAATCAGTGAACACTTATGTGCATGTATGGAAGTAAAACTCAACGGAAATCAAGCAGGTGGGGGGGGAGGGGATGGGTAAAGGCACACCTAATGGGTACAGTGCACACTATCTGGGTTAAGGGCACACCTACAACTCTGACTCAAACTGTACAAAAGCAAATTATGTAACCTAAACATGTGCACTCCCATAATATTCTGGAGAAAAAAAAGGATGCCCTGGTGGAAACTCCATCCTGAGCTTCCTAGTTCCGAGGTATCCTGTGACATGTATGTGATCCTAGAGAGAAAGTGTGCCCTGTACGGCCTTTCCAGAGAAGGGACAATCGGAGTCTGCACCTGGACCCCTTGATGTCTTGTTTTAATGCTGTTGCCGCGTTAAATAAATGCTTCTGTAGCAACATACAGTAGCTTTTTAAGAACTGTCAATTTCAATCCTGCGGCTCTTCTTTAGCCATCAAACCCCCCCAGCGACCACTGTTCGTTCACATGGGATGGTAAGCAGCCCTGGTTTCCAAGAAAGCATTAGATTGACATGTACAGCCTGGAAGGAGGTTCACAATGTAAGTGAACAGGCAAGTTGCAGACTCGTATGTAAAACATGATTCCCTCCTTATTTCCTTTAAATGTGCGATGCTGTATATTCTACAAACATATCTAGAAATACATATATGCTTCCTTGATTTTTCTTCTAATTTTCTACATAATTAGAGGGAAAAGTAAGGAAGCGTGCACACCAAATTGTAAATGACAGTTACCTTATTGGGGGGTTGTGGAGTAAGGGAATGGAATGGGCTAGAATGTCTACTGCTAGGGTTTGAATGTTTGTGCTCTTCCAAAATTCGTGTTGAAAGTTAATCCCCAATGCGACAATATTCAGGGGTGTGGCCTTTAGGAGGTGATTGGGTCACAAGGACTCTGCCTCACCAGTGGGATTAAATGCTCTTATAAAAGGAGAGAGTTTGCCTCTTCTCACCCCTCTGTCCCTGCTGCCATGGGGGGACACAGCGTTCCTCCCCTTGGGAGGATGTAGCAACAAGGTACCGTCCTGGAAGTGGAGAGCAGCCCTCACCAGCCCCCGAACCTGCTGGAGCCTTGACCTTGGATTTCCCAGCCTCCAGAACTGTGAGAAATAAATTTCTATTCTTTATGAATTACCCAATATGCAGCATTTTGTTACAGCAGCATAAACAGACTAAGACAGAAATTGGTACCAGAGAAGGGGGCCTGTTGCCATAACCAATACCTGAACATGTGGGAACAGCTTTGGGACTGGGTAGTGGGTGGAGGCTGGAACAGCTTTGAAGTGCACGCTGGAAAAGCCTGTATTGCCATGCGTGGAGCATTCCGGGTGATTCTGCTGAGGGCTCAGAAGACGAGGAAAGCTGCAGAGAGAGCCTCAGTCTCAGGGAGTGGCTAAATGGTGGTGAACAGAATGCTGGTAGAAATCTGGACAGAAAAGCCCATTCTGATGAGGTCTTAGAGGGAAACGAGGAATGTCTTATTGGAAGTTGGAGAAAAGACCATCATTGTTATAGAGTAACAAAAACTTGGCTCAATTGTGCCTGTGTCCTGGTGCTTTGTGGAAAGCAGAATTTAAGAGAGACGAACCAGGATATCTGGTGGAAGAAATCTCTAAGTCAAACATTCAGGGTGCTGCATGGCTTCTCTTGACTGCTTATAGTAAAACTTGAAAGGAGAGAAGTGATTTAAAGACAGAATTTATAATCAAAAGGGAAGCAGAATGTAACAATTTAGAAAATTCTCAGCCTGGCCATGTAAAGAATAAAAAAGTGTGTTTAGTGGAGAAAACCAAGGGTGTGGCCAAGTGACCATCTGATAAGCAGATTAGTAGGAATAGCAGGAAGCCAGATGCTATTTGCCAAGACATGGGAGAATGACCCTGCAGACACTTCAGAGATCTTGGAGACTGCCCCACCCATCACAGGCCCTGAGTGCCAGGGCCTTGAGGGCAGAATGATTTCAAGGGAGGGGCCCAGGGCACCACTGGGACCTCAAGATCGCTATCCAGGGCCACCTCAAGTCTCTGCTCCCCAGATTCTGGCACAGCACTCCTTGGGGGCCCCAGCTCTGGCTTGGGGGGCCCAGGTGCAGTTTGGGCCACTGTTCCAGAGGGCATAAGTGGTGAGGCTTGGCAGTGTCCACATGAGGCTAACTCTGCAGGCATGTAGAGTATACAAGCTACCTCCACCTAGATTTCAGTGGATGCCTCAAAGAGCCTCGGGACCCACCCAGAGAAATGCCACAGAGGTGGGGCCGCTGCAGAGAGCCCTCACCAGGGCAATGCCTAATGGAGTCATGGGAGCAGGCTGTCCCCAGGACTCCAGAAGTGTAGAGCCACAGGAGTGCAATCCCTGCCTGTGAGAGCCACAGGCAGGCTGCTAACCCGTAAGAGATGTCTACTTCTGGAGCTACTTCCAGTACCAACTGTTTTAGCCTTTGTTCCGCCATAAGCAGAGCCTCAGACAAATGCTTGTGCTCAGCTGGTTCATCTGGGAAGGGATCCCAGAGCAGGAGGGAGAGGAGGTGTAGAGCAGGTAAGGAGAGAAAACCAGTATAAGATGCATTACTTAGTTGGGCCATCTCTATAGATCACCTCTGCAGGTCTTGTTTAATCCTGCAAGACAATTTCAGGGACCCGAGGAAACAAATGTCTGAGCTGCCCACCTGGAGGATAAAAGGGAAAAGCATTTACTCACTGTCTCTGCCTCCCCCTCTCAATTCATCAAGGGAGATCCCACAGGCATTAACCCCTGCCCCCCACTTTCCAGGTTGCATATGTAAACGCCAAGGAGGTGGCCATGGATGTCTCAAAGGACAAAAAGTAGAAGGTGTAGGGCATGCGCCTGTGGGGGGCTTTGTCAGGTTGCACCTGTGTAAAGTTGCTCACCTGTTCAGAACCGGTCATGCGATAGAGCTGGAGTCAGAGGATTTTAAATGGAGTGCAACAGGTATCCAACACAGATCACCCAGACGAGTCCTATCCGTTAGAGCGGTTGAGGCTGATGCTCAAATGTGATTATGCTACAAATAGTCCAAAGCATTGGGAGTCGCTTCTTTAGGAATTGCCCACAGAGACAGTTAGGAGCCAAACAAGAAAATCAGTCTCTCACACTATTTAATTTTTAAGCCAAAACGGTATGCCCAGTTTAATTAACCTCCTTATTAACCCTAAGTTAGCTATTCCCAAAGAAAGAATATATCCCAGTATGATGAACCAGTGCATTTCAAAATTTCAGAACTATAATATAAAAGAGTAAGACAAGCAACAGTTTCATTACTTTAATGTGTGTATCTGCATGTATCTGCGAATAAACGTATCTGTGTATTTACATATGGATCCATGTTGTGCATGTAACTGTGTTTGTCTGGGTCTGCACTGTATTATCCATCTGTGAGTTGGTGTGTGTGTCTGTGTATATTGTGTGTATTGACCATCTGCAATGTGCCAATCACTGTGCCAGGCACGGGGCGGAGGGGGAGGGGGAGGGCAGTGTGCACGGTGCAGGGACTCCATCCTCATGGCGCTTACATGGCAAATACAGTCTCTCTTGCCTAGTAGTGAGAAAGGTCATAGCTGAAAACATGCAACTCTTAATTTCTGGTTGTGATAGGCAGAATAATGCGCCCCCCTCCCCAAGGATGTCCACATTTTAATCTCTGGAACCTGTGAATTGTTATGTCACATGATAAGAGGGAATTAAGGTTGCAGATGGAATTAATCAGCTGACCTTAAGATAAAGAGATTATTCTGGATTATCCACGTGGGCCCAGTGCCATCACAAGGGTCCTTAAAAGATGGAAGAGGGAGGGAGAGAGTCAGAGTCAGAGTAACGGGGTGTGAGGAAGGCGCTGCCGGCTGTCTCTGGCTTTGAAGGTGGAAGGGGGCTGTGAGCTGAGGAATGCGGGCAGCCTCTAGAAGCTGGAAAAGGCAAGAGGGTGGACTCTCCCCCACACCCTCCAAAAGGAACACAGCCCTGCCGACACCTTGATTTTAGCCCAGTGAGAACCACTTTGGGCTCCAACATCCAGAACTGTGGGATAATAAAATCCGTGGTAATCTGTTACAGCAGCAACAGCAAACGAACATCCCTGTGAAAACTGGGTTCTTGTCTAACAGGCTCTCCCTTTGCTCTGCTTCCAGCCCACAGCTCCGCTTACAGGTGCATCGAGCTGCTTTTCACATCGGGGTTGGGTTGAAAAGTCTAGACAGTCCAAATTAACCTTGAACATGCCCGAGTTGCCCATCCTGTAGACGGCAGGGGCCAGGACCTACTGGTGTAGAGCAGACCAACAAGGTCCCCTCGCCCCAGGGCACCCTCCCCGAGGGGCGCGGCCAGCTAAACTCCTCACACCCTTTGAATTGTTTCTCTCTCCCTCTAGGCATATTAAATTTTCATAAATTCAAAGAGCATATGCTGCAACTCCACTGTAATCTCAGATTCGTTCTTATTTCCTGACTTTGCTAAGGAGAAAATGGAAAAAAACAAAAGCTTCTACTTGTATTGTGGCTTGTTCTTTTTTATTACAGAATATATCCAGCATACAGAGGCGTGTGGAGAACATAACCCACATCTGTGTGCGCATCACCCACCTCTGGCGAATTCTAGCATCATTCTACGTTTGATCCCCATCAATTTACTTAAAAAAGTAAATGAAATGTTACACATAGTTGAAGTCCAGTGTCCTACTTACCTGTCGGGTGCTGTCCCTGCCCCCTCGTCTGCCAGGAGCACGCCCCATTACTGATTTTGATATTTCTAGCATTCCTGTGCATGCTTTTATACCTCTGTTACCCAGATGCGTGTGTACCCATAAACAGCAAAGTATCAATTTACACGTTTAGAAACACGACATAAACGGTATCTTTCTGCAATTTGCTCCCCTACCCTCCAGCTCAACCATGTGTGTTTGAGATTTATTCACATTGATACATGTAGCTCTGATGCATTCTTTTTAACCCACTGAATAACATTTGATGTCATGAAAACACCAAAATTTGGTTATCTGTTCTCATGTTTATAGGTATTTAGTTTGTTTCTAATTTTTCTTTGATACAAACACAGCATCAGTGAACATTCTTGTACATTTCCTGGTGCCCTTATGCCAGAGTTCCTCCCAAGGATATACTTAGGAGGGAAATTGCTAGGTCAAAGGATGTGTTTAGCTTTGGCATTACTGGTTATTTCCAAATTGCTTTACACACAGTAGTCTCACCAATTTCCTACTGGCAGCATATGTAAGCTTACTTTAATCCGTATTGTGATCAACACATGTTAGTTTCTGCCCATCGGATTGCCAAGGGTCTTGTCCTTCTCAGTCCACGGTTACATACAAGAACTCCACTGATTTTCACAAGAACCTTGGGCAGAGGTGACACAGGCCTTACTTATGACCACCTGGCAGAAGGACACACTGACACCCAGGGAGGGGATGGTGAGCCCAGCACAGCTGACTGTGGCCCATCAAGAGCCGAATGAACCCTTGGGTTCCAGGCATTCATCACACCATGGGGACTGGTGCATAGTCAGAACACAAGCTCTGCAACCCACCTTTAGAGAATAAAAGATATTTAAACAATTTGTACTATGTCAACAGCTACGCACGCTAGCAGAGGGCACAATAATTACCATTTTTATGGAGGTTTATATTTCACAAAACACTTTTATAGCCATTCCTTTTTTGATCCTGACAACAACTCCATAAAAAAGACTTGGATTATCACTGTTCCCACTTCACAGATACGAACAATGAGGCTAATAGTCAATGGAAGATTCAATCTTGAACCTGTTTGCCTTTAAAGTATGTCTTCGGTACACACTTGGAGATGGCGTGTCTGGGAGCTGAGAATTCTTAATGTGTACTGTGGGCACAGGTGGGTCTGTGCCATCTCTCCCAGCCTCCTGCACAAGTGCCCCTGGCAACTGAGGTCACATCACAAACACCTCCTCTCGTGGTGAGGTTCAGCCCCAGGTTCTATACAGCTGGAGTCAGACTGCAATAGCCTCCTGGCTCTGCCACCTGGTAGGTCTGTGACCTTGGGCGAGTTACTTTCTCTCTGTGCCTCAGTTTTCTCATCTGAAACATGGGGGTGGTAGTACCTCCCTCCCAGCAAGGTCGTACGAAGCAGCTAAGGTAACACATGTCCCGTGGCAGATACACAGAGAGTACACGAACACTAGCTCTTACGAAGAAGACTGTAATCGTGACTTCTGACTACCTGCAGGATGGGGCGGTGGTCTTGGTGAGGAAGGAAACACCATGGGCAAGCTCAGCACAGCACAAGTCACCGATTTGGTGACTTCAGAAGACAGCCCACCTGCGCAGGGTAAGGAGGGCTCTACCCTGGAGATGCTGGCTCATGGCACCCGAGCATGGGACCGGGGGAGCCACGGCTAGTGTTAGGCAGGCGTCCTGCAGGAATATCTGTCTGGTCACTGGAAGGGCCCTTGTAAGTCCACATCTTCATTTTTCTCATGGCTTGAAAAACGTCGAAGGATCGTAGCCCGAGGGCTCACTGTGGGCTGCCGTGGCTGACCGTGAGCTGTTTCCAGGGCAGGGCTCAGGGAGGCCAGGCCAAGCAGATTGGGTGGGGGAAACCTGAGATGAGTGAGTGGCTAAAGATGTGTTAATGAGCTACTCTCGATTTCAGTCCATCTCAGAAGGCCTCGTCCGTGATTTGGGAAGCGACCCAAGGTCATTGTTGTTCTTGACACGAAGCTCATCATCAGCACCACGACAGAGGAGAAAGGACGTACGATTAGAAGGCAGGAGAGTGGGGGTCAGCTCCCAGTTCTCCATGTGTTTATCCAGGTAAACTTTAACCTTTGTAAGCCTTAGCATACAAGGGAGCTAAAACTCCCATCCCACCTGCCCCAGAGCACTGTAGTATCACAGGAAACAACATGCACGAGAATGCCCCGTGACTGCAAGCGCAAGGTAAACCGCGCCAATCGTGTGACTGGCACTGAGCTGTCCTGCTCTAGGCATTCACCTGGGGTGGGGGAGTAGGGAGCCATCTGTACCCTCTCCCCTGGGTCAGGCACACATTTCCCAGGGTAGCTGTTTCCCTCTGCGATCATGCGACAGCCTGGAACTCCACCCAGCCTTCCCAGAAACAAGATCTATGACTGTGGTGTCACAAGTTTCCTATTCTATTCAGGTGAGACATTCAACCACAGGGACAATCACATAGTTAGCTGGTGACAGGAGTCAGAGTCATGGGCCCAGAGTCATGGTCCTTTAGAGGCAAAGTTCAAACACCAGCTCTGTCCCTTGCAGGCAGGGTGACCTTGGAGAAGTCACTTACCCTCTCTGAGCCTCAGTTAAGTCATTTGTCAAATGGAAGAAATAGTATCTATTTTGTGCTGTTATGAGATGTGAGACTACACATGCTTGTCACACAATAAGTCTTCCACAAACGGTGGCTGCAAGTTTAATCTTCCTGGGCCTCTAATTTCCCATCTGTGAAATGGGGACAATAGCTGCTCCCTGGCCAGGCTGTGGTAGAGATGAAACGAGACAGTGCATGAGGCAAGCACAAGATGGCCTCGTTGCTGTACGCTCCATGGGCACAAAACCTGGGTTCGCTTCATTCTGTAGTGAATGCCCAGTGCCCTGTAGAATGCCTGGCACACGCCCGAGGCTCTTTGTAAACATCTGTGGAATGAGCGAATAAACTAAGTGCTCCCAAAATGGTAACTGCAGATTGCTTTAACTTGTCTGAGTCTCAGCTTCCTCACCTGTAAGATGGGAGGGCTGTCGTGAAGACTAAGGGCTTCCAGCCGGTGCTGCAAACACTCCCTGACCCTGAGCGGTCCTGGCACCCCACTCCCTGGGCACACACCACGCGAGGCAGCTGCGTAAGTAAGAGCGATGTTTACTGAGCGATACAGGACTGAGTACTATGAAGGGTTTACAAGGATGGAAACACCCCCACCCCCGCCCCGGCCACCCCGACACCCAGAGACTACAGTACTTAGAAGTTACACACAACGGCCATAACTGCTGGATATCTGTTCTTAACAAACAAACCATAGCATATTTATACTGTATCACATCGAGTGATTATAGAAATCCATATATATATTGCTTGTATAAAATCTTTTTTTTTGTAAAAAATATTAAAAAAAAAAAGTATAAAAAACATGTGCAGTTGAAAGCCCTGCTCGGACAGCCAGTCTGTAAACATTCAGTGAGTATGTGCTTTGGAAGGGCGCCCGCGCCTCAGTGCCCACAGCAAACTCCAGCAGGGCCGGCGAGGGTGCGCCCAGCTGCCGCGTCCCGGGCAGGGCCGCACTGGACCGAGGCAGGCAGGTGTCAGGGTCCCAGCACGCCCCTCTCCAGCGAGGCACCAGGGGCGGGGCAGGAGGATTGCAGTTGCATTCTGAGTTCCATCCTCAGCCGCATTTTGGTTGCAACTCATGGCTTTTCCTGGCTGCTCGGAGGTCCCTCGGGCGGGTGTCCTGGCGGAGAGGCTGGAGATGTGCCCGAGGTTGGGCATCTCTCTGGCCCAGGCGCCTCTGTCCTGCCTCCTTCAAGCTGGGCCCCAGGCAGGACAGCCCTACCCCCAGGTCGACTTTGGTCTCAGCGCTTGGTCCCTCTGGGATTCTTCAGCCCGCTCTTCCCCTGGTGTGGCTGATCTGAGTTTCACAAAAAAGCCCGGCTGACGCTGGCTGTGCTGAACCTCATCGCATAGTTTGTCATGCACCAAGGAAGGGCCCTCTGGGAGCCCCCTCCTCCCCCCTCTTCGTCTCTTTTCTTCCTCCTCCTCCTCCTCGTCCTCTTCCTCCTCCCAGCCCATGGTCACTTCTTCTCGAGCTGCTCCAGCAGCGGGTTGCCTTCTGACTCGGGGGTCTTGACGCTGTCGGTCCGGACGATGCAGGTGGGGCGGTGCCGGTTCAGCATCAGGATGAGCTGCTGCCGCTCCTGCTTCAGCTCCTCGATCTGGGTCTTTAGCTCGGCGTTCATGAGTTCCAGCCGCTCGGATTCCTGTGCACAAGGACAGAAACACGCCGTAAGCTTCTAGCACAGACCAGCTCTGGGGAGAGGCTCTGCCTGCGGGTAGGCACAGGGCATGCTGGCTGGCACTCACCGGTTTTCTGCCTGCCGGGTTCCCACTGAAGGAAACACAGAGCCTGCCATTGAGCCCCCGGGTTAAGTGGCTTCCTGCAGACAGTGCCCACGCCTGTGACACTGGCCTGTGTCACAGTGGGATGAATCCAGGCTATACTCTGGGGCCAGCCAGGCTCATGTCCCACCTTCCTCCCCTCCCCCAACCCATTCCAGCCTCAGTGGCCTCTTCGTTGTCACTCAGATATGCCAAATACTCTCCTGCCTCAGGGCCTTTGCACAAGAAATAAAGGGTGGGAAAAGAATGGAGGCCAAGTGGCTCTCAAGCAGGTCTATGGAGGGTCTGTGAGGGTCCAAGGTGATCCACAGATGGCGGTGCAAAGGCAGAAGGCTTTGATGTGTGACAAATGCGTGTTGGGGCTATTTTGGCCTGTGGGATCAATGAGCCCAGTGTGAGCATATTATTCCTCTTAAAACATGTGTTTTCTGGCTATTAGTCTATAATTATTTAAATAATCTCTTCCTTATCCCCATAATCCGGACACTTTGCTCACAGAGAGGCAATCGACAGCCATCCTGCTGGGTCCAAAATGAGCTTTCAAATAGACCTCACGTGAGATTCCCAGTGAACATCCAGCTCAATGGGAAATGCTCCCGGGAAAGGAAGGAGTGTTGATAATTTGATGGTGGGCGGAGGGAGCGGTGTCACATGTTCATAGCGTGGATAGGGCATGGACAAATCAATTCAAAGCTTAGGGATGAAACAGTAAAACAGACAAGTATCGGAATGGTTTTTCTTGGGCTGTGTCTAAAAATTATAACCAGTTTGAGAGGGGAAATTTATTCAGGGGCCAGCAAAGTTTTAGATCAGTTGTTCTCAACTAGGAGTGATTTTGCCTCCCAGGAGACATTTGACAATGTCTAGAGACATTTTTGGTTTGGTTGTCACAACTCAGGGGAGGGTGCCACTGGCATCTAGCAGAGAGAGGCCAGGGATGCGCTCAAAATCCTACAAGGCACAGGATGGCCCCTGCAACAAGAACCATCTGGCCCAAAATGTTGATAGTGCAGAGACTGAGAAACCTGTCTCAGTCAAAGAGCAGCCATGGCAGCCATGGCTGCAGCTGCGTGCGTGATGCCCGGACAGCCTGCGAGCCCAGGGCCCGCCTGCCCTCTGGCAGGGTGCAGGTGGAGCAGCCTCCCCTGGGGTCTCCGGGGCCCTCGGTGGGGCCCACGCCCTCCCCCCACAGTGCTGTCTTCCTCACACCAGCCGGTCTGACCAGATCATTCCATGTGCTCACCCCCGAGGTGGCAGCCTGGGCGCCCAGGGAACTCAGAACTGCTGAGATCTGCAGGCCTCGTGACCAGAAGCAGAGAGAAAACAGCCTCACAAAAGGAAAAAACTGCTCAGGGGGAAAATATTAAACACCAGCTATGGAGGTTTTTAGTTCAACAGGCTGAGACACGACTGGGAAGATGGCCTGGTCCTCGGTTCTCAGAATTCTGAAAAGAAGTCCATCTCAGAGGACAAGGACGGGACCCCTCAGGCCGGGGCACTTACGTGCCAATTTTAGCCACCTGCTCTCTGGGTCTGACTCACCGGTGACCTTGGGAGCCTCTCACAAACCTTCTGACTACCCAGGTCCCCCCAGGCCAAACTGAAGCTCTGTCTTCAAATTCTCCTCTGCCTCTGCCTCTACGAATCTCAGAGCCACCCACCCACCCACGAAGATTTGCTGAGGACCTGCTGTATACAGTGAATGCTCCAAACGCCATGAGCTCCCAGCATGGCCCTTGGGGAGCTTCCACCCTAAGGGGAAGGAGAAATTCATACGGCCGGGCGGAGCTTGCTGGGTGACCACCACCCAGGGTTCGGAGGACCGTCAGAGAGGGCTAAACAGCAGGTTTGACCTTGGGCTTGAAAGATGGGTGACTCTGGTTGGGTAGAGAAGATACAGAGGACTTTCAGGTAGGCAGCCCTGAGTGAACAAGGACACAGACACGGGAAGACTAAGGATGTGTTTAGAGGAGAAAAATGTTCCAGTGTGACCACAGCTCACTTTAGGACATAGCAGGGCACAAAGCCACAGTGGTGAGTTTAGAGCCGGCCTGTGGCTCCGGAACTCTTGTGGGTTTAGCATCAGAGTCTAGAGCCGGTTCCTTAACGTCTCAGTTATCTTGTCTGTGAAAAGGCGAGGATTGTGGGGATTAAATGAGCCCACGTGGAAAAGCATTTTGTAAACCAAAGGGTTAGAGAGGCTTAAGGAATTTTTACTTTAACGTATGAGCAAGAGAACAGTAGGAAGAGGAAAGAGAAGAAGAGAAGGAGGATGTTTCCAAGTAAAATCGTCAGGTCTTGGTGACTGCCTGGATTCGGAGAAGGAAGGAGACAGCGCAGAGAGCTGACTGTGAGCCCCAGGAAGGGTCCGGGGAATGGAGCCGGGGACGAAGCTGTTCTGGAGAGCAGGGGAAAGGACGAGGAAGCAGTTTGGTGTGGGGTACAGCGAGTTTGAAGTTCAAACTGGACATGCAAGGGGAAGCGTCGGACAGAACTCAATGGTGCCACCCCCAGATCCACCCGCTGGGAACGACCGCGTGTCAAACCAACCCTGTGTGCGTCACACAGAAAGACCAGCGAGGTGTGGGGCAGATTGCCTCACACGTGCAGTTATCACAGGAATGGCATCACATTCTGTTGGCTGGAAAATGTTAGAGCGTATCATGGGATATCCTGAGTTCCCACTGTTTGGCTGTCAGAATGTAAATAACTGCTGTTTAGTTTTATTTCCTTCTGTATTCAAGGAGCTTTCGCTTGGTGCTACATATTTATTTACTGCATAAGTTGAAGTTCAGAAGAATCTTTTTTAACCACGGTTGTAGATGTGGTTTGTGGCTTTATAATAGCAATTACCTGATTTGTTTTCCTAATTAATGAAGAACTGGGCTAGGATCTTCCACATGTTAATTATGCAGTGAATAGCTCTGCATTTTTGCTTATTGTTTTGCCTTCTGGAAGATGTTTATTGCCCTAGAGAAAATGAAACCATTTGTTGTTTTAGAATAGAATTAATGCAAGTTAAGTTTCTGCCTCCTACGCTGCAGTCAGCAAAGGCGGTAGGAAAATACCAGCGCAGGGCTGGGGGTCCTGGCTTTTCATCCTGGCTGTGTGACCTTGGCAAAGTGACGTTGCCTCTCTGGGGCTCAATTTCCTCCCAGAAAATATGATGACTGGCCCAGGGGACTTAAGCATTAAGACTGTCTGAATGTATAAAAAGAAAATAAAAGTTACTCTAAAGCACATAAAACAGAATTCCACTTAGTTTTTGTAAGAGTTAGGAAGCAGCCTGATGTGGCCTTCTGAGCCAAAAAACCCTATCTGGATTGAAGCCCTGACTCTGCTACCCACTAGCTGTGCCTCTGCAGACAAGTTTCCCGATTTCTCTGAGTCTGGGCCACCCTAGTAACGTGCTGGGCGGTAGAGAAAGTTCAGGGTTGTAGCCTGACTCGGCTGCTGTGTTGTCTTGAGGAAACCTTTAATCCCTCACGATGCTTGTCATTGCCTCGCCTCCCCCGAGAGTCGCTGTGACTTCAAGGCAAGGGTGGTGATGAAGAGCGTGAGATGGTATCACTGCTACCAATACCCAGAGAACCTGTGTTAGGCACAGCAGCGCGACAGAGGCCAGTGTGAGAGAAGGGAGAAGCCTAGGGCCACTGCTTCTGACTGCAGGCAGAGGACATATTGAGGTAGCCCAGGGTCCTGCAGGGTGTCGGCCTGACCCGTCCCAAAGCCTGCCCTCTGCCTGGGGTTCAGGGCTTTGGCTGGTCTATGCAGGTGAACTCTGAGATGTAGTAAGAATCTCCCAGGGGTGGATCTGGGTGCCCAGGGGTCAAGGGTGGTGGTGGGGTGACTTTTATAATATATCGATATATACAGTCCTCCCTCAGTATCCATGGGGCATTGGGTCCAGGACTCCCCGAGGACACCAAAATCCAAGGATGCTCAAGTTCCTTATATAAAATGGCATAGTATTTGCATATAACCTCCCATACACATTAAATCACTCCTAGATCACTTATAATACCTAATACAATATAAACGCTATGCAAATAGTTGCTATGCTGCATTGTTTAGGGAATACTGACAAGAAAACAAAGTCTGTACATGTTCAATACAGATGTTTCTTTTTCCCCCCAATTTTTTTTTTTTTTTTTTTTGAGACAGAGTCTCGAGTTGCCCGGGCTAGAGTGAGTGCCGTGGCGTCAGCCTAGCTCACAGCAACCTCAAACTCCTGGGCTCAAGCAATCCTTCTGCCTCAGCCTCCCAAGTAGCTGGGACTACAGGCATGTGCCACCATGCCCAGCTAATTTTTTTTATATATGTGTATTTTTAGTTGTCCAGATCATTTCTTTCCATTTTTTAGTAGAGATGGGGTCTCGCTCTTGCTCAGGCTGGTCTCGAACTCCTGACCTTGAGCGATCCACCCGCCTTGGCCTCCCAGAGTGCTAGGATTACAGGTGTGAGCCACCGCGCCCGTCCCCCAAATATTTTTGATCCTCAGTTGGTTGAATCACGGATGTGGAGCCCACAGATATGGAAGGCTGACTGTATGTGTGTGTGTATGTATTACACACATATATACATATATATCCCAATCATATATGTATTCCTTTATTTAATAAATAATTAATATCTATTAATAATATAGGTACCTCGTAGCCTTGTTAATATCTTATATCTTATACCTTGTTAATATCTTAATATCTTATCTGTTAAAAATAAATTACGAGAACATCCCCAAGGTCTGCAGGCACGGACCATCAACATGGCCATCTGCATCTGTGCCCTAAACCTCACACCCAACCTCGCTTCCAAGGCCAGCAGGGGAGCACGGGGGTAAGGGGAGGACGGGGCCTGGGCCCAGACGGTGCTGCCCAAATCTCCCTCCCAGGCCCCGAAGCTGCACGCTTCTCTCTCACTGGGACAACACAACCCCCCCGAAACCAATCTCCCCACCAGAATCTGTGCCCACACTGCAGCAGAGGGATCTTTTGAAGGCATGCCTCTCCCCTCTGGAAACCCTTCGATGGCTCTCCGTGACCACAGACTTTATCATCCTGACGGGGACACTTGTGAGAGCGAAAGAGGGGCTGCTAATCATTGGGCCAGGACGACAGGCACAAACTGGGGTGTCCCGGGCAATCCAGCACACAGGCCGACCCTACACAGGAAGGATCTGGGCCCTGCCTGCCTCTCCACTCCCCGACTTAGTACTCAGAACTCCAGCCACCCGACATTCTTCCAGGGCCTAAACACACCCCTAAACGATACCTTGTGCCTGTGCTTGTGCCGCTCCTGGTAACCCCTGACATCTCCTTAGCTCCTACTCTCTTCCACGTCTCAGTTGAAGCAGTCTTTCCTCTGCCTAGGCTGGGACAGGGCCCCTGCTGAGTGATCTCCCAGCTCGCCGGGCTTGCTCAGCGTAAGGCTCAGCCCACGTCACCATTCCTCGTTTCCTGTCTGCCATCCCACCGCAGACCTCGTCCGCCTGTCCGCTGTGCAGGGGACACTTGCTAACACTTGCTGGCTGGGCGGATGGATCAGGAAATGGGTGGATGAATCCGAGCCCAGGGCTTGCTAGCACCGTGACCTTGGGCAAGCAACTTGACCTCTCTGAGCTACAGGTCAGTCCCTAAAATGGGGATAATTAATTAATATTCACCTCACTGGAATGTTATAAGGATTAAATGAGACACGTGAAATGCCTGGCACGCAGTAGGTGCTCAGCAAGTGCTACCAGAATGTGAGAAGCAGCGAGTGTTGTTTAGTTGACACGTTTATTGTGCCGGTGTGTTACTGGCGTGCTGTGCACTCGGGCCTGTCTTGCTGCCAACTGGCTGGCCAGCCTCAAAGGCAGGGACCTTATGTGAAGCTTCTCTACTCCCTGTGGTGCCTTGCCCAGTGCTGCCATGGCAGGCACCTGGTGCTGGAAATGAGCTATGCAATACCCCATCTGTCTTGAAGCATCTTAGAAACTTCTTGAAAACTTCCAGCCCAATGTTGTGCCACCACCTCTTTCAAGGTCGTTCTGGGGGTCTATCTCCTGCCTACAATAACCATTGCCCTGCCCTAGACACTTGCAGCCTGGAGGGATACACATGGCCCTACGCTGTCCCCACCATGGCCTCAGGATAGCTCTCTGCTTGTTGTGAGCATGAGAAGAGATCCACAGACCCCCAGTGTCCAAAAACACGAGGCCAACCCTGCCTTGTCTCCCCAGCTCCCACAGGGAGCCCATGTCTGCCCCTCCTGTATGTCCCCTGGTGCACCCAGCACAGCGCAGGGCACTTAGTACATCCTCACGACACTTGTTGAATCAGCGAACAAACAAAAGGATAAATGAATGAAGCAGAGCCAATATAGCAAGGGACAGGTGCTTTGAGGTTGGCTGCAGGCTTGACTCTCAGTGCTACCACTCGGTTGCTGAGAGGCGACCAAGAGGCAAGTTACTTAACCTCACTGTGCCTCAGTTTCCTCTTCTGTAGAAAGGGAATAATGAAGTCACCCACCTCATGGTTCTTATGCCAATGAAATGAGATAAGGCACACACAGCACTTAGCACCGTGCCCAACTTTACAAATACTGGCAACTATTGTTAATTATCGCATACTTGTAGAATGGCACCTGACCCGTTATGTTATTATTATACATGGTTATTATCATTGTTCAGTGATGAACCAGTGATGGGGGTTGGGGGGGTTGGGCTTCTTCCCGTTTTGGCTTGTTGGGTTTTTTGGCCTTGTTCCCCCTTGCCCTGGCCTTCCCAAATTCCAGGGGGGTTTTGGGGGCCGGGCTTCGGGGGGGGGAAGGACCAACCCTTTTGTTTGGCCCCTTCCGGTTGAAGGGGCGGTTGGGCCGGAGGGAAAGGCCCCCACTCCCGGCTGACCTCTGGAGGCAGAGCTGACCTCTGATCTCTGGGGACAGCAGCAAAGAGCTCAGGGGCCATCTTCAGTGGGGCTGAGGGGCTGGCCAGATGGGATCCAGGGCTGGCTGAGCCAGTAGCCGGCCCAGGGGCTGTGTTCTCTGCCACATGCAGGATGTTACCTCCTAGCTCCATTAGCACCCACCCTAGACACCTTCGGTAGCTACCAGGGGACCAAAATGGGTAGTAGCAGTCCTGGGTCATCCTGGTCAGTTAGCACTAAGGGTCTAACCTCGCAGAGGGGAACTTGACCCCTCCTTCCTTCTCTGGGCTTCCAGGGGGTGAACATGGGCAGGAATTGCTGCAGGCTGGCCTGTCTTGGTGGGGGGCTGGTATTAGATGGGAGGCGGGGAGGACCGGAGGGGCCGAGGTTGCCTGGGCAGCTGCCAGCAGGTGCACAACGACTGCGCGTCATTTGACGGCCTCTCCTGGCCCAGAGTGCACGAGCCCTCTCTGAGGAATGGGCAGGCCCGCGCCCGGCCAGCTGCCCCGCTCACCCGCTGCAGAAACTCCGTGCGCTCCTTCTTCTTGTTCCGGCATCGGGCCGCTGCGACTTTGTTCTTCTCCCGGCGCCTTTTCCTTCGCTCCTCTTCCTCGTCTAGCTGTGAGGGCACAGAGCCACGGATTAGACATGAGGCAGGCCTGGAGTGTAGCTTCCCTCCCGACACACAGACAGACGGAGGGACAATTCCCCCTTCCTGACCCCCTCCTTGACAGTGAGGGAGCAGTCACTGTCCGCCAGCCTCACCGGCGAGAGAGATGGAGACGTCTCCCAGCCAGTCTAGGGGTCCTCTCAGAGCGTGTGGGCATCCTGGAGAGGAGTCAGTGTCCCAGAAGGGCAGGACACTGCTGTGGTTTCAGTGAGTCCCCCAAGTTCCTGTGTTGGAAACTTAATCCCCAGTGCAAAAGCGTCGAGCAGTAGGACCTTCGAGAGGTGGTTAGGTCACGAGCGCCCTGTCCTCACGAATGGATTAATGCTGACGTGTGGACAGTGAGCTCTTGTTATAAGAGCAAGTTCGGCCTTCTCTTGCCCTCTTGCACTCTCTTGCTTTCTGCCTTCTGCCTTCTGCCCTGGGATGACGCAGCAAGAAGGCCCTCGCCAGATGTCGGCACCTTGACATTGGACTTCCCGGCCTCCAGAACTGTGAGCCAAAAAATTTCTGCTCATTATAAATTACTCAGGATGGGGTGTTCTGTTATAGAATAAAACACAAAACAGACCAAGACAGACACCTGGGTTCTGCCAGAGTTCAGGAGGCCGGGAGCCTGGCGAGTCTACTCACACAGAGGTGGCACCCAGCGGGTGGTGACAGCCTGTTCTCCTGCCCAGCCCAAGCCTTCTGGGCGCGATTTTCCAGGCCAGCAGTTCCCAGGCACTTCCTTTACAATGCCTTGGGCACGGACCCAGGTCCCACATTCGATTCCCACCCCATCTCCCCTCCGTGGCTGCCTTTGTTCCCCACCCCCTTACCCTCCGTTGGGATTTTCAACCTTCACTGCTCCTCCATACCCAATACTCCTCTCTCTTGATCCGCCCAAATGCTCGGATCTATTTCTTTCTGCTGCTAACCATCTCTTCACCTGGCTTTAACCCTTTTCCCTGCCCTTGCATGTTCCTCTGCAAGGATGCTCACCTGTGAGAGAGCTGGGGCCCCAGGGGCACAAGCGATGGGCCTCCTGAGTCTCCAGGCTTGCTTCTCCCCCTGGACACGTTAGGAAGTTCACCGTGCATGAAATAGGACCCATGAAATGGGAAGGAGGAAACTCACTGCTCCCCAACACAGACTTTGAATCAAAGTTGCTGTTATTGTTCATTAGTAATAATAAGAGGTGGCATTTGTTGGCTACTTTGCTAAATGCTTTAAACATGTTATTTCATCTTCATAATCCAAGTCCTGTGAGGAAGGTGCTATTACTGTACCATTTTACAGACAGTGAGACCGAGGCTCAATAGCTCAATTTGCCCAAGGCCATACAACTAGCCATTCGACCAGGAAGCAGCAGAGCCAGGATTTGAGTTCAGATTTCTCCGGTTTCAACCTTCCTGCTTGACCATTGGCCCTTGCAGCCCCAGGCCATCAGAAGCACTTTGACATGGCACCTCTCGCCATCCATTACCTACCAAGAAAATCTGAAGGACACACGGGGGCTGTGTGGGCTGGGCTGGGGACAGCCCAGAGTCAGAGGCCACTGGAGGAGTTGTTGGATTGTCCTGGGCTTGCCAATTCTCTCACTTCTCCAGCTGCGGGGGGAGCAGGGGGTGGTGACTCTGGCAGCCCAAGGCCTGGAACAACGTCTCAGCCCAGAGGGCCACAGGCCAGGAAAATAAACAGCCTCTCTCTGCACACTCCCGGCATGCCCTGGGAGCCCAGGACAGAGGGCCTGGGCCTGAGACCAGCACCACCGGCACAGGCCCTGGCAGGGCAGCCCTCTTCCCCTGCCCGCCACCCCCGAGCTTCCCCTGCCCCACGCCCACCCCACCTGGGAGGCTGCTGGAGAGGCGCCTTGTCAACAGCACCACACCCAGCACCTCCCAGCCCATGGCCTCCTTTGAAACCCAACCAGAAGTGACAGCTCCTCTGGCTGACCCGCGTCTGGGAAAAGAGAAACCTGGCCCAAACTGATTCCGCCCAACCTCAAGCTCACCCCCAAGGAGGACGAGGTAACCGTGACGACAGGCAGGGGAAGGAACTGGAGGAAGTGGCAGGCAGTGCAATCTCCCCTCGGCCAAGAGGGTTTGCCCACAAACTGCCAAGGTGATGTGTGCAGCCCGGGCACGCGGGGCCTCCAGCCCTCCCCACCTCTGGCCTCCGAGCCCCAGCTCCCTCCGCCATGTCGCGCAGGGCCTCACTGCACAGAAAGCAGGAGCAGCAGCAGCTGGAGGGAAGTTTAAGAGATGGATTGGACCAGGCTGATGCCCAGATTGGGGGCTGTTCCACCTCCCCTGTCCAGCCACATGAGTCCTCCCCTGCCATCACCCTCTACTCCAAATGTCTCACCCTCCTCCAAGCCAGCCTGGCCCTCTCGGCCCTGACTGAGAGATCCTTCCTGTCCCACTCGGTAAACCCTGACTCAGCCTGCAGGAGTAAATGTCACCTCCTCCAGGAAGGCTCTTTGGCTGCCCAGACAGAATTGACTGCTTTTTCTATGCCGCTACAGCACTGTAAGAATCACATCCCAACAAAAACCTTGGTTTGTGGAGTCCCTGTTTCCCCTGCTGGTCTGGAGGACGGGAACCTGCACATGCCCAGCAGCTGGCGCAGTGCCGGCACTCAGTAGGGGCTCAGATGAATGAAGGTAATAAAGGATTCCAGAGAAAGATGCCACAGGCCTGGATTCTTTAGCTACAAAATGACTTACTGCCCATGTTTGCTTCTGCATAGCCTTTCCCCAGCGCTCACAGAGCCTTCTCTGCAGGCATGGTCTCTTCTCTCTGTACCAGCGAAGCTTGGGATTGGGTCTTGCCTTCCCCAGAAGCACGTTGGCTGAAGGCAGAGTCTACATTCGGGGGTGCAGGCCCCGAAGGCTGTGGCAGGTCTGCGCGAATCAATCCTAAGCAGGCCCGGAAAGAACCCAGGGTGTGCTTAGGCCTAAAGCCCCCAGTTCCGCAGCCCCTAACAGCCTCCAAACCTGCCCCCAGGCCTCTCCTGCGCCCATGCCCCACCTCGGCTGCCGTCTCCCAGTAAGGCAAGACGTGGCCCAGAGCCCCATCCCCACACCTTCCCTGCTGACGCTGTGCCCTGTCTCCCTAAATCCTCCTGCTGCTGTTTAAGAGCTGCCCAGAGATGAAGAAAGCAGCTGCTGAGGCCCAGCCAGAAACAAGCCCGCAGTTCGGCAGGCCCCTGCGCCTTCTCCATTCTCCCAGCTAACTGGGGCTGTGCCGAGACCTGCGCCCCTCAACTGGGACTATTTGGAGACTCCCTGCCCTCTTCCAGGCTCTCCTTTCGTCCCCAGAGTCAAGGCTGCTGCCTCCTGCTTCCCGATGCCTCTTGAATTCTCTAAAGCATTTGGCCACAGTCGGGTGAAAAACAGCAGAGTGTTTTCACCACACACGACTCTGACATCTGAAACCGGAACCCCAAAATGGGAGCTGACTCCTTTTTCTGCAGATACAGCTGGAGGAACCGGGACGTCTGAGGAGGAGGCAGCATGACGCTCGACGCATTTAAAGAACCAGGAGATGGGGCGAGGCGGTGGGAGGGGAACGTATCCCTCCCTGTTCTCGAACTTAGTTTTCCCCCAATCCCCAGGGCAAGGCCCCAGGGCAAGGCTGTCTGTGTCCTGGCAGTGAGGGTGCTCCTGTGCCACACTGCACACTGGTGGAGGGACCAAGCGGGCCCTTTGTGGCTCAGCCCCCCACCCGCACCCTCCTCAGAGAGCCCGTAGTCAGCCCCACCGAGGGGAGGGGAGCCGGGCCCCCGGCCACAGCCAACTGCGCGAGGTGTGGATGGCTGAGCCGAAGCTGGGCTACATTCCCTCTCCTGGGACTAAAAAGTGCACTCAGAGATGCCGCGTGCTGGACCGGGGAACATGCAGGTGGCGACCGACTTAGCCGTGTGCCTGGGAGGCGAAAGGTCAGGCCACTGAAGGACAGAAATGAGCAGGGGCCGGAGACCTTGTGGCAAGAGAGAAACAACCCCTCGGCTCTATGAGGGCATCAGAGAGACAAAGAAATAGGGAGACAGAGAGAGAAGGGGTGACAGAGGGAAAAGCCGGGCCTGGACCAGGCTAAGGCAGGCGAGGTCCCCAGGGCACCTGAGGGCAAGTGCCTCCTTCAGTGGCACGCGCCGGGCACCTCACCCAGGCCCTGAGAAAGAGAGCCCCCGACAGAGAAGCAGAGACAGAGACAGAGAAACACACAGACCACAGAGAGACAAAGACAGGTGGAGAGAGGTGGAGAGAGGCCGAGACACAGAGATAAACACACCAACAGGGACAGAGGCTGACGGCCTAGACAGACAGAGGGACACACAGTGGACAGACAGAAGGTACACACAGAGAAAGAAACTGTCTTGGTCCTCTTGAACCTACCCCATGAGACCTGCCTAAGCTCCCTGTCCTTACGGTCCGTGAGGGACACCCCCAAATCTGCCCCAAAAATTCCTCCATTGGCCTGGAGGGAGTTTGAGAAGCTTCCTGCCACTTGACACTGGAGTGCCCGGACACCACGGCTCCACCCTTTTAAAGTCCAGTGGTGCCAGGGGATAGCGAGGAGCTGAAGATGGTCCCCAGTGATGCAGGGGAGAAATCCTACCCAGAGTGACGCTTCTAGAACCACGGGGGCAGTGCAAAGCCTGGATGCAGAAGGGCCCTTATGTGGCAGCCAACAAAATCAAACAGAGGTGAGTGGCCTCTGTAGGTGTTGGACCCCCTGGCTCAGGAGTCCTGGCAGGAAACAGATGGCTCACTCAAAGGGGTCCCTAAAGAGAGTTTAATGAGGGAACTATTTAGAGCGGTGGACGGAGTTTAGGGAACCCCAGACCAGCAGCAGTGAGGAGTCACTAACACCCCAGGTCTAAAGGGGCCGGGGGCAGGAGTGATTACTGGAACCTGGGGACAGCTGTCGCTTGGCCACGGGAGAGAGTCACTTGGCAGGAGCTGTAGTCTTGGGTAGAGAAACACAGTGTGGTGCGCAGGCCGTGGTATCAGCCTCCCCTGAGCTCTTGTTAGAAATGCAGGATCTCGAACTCCCCCCCCAGCCCCACTGTGTCAGAATCTGCATATTATATGAGTCCCAGGGGATGGGTCGTGTGCACAGTGACGTTTGCGCTAGAGGCTGTGAAGGGCACACGGTCCATTTAGCAACGGGCTGTGATGACCCACTCACACTTCTCCGTCTCTGCCGCCTCCACCCTGGCCCAAGCCCTCGCCGCCTCTGCCGCTGGACGACTGCAACGGCTCCTAAGGGCTCTCCCTTGTCAAAACGCAAGACAGCTCCTCTGCTTAAATCCTTCCAACAGCTTCCATCACTTACGGAACAAATTCCAGGTTCCCTCACAGGGTCCGCAGGACCGAGCAACCTGGCCCCGCCTGCCTCTCTGACCTTGACCGCACTGCTCTCTTCTACCCCCAGCTCCAACAACAGACCCTCCTTCCTCTTCCCCAGAATGCCACATTCTTCCCTGGTCCCGGGCTTTGCACTTGCTGTTCCCTCTACTGAGACTTCTTGTGGACACCTTCGCTGGCAACCCCAATTTAAAATAAATCCCCCCCCCATTATTTCTCCGTTTATTTCCTTCAAGGTCCTTTCACTTGCCTTTTCCACGTGTGCGTCTGCCTCTTGTCAGTCTCCGCTGAGAACGTTAGTTCACCCACCCATAGTTAACCTATTTACATCAGTATCTCAGTTTCTCTCCTTCACTAATATCACTGGGCCATAGGAGCTGAGCACAGCACAGAAGGGGCCCTCAGTGCGTATGGATTAATTAAATCAACTATATTTATTCGCTGTCTCGGTAGCCACCTGGGACAGCTCCAAGGCCTCTAGGATGCTCAGTGACAGCTCAGAATTCGAACCCAGGTCTTTTGGCCCCAGGGTCTGAGTGCCTCTTGTTCTTCAAGGGGTGGGTGGTCTGCATGTGTCCCCCACATGTGGTACCAAGGCCCCCAGTCTTTTCAGCTACACCTGGTGATGGGAACGCAAAGCAGCGGCAGAAGCTTCCAACTCTAAGGGCCACGACCATTCTGCTTTTCCTTGCACAATTAACATGAGTGTGTCGCATTCAAGCTGCGCAGTTTAAAGGACGGGTCCCGTTGGCGGGCCGCACAGCTTTCTCACAGTGGCACTAGCAGCCCAGATGTGATTTGGAATTCTAACTTTTCACAAGCATTTTCAAAAATATATCTTACAGGACTCATGAAGAGAAAGAATGAGAAAGAGAAATGACACTTTCAACCCAAGGCACTGAAAATACAGAAACTCTCGTGTGGACAAAGCGGTGAGGGAAAAGAGCGATAAAGCATGCGACAAGCAAAAATAGAGGAAAACTCAAAAGCCCAGCGCTAATCACAGTGGCCAAAGTAGGAAGGGCTTCATCTCACACTAAGAGTCATCACATGGGCAGACAGAACCAGGCTAATCCGAGACTCGCGCATCAGGGTCGGCAGGGCCTGAGTCCCCCAGAAGCTCTGCTACAGACCAGCTGTGTGCTCCTGGGAAAGTCACTTGGCCTCTCTGAGCGGAGCCCTGCCGCACAGGGTTGTAAGGAGCACTGAGTTCCAGCCCAGAGTGTGGAATACAAGAAGGCTCCGCAACCACCCTGCTGCCTGCCCGGGGGAGGCGGAGGCAGCGCTGTGGATAGCAGCAGCACACCCAGCCCCCCCCCCACCCCGCCCCGGGCAGAATGTGGCATGGGAAGGAGACCTGGGAGAGGGAGCACCAGGGTGAGGGTGCCTCAGGGCATGCTGAGTTGTCACTGAGCAGGCCTGAAGCAATAGCCCTAGAGCAGCCAGCCAGGCCCACCAGGGCCCCCCTGCATGGAGAAGCCACATTTCAACACCAGGGGCCCAGAGCACCCTGGGAAGTAAACACCCAAATACCAGACATACCAGACATTCCCCCTCCTAAACAGGGCTGCACCGAGCCAAGGGGCTGCTGTACACCCACCCTGCATCAACGAAGCAGGGCAGCCCAGGGGCAAGACCTTAGCCAGCTGGACACACAACCTCCTCTGCCTCCTCCTGCTCCATGGGGGAGGAAGGAGGAAACCCCAGGGGCCCTCGGCCTACACCCTTGCTGACCTCCACAGTCTGCAGGGGCCAGGCCTCCCGTCCAGCCTCTCCCCTGGGGCTGGACTGTTGGAAACTCTGCCCTCCTGACGCTCCCGCTTTCTCACTCAAATGGCCCAGGGCTGGACCTCGGTGGGCCTCAGTGAAATACGGGGCTGCTTCCGTGAACCGTGGGCAGGGACAAATGGCCAGTCCAAGGCTGGGGCTGCAAACTCAAGTCACCCCAGCAGGTAACTAGCCACTAGAGGAGGAGGAGGGCTGCACAGGGAGGGATACCCCAGCCATCCCCGGTGTGATGCAGCCTCCGTGCTGCCGAATCTTCCAAGTTTTCAAGACAAGTTGAAACTATGAAATTTTAAAGTAAAATCTCCCAATTTTTAACATCGGCAACTAATTCCATTTTAGGAACACCGTGGGAGCCAAACAAAACACATCTGCGCGGCCCACGGGCTGCTGATTTATGACCTCTGGCGACAGACCCGGGCAGGGTTTGTCCTCAGAGACCTGAGTTCCAGTCTGTGACCTTGATGACCTTGGGTGGATCGCTTCACCCCTTGGCCCTTGTGGCTCATCTTTAATCAGCACAACAGCTTCCGCCTCACTAACACATCTGCCGGGTGGCTCACATGGGCCTCATTTTACAGGTGAGAAAACTGAGGCTCCGCAGGTGAAGTGCCTGCCCCAGGCTGCCGAGCTGGGAAAAGGCAGAGGTTTGACCCATGACACCAGGCTGTCTCTCCAAAGTCCCTGCTGGCTCTGACTTCCCTGGTTTTCCTTCATCCAGCCGTCAAGGGCAGTGTTGGCTTGACGGAGGGGAGAGGGAGTGAGATGTAGGGAGGATGCACCCCACCTCCTTTTAAGAAGTCTCTGCTTTCACAGCCCTTAGTGCCAGAAAGGGGCTTTTGGAAAGCACCCAGGCCGATGCCTAGATTTTACAGGCGAGGAAACTGAGGCCCAGGGAAGGAAAGGGCCTGCTCCAAGGCTCACAGTTGAGGGCAGGGACTGGGTCCTCACGGACAAGTCTGAAGGATGGTACTCAGTTCATGCTCCTGGGCCTCCTGGCTCTGCCTGCTTGTGTCACCCCTCTTTCCTGAAGTCTCTGCACCCTGGGCCCACTGTACCACACCTGTCTGTCCTCTGACCCTGCCTTTGCAGTCTCTTGCCTCTGATCCTCTTCCCATCCCTTCTGGGCTGATGTCTTCCAGGTCCTACCCGTGGCCTGCTACTCTTCTCGCTCTGCATGCAGATCTTCACTGTTATCTTTTCATGTGGTTTCAGATACCACCGATACACTGGTGCCAACCAAATCTTGATTTTCAGGCCCAAGCAGCCAACCACTAGCTGGACACTCAATGTGGATGTTCCTCAGCCCCTCAAAGTCCTTACCCTGAATTGGTTACTTCATCTCTATTCTCCATCCCTTCCCCGGAGCTGGAGACTCAGGATGCCCCCTCCCCGTTCCCCTCCCTGTCTCCCAGTGTGATCACACGGGCCACCCAATTCTACATCCCAAATCTCCCCACTGTCCATCCCACGGCCACTCCGCAGGCCCTTCTTTCTCCTGGACCACTGCCCCGGCCTCCCAGGAAGCCCCCGATCCCGCACGATCATCCCCCATCCCAGCTGCTGGAGGGACTCTTCCTAAAACGCAGATCTGATCCAGTTACTGGCCTCCTCACCCTCAGGATGAAGCCCAAGCTCCTTATGTCAAACAAGGTTGCTGTGACTCGGCCCCACCTGCTGCGGTCCTACCTCCTTCCATCTCACCCTTCACGCCGTGCTCCTGAAACACTGAGCTTCTATACAAACACTTCCCTGGCCTACACGCCCTCGCCCTGCGGTGCCCTCGGCTCACTTCTCATTGTCTCCTGTACACTCAGCTGAGCCTCACCTCCCACAGGAAGCCCTCCCTGATTCTCATGCCCTCTAGGCTGAGGAGGTGTCCCTCTGCTCTGTGCTCCCATGGAACTCAGAGCTTTTCCTTGTCCCCACTGTGTTGTGTTCTATCCTCAGTTTCCAACTCTTCCACTCAACTGAGAGTTCCATGAGGGCACAGCCCGTGTCTTGTTGGCTTTTGTGTGCTCAGCACCTTGCAGGGTTTGTGGCAATCAGGAGTGTTCAAGAAATGTTTGCTAAATGTTTGCTAAAGGCCTGATGCACAGAGCTGGTGACCTGGATGAGAGCCTGGGACTCCTGACTCCCTCTCCAGTGCTCTTTCCACTCTACTCCAGCTGCCCCCAACACCAGGATGTAATTAAACACGTCCACCTATGGACAAACCCACACACTGGACGCCGTGCTCCTTCGAGGCAGCTCTGCCAACCACCAGGTGAAGGCTTGGAACGAGAGCTGGCAAAGGCAAGGGCTCCACCTGCCAAGATGAGTCACTCGGCGCTCATGGCTGGGGGCGTGGGTGGATAAGCGATTGCTCAGTGCGCTGAGCATCTGCAGGAAACTGCACAGAGAGCAGGGCTGTTAACTGACAACCTGAGGTTCTGCACCCCAGAAGACCCCCAGAGACCCTAGATCCCTGCTGCATCCTCAGGCCAGGAACTCAAGGCCAGAGAAAGGGACTGAATCTGCCAGAATGCCAGTTCTTTCTGGGAAGAGAGGCAGGGACACCTTCTTTATGAACTGGAAGGTGACACCCTGTGATCTTTGTCGGGCCTCAGAGCCCACAGGTGGACTCATCCAAATTGACTTCTCTGTCTCCTCGTATCTTGGCGAGACGAAGCGTATCTCTGACCATGGCCCTCCCTACTCCCCTTGTTCATAGTAAAAACCTTCTTCTGCGTTAAAAGAACCCACAAAGCAGCAGGCTACTGGGGCGTGGGGCTGGTTTATACGAACAGAATAGGGAAAGGCCCTTCTCTAAAAAGGCAGCGGAGAACGGGCCCATTCCGCTGCTGAGAAAAGACAGCACTGTGTTCGAACAAAGCCTGAAAAATCCAGCTGGACAGGGTGACACCCATTTGTGGACAGTCCTGGGAAGGAAAGAGCAAACACTGTTACTACAAAGGTGAGGAAGAGTCCAGCAAACACAGGAAAAATAACCCTGGCACAGGCAGAAAACCTAACGTGGAAGAAAAAACTACACCATGATTGCTGGGAAACCCTTTCGCCAGAGAAGAGCTATTTGGGGAATGATGGCTTTTGCTGAAATATGTCTATTTCAGGGCCATTTCATATTTATAGTTTAGTGGGATTTGGTTTCTCACTAGGCTATCAATCTGTTTTCTTGTCCAATTGACAGTCACTTCAAAAGATGAGAAAAGGGGAGAAATAGTGGCCCCCACAAGACTCTTACCACGCCCAAAAGACTGGTAAGAAGCAGAACGCATCTGGCAGGGAAAAATCCATCTTCTTCTCAAAGAGTTAATAATACAGCTGAAACTGATTCTTTAACGACAACAAATGGCGTAATACGCCTTGATTACACTGGATCAGAAACGGAGACAAGAGCTCCTGCGAAATGACTCTATCTACAGTTAAATGAAGATGCAGTAGTTGCACAGAATATTTATGAACAAGGCTCTTCTGAAAGTCCCGAGCTGGCCAAAGTCGAAGAACATTTCAAGAGCCATCTTATTAAAGCCTTTGGAAGTCATTTGTCTTTCATCATGAAGGTGAAAAACAAGGTCCTTGGTTTAATTATTCTCCACCAAGGCAGTTCCGTTTAATCTGTATGCAGGGTGTGTGGCTAAAACACGGATTTCAGCCAATTTCTTTCAGGCAGAAAGCACAGATAAGACGAAAATCGCCTCACAGAACGGCGACCTCTATACAGAGGGTACTGAACGCCAGCTAATGTAAATCCCACCAAGGTGACAGGGCCAGACCAGTTCACAGCCAGGATACCTGGCCTAGAGGATGGAAGGGTGATTTTACTGTGAGTGATGTATGTAAGGAAAGGGATGTAATCACAGTCCAGAGAGGAGGTGAGGAGGGCTCCCCCACACTGTGGCAGGTGCGGTGGGGCAGAGAGTTCCCGTCGCCAGGGCTGCGGAGTGGCTGCCTGTTTCTGAGACCGGAATTGTTGAGAACTCTGGGTCAGCAACAGCAAATGCTGGTTCCGTAGGCATCAGAGCAGCTCCTCTGATTCTGTCTTCTACAGCAACAAAGGAGCCAGTGGTTGACAAGCTCCCCAGCTTAATTCATTGAGGAGTCCCTCGGGGCGCGGAACTCACTAGCGATGTGAGTATCTTAAGACATGGAAATAACTGGTTTGGAAACACTAAGGTGTTTGCTGACTCAGAGAACAACCCCTGCCTTACACAGATTCAGGGACCACCGGCACTAGTGAACACCCAAGGCAGGTGGATCTATCCAGGAAAAATGTGGTTTTAGATCCGTTAGCCATTCTCAAGATAGAATCATTGCCAGTCAGAGCTGGAAGGGGCGATCAAGTCATCTAAACATGAGCAGAGCATCGGAGTCCCCTGGAGGGCTTATTGCATCATGGATTTCTGGACCCCACCCTCTGGAGCGTGTGGTTCAGTAGGTTTAGGGTACAACCCAAGAATCTGCACTTCTAACAAGCTTCCAGATGCTGGCGCGCTGGTCTGCAGGCCCCACTTTGTGTGGTGCTGACATAAACCAGTGGGTTTCAGGCTGGTTTCAGCAGCAGAAACTTCTTGTTCAAATGATACCACAAAATACTAAATAGATAAAGGTGGTATGCATTTTATTCCAGGGCTTACAATTGCATCACATACTTATCATAGTCATTCAACAAGAGCAGTAAGATGTGTTTTGGCGGATGCAAAACCTTTACTCAGAGCTTTTGTGGGACAGTTGAAGGTTTCTGATAGCCTCAGCATCCAAATTATTCCTGTCTTTTGTTTTCCTTGCATACGCAGATCAGTAGTTAGTTACAAATGGTAGATAGGTAAGCGACAGATAGGTAGACAGACAATGCTTGCCTTGCACTCTCAGGACACTCAGCAGTTAAAGAGAAGTAGCAGAAAGAGCTTTGTTCTGAAGTTACATGCAAAATAGATTAACCTGGCACCAGATATCACCTTGGCAGTGCTCTCCAAGGTGTTAGATTTGGTAAGTAATAGGTATGAACATGTGTGTGGATCTTGCTTTTTGTAATAGAATAAATCAAATTATGCTTTAAAAATGAGATCTTGGCAAGTGACTTAATCTTATGAGCCTCAGTTTCCTAACAACTAATGGTACTAGTAACACCTACCTCATAGGGTTGTTGGAACAAATCAGGGGAGGTGATGTCTACAAAAGACATTTGCAAACCATAAAGTACATTGTTCGTATAAGCCTTCTGTCCTGAACTCAGATGTCCTCACTCCTTCAAAGACCTGGGCTGGTGTCTACTGTACCAAGGGTTTCAGCCAATGGCTAAGGGTTAGAGCCACCTGCAACCACCACCACCCAGACCAATTAAATCAGAATTGGTATCTTCTTTTTTTTTCTTTGAGACAGAGTCTCACTCTATTGCCCAGGCTAGAGTGCAGTGACGTCATCATAGCTCACAGCAGCCTCAAACTACTGGGCTCGAGCGATCCTCCTGCCTCAGCCTCCTGAGTAGCTGGGACTACAGGAGTGCATCACCAGGCCCGGCTAATTTTCCTTATTTTTTGTAGGGACAAAGTCTCACGATTGCTCAGGCTGAGAATCGGTATTTTCAAGGAATTCTAATCAGTAGCCAGATTCAGAAATCACTGTTCTATAACATGTTTCCTCCCGAGTTCTGTATGAAGTCCTGTCAGATGGCTCTCTCTGCTTCTGGATGGCAACTAGCAATAAAAAGGAAAGAGGAGAATGTGTCCCTAACCAGATGCTAGCTTCTTCACTGCTGTTGTCCTGAAATGGGGTTTTAATAACCACGGCTCCTAATTCTGGAGCGCTGCTGCACGCCGAGTCATCTGCGTACAGGATCCCTTGGCGTCCTCCCCATACCTCTGCGAGGCAGATACTATTTATTCTTCCCCATTTTTAAAACAGCTTCATCGAGATATAATTCACACATATAATTTGCCCACTAAAGTATACAATTCACCAGCTTTTAGTATACTCGCAGAGTTGTGCGAGTATCATCACAGTCAATTTGGGGACATTTTCATCACCCCCAAAAGAAAGCCTGTACCCCTTAGATATCATTGCCTACATCTCCCATCTCTCCACCCCTAAGCAATCAGGGCACTGGTTCTAGCTCCTGCCTCTGTACATCTGCCTATTCTGGATATTTCATATAAATGGAATCATGCAACATGTGGTCCTTCATGACTGGCTTCTTCCACCCAGCATAAAGTTTTCAAGGTTTGTCAATTTTATAGCATGTATAATATCACTGCTTTTTGTATAATAGCATGTATAATATCACAGCAGTTTTGCTTTGCTACATTGCTTCCAAAAATCACTACTTTATTCCATTTTGTGGCTAAATAATATTCCATTGTGTGGATGTAACACATTTTATTTATCCCTTCACCAATTGATGGGACATTTGGATTATTCCACTTTAGGGCTATTATGAGTGATGCTGTTATAAACATTCATGTGCAAGTTCTTGTGTGGACATGTTTTCCTTTCTGTTGGGTATATACATAGGAGTGGAATTTCTGGGTCATATGGTAAATCTATGTTTAGCCTTTGAGGAACTGCCAGACTGTCTTCCAAAGTGGCTGCACCATTTTACATTTCTACAGCGATTTGTGATTATCACTTCTCCTCATCCCCACCAATACTTGCTGTTATCTTTTTTTTTTTTTTTTGAGACAGAGTCCCACTCTGTCACCCTGGTTAGAGTACAGTGGCATCATCGTAGCTCACTGCAACCTCAAACTCCTGGGCTCAAATGGTCCTCCTGCCTCAGCCTCCTGACTAGCTGGGACTATGGGCATGTGCCACCACACCTGGCTAATTTTTCTATTTTGTGTAGAGATGGGGTCTTGCTCTTGCTCAGGCTGGTATAGAACTCCTAAGGTCCAGGGATCCTCCCACCTCAGGCTCCCAGAGCGTAAGGATTACAGCTGTGAGCCACTACACCTGGCCTATCTCTCTTTTTAAATTATAGTCATCCTAGTAAGTGTAAAGTGGTATCTCATTGTGGTTTCAATTTGCATTTCCTTAACGGCGAATGATGTTGAGCATCTTTTCATGCACTTTTTAGCCATTTATATATTTACTTTGGAGAAATGTACATTGAGATCCTTTGTCCATTTTTCAACTGGGTTATTTGTCTTTTTATTATTAATGGTTGTAACAGTTCTTTATATAGTCTAGATACAAGTCCCTTACCCAATCTATGACTTGCAAAAATGTTCCCTAGTTTTGTGGGTTGTCTTTTTACTTTGTGTCCTTGGAAGCACAAAAGTTTTTAATTTTGATGATGTTCAATTTATCTGTTTTTTATTTTGTTGCTTATTTTTTGTATCCTATCTAAGAAACAACTGCCTATCCAAGGTCACAAAGATTTATCACTGTTTTTTCTAAGCGTTTTATAGTTTCAGTTCTGAAATTTAGGTCTTTGATCCATTTGAGTTAATTTTTGTATATGGTGTGAGGTAGGGGTCTATTTCCCCCACTTTTACAAGGCAGGAAACTAAAGCTCAAACATCTAGTGATCTCTCCAGAGACAAACTATTCCCATGCAGCAGTTTTGCTTTGCTACATTGCTTCCAAAAAGCCAAGGGTTTTTATTGGTGGAAGTTGAGGAGTTGACAGGGGATAGGGAGAAGGACTATAGAGGCAAACCGTGGAGGTGTTTGTCATCCAGAGCCTACACAGGCACTACTACGCTCAGTAAAAGGGGGCCGTGCAGCCATGGAGCAGAGCACAGTCAATAAGCCCCAGCACATGGCAGGTTGTGCACAACCTCGAGGGGTGGCTAAACCCAGAACACGCCCAGGACCTCACTCCCAGCACCTTCGCAGCATGCCTGAATCTGTCCATATGTCCTTCTAGGTCTCCATGCTCCATCCTCAGACCAAGTTACCTGTGCCTTTGGGCACAGTAGAGGGAAGAGAGACTTCAATGGCTCCACAGTTGGTCAGCCAGATGAGTCTCACCCATGAGAGGACTTAGTTTCCCAGCTCTGAGTCTATGTTGCCAGTGGATCTGGGGACATCAAAGTAAGGGGCCCAGCATTGACTGAGCTGCAAGAAATACCTGGTGGCTGATGGGAATGCAGCAACAACCTTAACACCACAGGAAGCAAGATAGGGGGGTGTCCCACAAGGCAGCTCAGGGGAAAACAGAGGGTTGAAGAGCCTTCTCATTTATAATTTTTTTTTTTTTTTTTTTGAGACAGAGTCTCACTCTGTTGCCCTGACTAGAGTGAGTGCCGTGGCATCATCCTAGCTCACAGCAACCTCAAACTTCTGGGCTCAAGCGATCCTCCTGCCTCAGCCTCCCGAGTAGCTGGGATTACAGGCATGCGCCACCATGCCCGGCTAATTTTTTCTATATATTTTTAGTTGTCCGATTAATTTCTTTCTATTTTTAGTAGAGACGGGGTCTCGCTCTTGCTCAGGCTGGTCTCGAACTCCTGAGCTCAAACAATCTGCCCGCCTCGGCCACCCAGAGTGCTAGGATTACAGGCGTGAGCCACCGCGCCCGGCCTATAATTTTCGATGATAACTAAAACTCCAGCTGCATCTAAACTGCATAAACGACCAGAAAAAGGAAGGTCTGCTCGCTTCCCTGAAGCCCAGGTCAAAGTTTCAACACATTGGAAAGGCCAGCACTGTCAGAACAGATGATGCACTACAGATGGATTCGGGCCCTAATAAAGGTAATTTACACACATATTGCCCTGCAGTCAAGGTCATCTTTCACACAGTGCCTCACTTAATCTTCACAATGAGACTCTGAGTTTCCTTGTTTTGCACATGAGGAAACTCAGCTGACTTACCCAAAGTCAACTGGGAATGAGCGGGAGAGCAAGACTTTGAACCCAGAAGCTTGAATCCAAGCACAGAGCTCTTCCCAGGAAGCAGCCACTCTGGTTAGGAAGCCAGGATGGTGCCCCGTCCCCACGATACCTAGGCACCTCCAAACACTCAGGCCACCCACCATTTCCAAGGGCAAAGTACCCTCAAGGAAATGAAAGCCCAAGAAGCAAGTTTCTGATTCAATTACAAAAACTGACTTGCATGATTGACATATCTGAAAAGTGAATCACAACCCTCCCTTACATATGTGTGTCTTATTAAGTTGCCTAGGCATCATGTAAAACCTTTACCTGCATTAGTTTATTTCACTATCATAGCAACACTAAGGTAGGTGCTATTATTAACCCCATCCATCCTAAGGTAGGAAATAGAAGAAGCCATGGGACTTCCTGAACTTTTCAGAGGTGTCTGGTTCCTGCTAAGAACATACAGATCCAGCCACATCCTTCCCAGCACCTCTCCAAGGGGTCCTGTGCTGGGACCACACTGCGTGGTGACCAACCTCTGATTTTAAACAAAAGCTTCAGAACCCTAGTGAATGCTCAGGCTATGGTATCCAACAAGGCTCAATACCACAGGGGCCAATGTTAAACACACTCATAGCTGCCTTTAACCATCACTCATTCTCCCTCAAATTTAATTGTTTAAAAAAAAACCTAACAGCTTTTTAAAATGTGCTAACAAAGTAACAGAACTAAAGTGGAAATTAAGGATTTCAAAGATGAGTTAGGAGATTCTGTTCCAAGAAAGGACAGATTGGATCTCTCTGCCAAACAAGTATGAGACCAAAAAAGCATCTGAGTCAGGGGGAAGAAGGCCAATGCTATTCCAAAGAGCCACAAATTGAAAAACCAATTATGCAAGGCTTGCTAAAAAATGTCAGTGGGCTGCCTTTGTGTTTCAAATCACTAAAAACACAAGCATGCTTAGGCCAACATTTACCCAGCACATCGGCTGCTTTGGGGCAACTTTTTATGCTCAGGCTAAACATGGATGAACGTCTTGGTCTGTTATGAACAAACTCTGGGCAGACCACCCGTGGCTGAGAGCGAATATGCCTTCCAAGGCCACCCTGTGGTCCACAGATTCCAATTCACCCTTCATCCAAAGGTGAAAACCCTCTAATGTTCTCCAAGTGTCCTGGAGAAGGTGGAACATTACCAATGTGAAATCCACAGTTAAGTGTCCTCTCCTGCGCTGAAAATAACGAGGACGTGGATCTGGTGACCAGCTGGAATACGTGCAGGGAACTGCACCACGTTGGAAGGGACAGTCCATGGTGGCATGCGACATTCACTGACTCCTCAAGGCGAAACCCTTGGAATGCTCCCTGACAAGGATCGGAGGAGCCTGAGGAGACGTACAAACAGTTTAGAGTCACGTTCCCAAATGCAGCTGGGGAATTTCTGAGCCTACTAACTACACAGACTCTCCGGACTCTACTCTCGGAGATTCCGATTCCGTGAGCCTGGGGTAGGGTCAGAAAAATCTATATTTTTAAGAAGTTTCCCAAGCTGTTTTGATGATCAGCCAAGGCTGGGAATGGTTGGTTTGATTTTCATTGTGTTCTCTTTTTTTCTGCCTGAAGCCACTTAAATTCAGGAATAGAAAACTAACGAACAATGCTTGGAGGTAGGAATTGAGAGAAACAGCAATCAAGAGACAGAAAGTTTATGTGACTTGCCAAGCTGACACCGCTAATAATGTTCAAACCAACTAGCAAGTATTAGACATGTACAATCCATGTGAAGCACTGAACAGAGTCTGGTAGAAGTAAAAAGAAATGTACGATGTAGTCCATGTCCATGGGACCTAAACATGGGACACAAACTCACACACAGACTGATGGCACAGATACTGTGAAGTGGGCTGGGTGTAAGGCAACAGGGAGCAGTGGAGACTTTGGCGAACTAAAGACAGCATGCTAGTACAGACAGCATCTGCTCCTCAGCCCCAGCCTCTTATTGCATATAAGGGTGTGGCCTTGAGTGACTAGATATTCTGGTTTTTTAAAAGAAGTAAGAAAGTCTACAGCCTGAGCAAGAGTGACACCCCGTCTCTACAAAAAATAGAAAAATTAGCCAGGTGTGGTCATGCGCACCTGTAGTCCCAGCTACTTGGGAGGCTGAGGCAGGAGGATCGCTTGAGCCCAGTAGTCTGAGGTTGCCGTGAGCTATGATGATGCCACTGCACTCTAGTCGGGGCAACAGAGAGAGACCCTGTCTCAAAAACAAAAATAAAAAAAGGAAAGAAAGAAAGTCTACATTTCCTGGCTTTTAAATATAGCGATTCATTCAATTTAACAAAAACAAGGAAGAAGAAAGAAAGAAAAAGAAAACCACACTGTGAGGGCCAAACAAGACTCATCTGTAGGCTGACTCCTTTGTTAACAGGTCATCCAGTCCAGCCTCCCTTGAATTCTTGAGTCCCCTCTAGGGCACTGCAGAGTGGCCCAGGGGGTGAGGGGTCCCATCTGGCAGGTTGCTTGTTAAGTGAGAGTTTGGTGGGTGTATGTGTGTGCAGGGGTGGGGCCTCTGGCCTCCCTCCCCTCCCAACTGAAAACTCATTCCAGGCCCACAGGCAGGGTGTGGCCACCATAGCCACAGCAGCCTGCTTGCCGGCGGGAAGGGCCAAGATCTTCAGGCCAATAGGGACAGCAGAATGAAAAACGGAGAAAGGAAAGCTCTTGAGAAAGCCGGAGGGCAAAGCTGTCTTGAAAAGGAATACTGGAAAGGAAAGAAGAAGAAAGAGGCAAGAAAGAAGGAACAGCTCTAACATGACCCAGGAAATGATGTCCCCAGAGCCCCCGGCTGACCATGAAATTGAGCAGTCCTGCCACTGTCCACCCCCTTGCTCCAGTTAATTTTTCTTCATGGTGCTGACACTACCTGCCCTTTTATATCGCGTATTAACTTGCTTATCTCTGGACGCCCTCACTACAATATATGGCCCCAAGAGATGTGGGATTTTGTCCCCTTGGTTCGTAGTTCAGTTCCCAGTGCCTGGCACAGTGCTCAGCACATAGTAGGTGCTTAACAAATATCAGGTGAACAAATGGACTGCAGGCAAGCAGTTGGCACCAAGACAGTTTAACACTATGAGTCACCTATATAATAACAACGACAGCAACACAAAGCGCTTTATAGTTCACAAAACCTGTTGTTTAACTTAATTCCTCCAGTTTTCCTTTACTAACTGCTTTGTGCATTTGGACCCGGCCCAGGAGACTGCTGGCCTCTGCAAGGTGGACAGCCCCGAGCCAGCCCTGACACAGCCGCCTGCACAGTGGCTTGGCCTGCGCTCTTGGGGGCCAGGTTCAGGTTCATCTGGCCTCCCCAGCCCAACAGAACTCTGGTTAGACGCCTGGAAGGGGTCTAGTGAGGGAAGGAGGCAGCACAGCACATGGTTAAAGCTTTGGCTCTGAAGTCAGACTGCCTGGGCTCATTTCCCAGCCGGTGACCTTGGACCTCTCTAAGCCTGTGGACCTCATCTGTAACGTGGGTATAACGATGACAACAACAATTACTTCATAGGGTTCAAGTGAGGTACTTCACAAAGCGTGCCTAGTACCGTGCCTGGTGCTTAGCTCAGCACAAGTGAGAAATGGCTGTTAGAGCAGCGGCAACGTCATTGGCACCCAGGCCCCAGTGCTGCCACTTTCCAGCAGCATGACCCTGAGTGACTGAACCTCCTCCCTAGACCTTGAATTCCTCTTCTCTAATAGGGGAGTAACCTGGTCACCAGGACTGGGTAAGGAATAAACAAGACCATGCATATTAAGCACTTAGCGCACGGCCTGGTACGTATTAAATGTTTAATAAATGTGAGCTAGTATTATTTAAGAAACTTTTACTAGTCTAAAATGCTGACGGGAAAATCCATTAAAGGCAGTTTGCCCTATGCAAATGCATCTTTTCAACACAGGTTCTTCAGCTGCAAGTTTCTCTCCCCACCCCCTTGGGTTTTTAGATGCTCCAAAAATCAGGTCCCCCCTGCCCCTGGGGTCTGACTTAGGAAGCATTTGGAGGTCGGTTCCCAGTGCAGGGCGGGCCTCCCGCTGCGCCAGCATGATCCTTGTTCCTCGCCTCTCCATCTGCCTCTCCGCCCCCACAACAACTGCAGTCTGACAGCGAGGGAGAGGACATGCAAATAGGCCCTAAAAACGGCTTGTTATTTTCACGGCCTGGATGGTGCACGTCTGTGGGTGCCTGCGAGGACAGCACGTCACTGGCAGGTACAGGGCAGATGCCACCAATTTGGGGGTGGCTGTAAAATGTAAAAATACCCAACCCAAATAAAGGCCTTTTCCAAAGAAAAGGAAAGTTCCTTCAGTGTCTTTTGCAGAGAGAGGTGGTAACTCAGCGCCCCAGGCAAACCCCAGCTGGGCAAACCCCCGCCCAAGGCACCTGGCTGTTTACACCCCGTGAAACTGCTTAGCTGCTGGCTCTCAGTGGCAATTATACTGTGGAATGGCCCAGAAACAGATGCTTTCAAGTCATGGGCCTAGGAAGGTGACTAGCACAGGGGCAAAAGACCAGAGTCCTCCACAAAGAAAACACAACGCTAAATAAGCCAGGAAGTGCTATCGACAGCACGTTGATTTACAAGATCAATTCAGAAGAATATAATCACAGTCAACTCTCATCTTGTAATCAACAGTCCTTAGTGGGCAGCTACGATGTGCCTAATGCAGGTGTTTTGAGTACAGGTGGCCACAGCAGGGACCAGGCAGTGGAGGTAAAGGAAGGCAGCTGGTGGTAACAAAAGCAAAACCAACAGTGGAAGTAGGATCAAGAATAATAGGGAGGTGCAGGCGCCTGTGGCAAACTGTAGACAAGAAAAAAGTGAGGTGGCTCCGTCGTTCCATTTAGCCGCTGCCACGCCAGAACAGGGCAGTGTGGGCCCAGATCTTCCAATTTTTTAATCAAAATTTTCAAGTGAAATGGGGGTTTGAGTTTCTTTTAAAACACTGTGCTGTCCAAACAAAACACATCTGAGAGCCAGATCCAGCCTGCAAACGGCCGGTATGCCACCCCTGCCAAGCCCCCGGCAGGCCTTCTCTGCAGCTTTCATGGTGCTCGTGGGAAGAAGGGGAACTGAGAAGCAGTTGCATGATATCCCCAACTCTCCCCTCTCCCCTGTCAGTACCCAGACAGCCTTCTCCATTCAAGAATCCCTCTCTCCAGCCCTCTGAGCTACACCGAGGCACACCTTTGTGAATGCTCCCCGCAGGGAGAGCCACCAAGCACCTGGTGCTCAGCTGCTTCCCACACCCTACGCCTCCCTGCCAGCCTCCTCTCCACCTCCCACCATGGGATCCTTCTCCCTTCCCGGGGCAAGCCTTTGGACAAATGGCCAGCCCTGGGCAAGTGGCTGGGGGCATAACCTGCACTGATCCTCTGCCACGCTGGGGACTTCTGCTGCTCAGCAGTGCCCCAAGGAAAGGGCTGGCGACAGCTGCGGTGCAGAGGACCTGAGCAGGGGCTGCTCCACAGGTGGGTCCTTTGCAAACAACCATCTAAGGCAGACGATGCTGACGGCTGCTTAGGAAGGGAAGCCACGCCACTCTTCTTCCAAGCTCCCTCGTTCAGCTACAGACAGGGGCCAAGAGGGGTGGAGGCCATGATGTGACTAACAATGACAATTTTTAAAGATAACCCAATATTGGCATTCCTTTGTATATTTTTCAAAACATGTGCGTATTTCCATTATCTGGCCTGATCTTCCACCACCCCAGAGAGACTGCCAACACATTATCATTCATTACTGTTGTCATTATCACTCTTCCCCGCCCCTGGAAGAACCAGACACAGGTTAAGCACCTGGTCTTAGCCCGGTGCTTCTCAAACTTTATTGCGTCCATGAATCCCTTGGGATCTTTTAAAATGCAGATTCTTACTCAGAAGGTCTACGGTGGGGCCGAGATTGCCCATTTCTAACAAGCCTTGGGATGGCATGGACGCTGTCAGTCCTCAGATCACACTTTGAACAGCAAGGCCAAGGTACCACGGCAGGTTTAGGGCCAGACCTGGGACTCTAACCCAGGTCTCTGACCCCAGGACTCTGCCTGGGGTAAGATGCTCTGCTCACCTCACTTTTCACGGGCTGGGGCCTCTTGCCCAGTTTCACCTCCAGGAAGTGCAAGGGTGCGATCATGGCCCCGAGGTTGCGGATGTCAGCGTATTTCAGCTCCTCTGCAGTCAGGGCAGAGCTGGGGAGTCCGGTGAGGGGACCGAGCCCTGGCAGAGAGCCCGCTGTCACAGAAGGGTCTGGGATCTGCCCAGGCATCATAGCAGGAGGAGCGGCAGGCCAGCCTGGAGTGGGCGAAAGAAGAACAGGACAGGCACAGTCAGCAGGTAGGGACTCCAGGAGGGCTTGATCCCCCAACCCTTGCCAGGACCTGCTGCTTTCTTCGCCAACGTTCCCCTGAATCCCCTCCCCACCCAGTTGCTCTTCCTGCCCTTAAGTCCTTCCTGTTACAGAGGAAAACTTGATCGATTCATCCACACCAAGGTCATCCTTGCCACTGCCAGAAATGTTTTCCTTTTTTCTTTTTAAAGACAATACTTTACAATCATAGGCAACATTGACTCAGCATTTGCTGTGTGCTGGGCACCAGGTAATCCTTCCACCAGCCCCATTAGACCAGACCAGAGACCATTATACAGAGGTAGAAGCCATGGCTTAGAAAGATAACTCCCTCAAGGTTATACACGGTTAAAACTGGGGGAGCTGGGATTTAACTGGCAACAGACAGCCCCTAAAGAGAGCGAATGATAATGGTGGAATCTCAAGCACCTTTGCACCTGTTTAAGAGGGAGCTATTTTTGGTCTGGCGTGGTGCCTCCCCTCAAATCAGACATCCTATTCTGCATACTTGTTAAGACATCCTGAATAGGAGATGAAAGCAAATCTAAGTTAAAGAGAGAGGGAGAGAGAGGGTGTGTGTGTGTGCGTGTCTGACATCTACGAGGAAGAGACTGAGGCAAGGAAGGTGGAATTAATTAGTCTGTGCTTTCCCGGTGGAACCCAGTATCAGAAAATTTCTTCATGGTTTCTTCATTCTCAGAGCAAACACATATTCTAGCTCTGCCAGACCCGAAAGGTCTACAAGGGAAGACAGATTCAGCCCCGAAAGGCCACCAATTAAGTCAACATGAAGGGAGTTCTTATTTCTTCCTTCCCTTTACTGGGGGAAGCTCATGGGTGAAGAAACGGTCACCTCAAGGCTCAGATGGCAGTGAAGAGAGCTGGGCTGCCAGTAAAGCCATCTAGTCCCTTAAAGGGCTCCTACCTATCGATCCACCTGGTCACTGACCACCTACTATAAGCCAGCAGGCCTTAGGAATACGGAGGTCAAATGTGCACTATCTTAGCTTCTAAGCAGCATTTAAGTAGCATTTTGGTACAAAACTGCTCCTGGATTTGAGTCCTGTAAAGAAAATCATTTCTCCTTCTTCTCACCTTTCTGCTCAGGGCCATAAAATCAAAAGCCCCAGGGTCTTAGAAATCCTGAGGGAAAATCTTCAGCCTACCTTCCATCTCTACTGTCTCTGCCCATGGAGGGAGATGCATTTGGCAAGATGGGAGATTGATCTGCTGTCCGTCAGACCACGTGTCTCTGTTGGGCCACTCTGTCCTTGGGCTATCTGCCTCCTGCAGGAGTGGCCCTGGAGGGTGACCCACAACCACCTGCCCCCATTCATGTTCTCAGGTCTAGATCATTCAAGAGAAGAGCATTGATGAGCCCTTTTTGGCCACAAGCACAGCCACATTCTCCATCTCCATTCACTTTTGACAGTGAAATTCAGTTCCCTGTCCAAGTCCAGTGTCTACTTCTCAATGGATTCTGCACTCCCAGGGGGAAAGCATGCAAGTAATTTGCACCCGCAAACCACAAAGGCTTCCATTGGACATCACTTTGTTTAAAGAAAGGTACATGGTAATGGACATTGGTCCTGCCAGTTCATCCTCAGAACACCTGCCACATGTGCCCAGGAAGCCATCTGCCCATAGCTCCCAGCCTTGCACCAAAGTTTGTATTTGGTGTCCCCAGGCTCTTTTCTTTTTTTTTTTTGAGACAAGGTCTTGCTCTGTCATCCCAGCTACAGTGCAGTGGCATCATCATAGCTCACTGCAACCTCAAACTCCTGGGCTCAAGCAATCCTCCTGCCTCAGCCTTCCGAGTAGCTGGGACTACAGGCCTGCGCCACTACGCCCAGCTAATTTTTCTACTTTTAGTAGAGATAGGGGTCTTGCTTTTGCTCAGGCTGGTCTCAAACTCCTGAGCTCAAGCGATCCTCCTGCCTCAGCCTCCCAGAGTGCTAGGACTACAGGCATGAGCCACTGTGCCCGGCCCCTGCAGCTCTTTCATGTGTGTTCCACCTACTACATCTCCCACACCTGGTCCCCTCAGCGGCTCCTTCCCACCCCACATCCCTTCTCCCACTCCTTAGCACCCAGTGTGCCCTGGGCCATCTCAGAAAAGGATCTGAGACTCAATCACATTGAGTTACAGTCTTAGAGCTAAAGGAGGCCCTGTGCTCACCCAAACCATATCCTCATTTTGAGATGAGAAAGCTGAAGCTCAAAGAGGTTAAATGACCCACTCAATATCACATAGATGAAGAGGGACAGAACCAGGCGACTCCTGGTCCCTGGATGTTAGGACCAAAGCTTTCCAACTCTGCCCTTTTTGTTTCCCCACCTAGGGTGGAAGAGGTGTTGATGCCTTTGGCAGAAGGAATAACCTTCCATGGTGGACTTTCAGACACCAGCCCATGGTAGAGGGTCCTTCTCTTCCACAGTGGACCCTCTGCCTCTCATAGAGATCCAGGTTGAAGAAGTTCCCTGAATAATCCAGACAGCCTGAGCGGGAGCCCAGACACAGAAATGGCCCCTGAGACTTCTCACATGTGAGTGCTCTATGTGCTATGATGCTCCCAGATCCTGAGCTGGACCAGAGTCCAGGGGCAGCAAGAGAGCCCCTCTCCACGCCCTGGAACTGAGCCTGCAACGCAGAGAGGGCTGCAGGCTGCCGCACCAGGAGGCTGCTCCAGGGCACCATGAAGGAGCTGCATGTTCCCCTCTGCCCTTCTCTATGGAGAACAGGAAAGGGGTCAGGGCAAGAACCCATTCCTATGTGGCAAAACTGTGCCTGGGCCTAACTAACCGTGTGGCCACTCGGCAAGCGAAGGGGTGACTTCCAGTGGCCAGCAGCAGTCATGGATGGGTGTTGCCCAGGTGCCTCCAGTGCTTAGTACCATTTCTGGCACAGAAAGGGTAATCAATAAATACTTGTTGAATAAATAAGTGAATGAATAAACAAACAAATGATAAATTCACGACAGAGCAAGATTCTGCAAGTGGCATAAAAATCTGTCTCTGGAAGCTTAGATGCTCGTTGCCAGGCCATCATTCCATCTCCAGTATATTCATTCCCACAGTACACCCCAAGAAAAATATTCCAGAAGCTTCTGTGTGTTTCCCTGCCTAAGTCATCTCCAGGAGATGGAAGCCAGACCCCACTCCGTTCCAGGAATGATGGTGTCTGCGTGCAGCTTCTGTTTATCTTCATACAGACGGTATAAATGAGACACTAACAAATGATCCCCAAATATAATGAATTATCTGCTACTGTGGAACCCCCTGGAGAGGTGCCACCCCCTGGGAGCAGTGGCCCCACAAATTCTTGCCATTCTTGCTCCCCTGTGAATCCATCCCAGTGACAAGCCTCCCCCAGGGGACCAGGCGCCAGGCTTTCGTTTGGAGAAGCAGAGATCTTCCTTTCTTTCCTTCCGCCACAAGGGAGCCCCTAACTGCTCAGATACAAACCACAAAGTCCTTAACCCCGCCATCCCTAGGAGACAACCACAACAGCTGACACTCGCCAGCGAGAAGTCATCCTAAGCATCTCTGGGGGTGGGGGACGGGAGACCGAGGAGGAGCGAGCTGCCTTTCGTAATTGGATCCTCATTAACGGCAAGGAGCTGGCTGACCATCTAAGGCTGAAGGGCAACTTTGGTGATTTGAAAAATCAAACAATTTGATGTGATTTAGCGATCTATTAAAAAAAGGGGTGGTGGTGGCAGCGGTGGCGGCAAGGAACACATGAGAGCCAGGAGGAATTTACCCACTTTGAGAGAGACTTAGGAGAGATGACAAGAGGTGAAATCATCTCCCAGCCTGGCTGTTCCATACGGAAACAACTGAGTAGGAAAAGGAGAAGTACTCACTAAAAGCTTTAGGAGAAGAACCCGGAGTTTTTTCCCTTCAAAGCCCAGGAGGTCTGAAAGGCAGATAAGCACCCCATTAGTGACTGGGGCGCGTAAACAGCGAGCTAGCGCCTTACGTTGGCAGAACATCCAAATCGGGAAACAGGGCTTGTGCCTCAAAACACAGGCCTGGAGTCCAAAGGAACTTTGGCAATTTGGGACACTGACTAGGAATCAGCTGGAAGCTAACCAACGAAGAGAAGCTGGGTCGTGCACAAGTCCGAGATGGGGACTGGCTAGCAAGGCACGAATAAGACAGAAAGGGTTCAGAAGGTCAGTCCACCCTAAGCTGTTGTGGAGCCCGAGATAAGCCAGCTTAAGGAAAACAGGGACCAGATGGATCCACAGGGAAAGAACTTGAAGAAAGGATTTGCTATCTGTATCTCTCTACTCTGACTTCCTCGGGGATTCGTAGGCACACAGTCTGGGCACGGCAAAGCAGAAGAAAAGCCACAAAACATCTCAAGTCCAGAAAATGGGCCCTCCTGGGAGATATTCACATGAAGAGTCATTTCAGCCCAAAGAAAAAAGGTAGCCGTAACTTCCCTCTTAGTTTCTTCTCTTCTTTGCTGTACGTAAATCTGCAGGACACCTTAAATCTTTTTCTCATGGGAGTCTCTATAAATAAATAACGGTCTTGCTTTGATGGGTCAAACTTAGAAAGGGATAGTCTTATTAGAAAGTGGCCAGTAGTCAGTATCTTCATCCAGAATGGCAAAGACAGGTGAAGGAAAAAATAAAAATAAAAAGGCAGGTTAAGAGAAACTTAGGATCGGCATCATGGACTTCATGTCCATAGAAACAATGGTTTAAGGGAGGCTATACAATCCCTGGGCCTCTTTGAGAAGGTTAGGTCCCCTCCAGGCAAGCAGCTGGCTTGGGCTGGCATCAGGAACCAGGAATGGGTGTGCATGTGGGTGCAGATGGCCTGAGGCTCAAGGCCTGGAGCAAGAGAAAGCGTCAAGTCAAGGAGTGGGGAGGGTTACAGGCGCAAGCCCCAGGAGCAATGGTGGGGCTGGAAGTCAAGGACAGGGCGTGGCAACTGAGAGTCGGCAAGAAGAGTGGGAGGTCTTGGGAGCCAGCACCCAGGAAGATTCCCAGGAGACAAGAGGATGCCGAGGGCAGGAGAGGAGAATGGTCCCGGGCGAGTGATCATAGAGCGTAGTACCCGCTATCACAAATCTTGGAGAATTAAACAACAAACTTCTTCTTGGAGCTGCAGAGTCATCCAGGATGACCTCTCTCTTGGAAACTGAATAATGTAGGTCAACCAGCTTCCAAAAGACAAGGAGATCCAGGAGGTGAGGAGCAAGAGGATGGAGAAAGTCCCAAGACTGAGAATGTTGGCTGTCCCCAGTTCTGCGGGCAGGGCTGGGAGGTGGGGTAAGAGAGGGAGCTTTGGAGTCCAATCGCCTGCGTGTGAATCCGAGCTCTGCCCCTTACCAGCTATGGGAGCTTGGGCCAGTTCCCTAATCTCTTTGCACCTCACTTTCCTCAGCTGTAAAGTGGGAATAACAGTGTTATTTGCCCTGGATGGCTGCTGAGAGGATTAACTGAGTTAATGCCTGGAAAGTACCTGGAACAGCGCCTGCACATAGTGAGTGTGAAGTCAGCGTAGCCACAGGGGCCTTCCTTCCTGGAGAGGCGCTGGTGCTGCATGATCTCTCAAGCTCCCTTCTGGAGTATTCCCACTAACAGTGGTCTCCCTTTCCTATAGCCACTAGGAGGATTCTCCTCAAAGGATTCTCTGCTCTCTCACTTTCCAGCTCTGCATCCCAAGGGTGTAGTGCCATCCTGCATCCTGACAGTTAACTGCAGAATAGAAACAAGGGGTGCGAGGTCAGGGCTGTGCACAGAGGTACAGAAATGGGGCCCAGCACCTGCGCTTTGTCTCAGTTTATTCTAAGTTCTCCTCTACCCTGCAGGCGAGAACACAGCTGCATAGACCACTGGCAACAAGGCACCACCAACAGGCTGGGTTTCCATTCCGGCCCCAGAAGCAGAGGACCAGCATCTTCTGTGTCCCTCAATCTACTCCATCCCTGTGCTGTTTGGAAGGGGTCACTCCTTGGGTCTTCATAAGAAGGCGATGAGGGATGGCTGGGCTCCGGAGAAGGCACTGCACACAGCAGGCATGACCCCTGCATGGCCATCCCAGCCAAAGAAGAACCTGCAACTTTCCCCTAGGGGACTCCTGCTCTTCCTGGGAGACCAGAGAAATGCTTCCAACAAGACCCTGCCTATAGACACAGCTTTGTCCTCTGCCTAACATAGGTGCTCAAGAAATACACATGAAGTCATTTTTGCCAGGAAAGTACTGCCACTGGACAAGCTTTCTGTCCTCTCTTCCTGCCTCAGCCCAGCTCTGGTCCTTGGTGGCAGGGGTTAATGGTACCACACATAGCACAGACGTCCACACAGAGCGTGACAACTGCTTTGGTCCTTTGTAAAAATGCCACTGGCCAGCTAAAGCTTTGGGAATGGAGTTCCACAACTGAATCCCATGGGCTGTAACAAGAAAAGAGACTAAAACAACAACAATAACAAGTATGGTGGGCTCTGGCTGGGCCTCCCACAGCCAGCAGTAAGTGTAAAGAAACACAGTCTGAAAATTCCAAGACTGGGTCGCCAAGGCATTTGTCTCTGCTGAGTTTTGAAAGGCCAAACCACATACAGACACACACACACACACACATGCACACACATAGGCACACACGCACACACACAACTGTGTGCACACGCACGCACACACACACATACACACAGGCACACGGAGCTTGGCAGCCCCTAAGTTCCAGAGCTGGTAACACAAGCCACCGAACCGACTGCCAAGACAAGCAACAGAACGAGCCAGGCCCGGTTTCATTGGCCACCATACGCTGCATATGGCCCGGGACGCAGCCAAAACAGTGTTCTCACCCTCCTCAAAGGCATAGGAGACCCTCTGTTTTCAAACACACCTCCACAGAGCCTTAATTAAAGGAAAATGGAAAAATAATGTGCCTGCTGCTCTCCCCCAGCCTATGTAGGTATGCGCGCACATACACATACACACTCACTCCATTTTTCTCTTCCTCCCATTTCGGTTTCAAACATAATTCATTCGCATGGAAAAAAAGCAAACTGCATCCTGCAGCAGAAAAGCAGAAAAGAATGTAGCTTGCCCTCAACCCTGGCTCTGATTGCTCAAGTTGAGCCGGGGCTGAATGAATATAGAGCAGGCCAGCGTGGAGTCTGCAATTGGACCCTTCCTTTCCAGAGTGGAGCCAGAAACAGACACTCAAGAGAGAGACAGCCCATTGCAACACCAGTAGCCCCCAGACAAACAGGGCCGGAGAGCCTAGCCCTGCCAAGGATCCCGCAGGTTGGAAAAGATGCCCACACATCCTGCAAACAGGTGGGAAGACAACAGCAGACCCACAGAGACAAGAAGAGTTTTCCCTGATGGCTACAAAAGCTAGGCAATGGATGCATGGGGAGACCCTTATCCAAACCCTTCCTAGGGGACACTGTTAGCACTTAGGGACACATCTCCTTGGAGGTGGCTGCAACCAAGATAGAAGAAAGTCAGAGGCCTACAGACCCATGCTTTCCTGCAGCCCTTCAAATCATATAGCACCCAGCTCTTCAGGAAGATTCTGGAGCTGCCTGAAGCTCTGAACCAAAGCCAAAGTAGAAGGGGAACAGAAGAGTCTTTGAGAAATCCATCCTCCCTGTTTTAAACAAGGCAAAACCTTAACCACCCAGAGGCATGAGAATAGATCTTGCTTCTCTTCCCTGGTCCTCAGGTTTATGTAAAATCAGAGCCATGCTCACACCTGATACCTGGTTAAACTCTCCCCTAGAAACCTGCAAAGGAAGATAAGACATCCATCCAAGCTGCAACCAGATTTGCTGGAAAGGTAAAAGCAATGGGAGGTGTTTTTTAAAACCCGCAGGGAAGGGAGATTAGGGGGAAGGGAAATGATATGTGAACACAGTTCCTAGCAAGGACTTAAAGGACATTTGAGTACAAAGGTACCCAAACATGGTTCGAAGCTTCACAGTTCCTGATGCTCCTCAAACTAAGACCCTGGGGAGAGTCCACCAAGATTCAAACCTGGATATACAAACCTGTACAGTCTGCAAGCCCTTTCTGAGACACAGAGCTGAGCACATCTGCTCTGAGAACATGTGCTGGGGCCATAGCCCCATGCTCTGGATGCCATTAGGGAGAGTGGCACATGGGCAAGGGTCAGGCAATCTTGCAACTGGAGATGACCCAAAGGGCCAGTTGATTTCCCCTTCCACCAGCCTCTCCATCTCTAGCCTCACAGATGGCCCATCCATCCCTGCAAAAGAGCCAAAGCCTCCCCATTTTCCCCGCTCCTCCCACTGACTCAGGCAAAGTCTGGCTCTGCCACCCCAGGGTCCAGGGGTCCAGGGGGAACGGCCAATCCCCCCAGCCTTCTTTGAGGGGAAGGGCAGAAGAGAGCCTTCTAAACTGGGATGGGCAGGGGAGAGGCTGGTTACCTAGAGGAGCCGGAATGCCTCCTTATGTAACCTGGCGTGGGAGACAGGGAAGACCAAAGGGGACCCTGGGCACCCCCAGGCCCCTTCCCAGCCCAGAATCCCACAGCAATGGCCGGGAGAGAAGCTCCTTTCATTGGATCAAACCCCCGAGCCCTTCTCAATACCCTCCTCCCGGTCCGGGTCCTCCAGGAGCTGTGCTTCCTCCCTGCGAGGCAGGCAGAGGGGGCACGAGTTGCCAGCAGGTCCTTGTCATCCCTCCACCACCGCCCCCCCGCATCTTCCTGGCCTTTCACCCTCCATCTCCACCCCGCGGCCCGTCTCCCTGGGCAGTTTTCTCCCCACTCACCCCGCCTTCCCCGCCGCCCGAGGAGAGCACCTCCCTGCAAACCGACGGGGGAGAAGAGCGCGGGAGGGAGAAGAAGGGAGCGCCCGGCTGCCCAAGGAGCGGACGGAGCCTCTAGTCCCCGGGAGGGAACCAAAGGGAAGCCACCAGCCGCCTCGCGGGAGGGGCCCAGGCTGCGGCGCCCCGCGCAGAGAAAGCTGGGGGTCCCGGGGCGCGCGAGCTCCCCGCGGGGCCGGGCTCCGGGGCTCCGCGGGGGCGGCTGTCCCAGGTGCCCATGGCCGGCGCGCCCCGCCCCGCCCCGCCCGGCGCCCCCCGCGCGCCCTGGCACCCACCGTGCAGAAGCCGCGGGCGGAGGCGGCGCCCCCGGGGCCGGGGCCCGGCTGCAGGCGCTGTGCCCACTCCGCGCCGCTGCCGCCCGGCCGCGGAGCTCCGCCCGGTGCCCAGGCCCGTCCCGGCCTGGGAGCCGCCGCGGCGCCAGCCCCGCCGCCGCTGCAGCGTCCGCCGCCGCCAGCGCCCCCCGTCGCGGCCGCCGAGCGTCCCTCCCGCAGGCTGTGGCGGGCCGCGGGACCGGTTGCATCAGCCCCGGCTATATAGCGGCCCCTGGGCGGCGGGGAGGGGTCGGGAATGCGGAACCGGCCGAGCTGCCAGCTCCAGACGTCAGAGGGGGACGGAGAGGAAGGGAAGGAGGGGACAGGGAGGAGGGGGTGTGGATCCGGCGCTTCACACCCACTGACCTTCACCTCCCCCGCCGCCTTCGGCGCCCTCCTCCCGCCGCCGCGCGCGCTCCTCTCCCCGCAGCGGCGGCCCCGGCCCCGCAGCGCCCGCGCGGGCTCCATCCAGTCCCCCGGCTCTGCCACCCCGCGGCTCAGGAGCGCGCGAGAAAGCAGGACGCGGCGAGCGGTTATGTAAGAGCACCCCCCGCGCCCCGCCGCCGGCTCGCACCCGCCAGGCACAGCCGCAGCCCTGGGAGAGAGATGCGAGGGGGCGGCTGCGGGACAGTCCAAAGCCCCTTAGCGCGTGGCCTGCCGTGACCATCTTCCTCAGGCCGGGGCGCTTTTCCCCAAACTGAGAGAGAGAGAGAATTTCAGCGCAATTTCATCCTTGGACTCTCCAGGACCGAGTGGGTGAGGGGGCAATCTCGCCAGTTTGTGTAATATTTCCGTGGAGAAGGATGGGCAGAGGATTAAGGCATTTGGGGACCTCTGCCCCTGCCTATACGCCGGCCACCGCAAGCGCCCCTGAGCCCTGATGCGGCACAGCTGCACCAGCCTCCCGTCTCCTACGGCTGCAGCCTGAGACCACCGCTTTCTCTGCAGCTGCCGTAGTTTGACCCCTGGCCTGTGCCCTGCCCCAGCGGGCTTCTCCTTTCCACTCAGGACACACCAGTGAGCAGACCAAGTCCTCGGCAAACCCCAAGTGGCCTTCTTCCCCATTGTGACTTCCATCCTCCCAGAGAGGCGATGGTGAAGGGGACTCCAGGAGAAATGTGACATCCACCGTGCCCTCCAGTATGTAAAGGCACAGAGAGACAGAGCCCTCAGGCAGCAATGTGGCTCCAGGGTTGGCATCTCCTACCTTCACAGCCCTGGGTGCCCAGCCAACCCCCTACCTTTTGCCTAAGCCAGATAGAGGTGATGATGTTTACACTCTGTGAGCTTTGGCCTCCTTCTTACAGTGATGTCAGGTCATCGCCCATAGCAGAAAGGAAGTGAAAGAAAAAGTTCATGCCTTCTTGGAGAGCAGATGCTCAGAGTGAAAGAAACAAGACTCGAGACAGAAAGGAGCAAATGAGCAAACCCCAACATGCATGTCTCCTCCTGCACTCTGTGGGTGCAGAGGCTTTATCGTCTGTGTTTCCCCAGTGCCGCGAAATCTTCCCGCGTGAAAGGAGAGACAGACCAAGTCCCAAGGACATTGCCTGACCGTTTTCCCCTTCACCATCAGCAGTCTCCCTCTCAACATCACTGTTGGCAAGTAAGAAGAAAGGAAGACCCCGAAAGAATATACATTCAAAAACGAGTGGTAATTTGACAGTCTTGTGGAAGAACACGACTCTCAGCCCCAGAAAGGCCAACTACACCTTTACCGCAGCATAAAGATCAAAGTCGGGCACCATGAAACTGCCTTATGACGTTTCTCCCAGGAGACCAGGGTCTGGATGTTTATATGGAACAAAACACTGAACAGGGGCAATGTTCCTTTATGCGTCTTCGGCTGGGACTTTGAATAAACTAAACTGATCTTTGTGCAGGGACTAATAATTAGCGTGTGTGGTTAGAGCAGGTCCTCTCCAGGGCCTACTATGGACTGTGGCTGGGCCACCAGCAGTCCTACTGGGCCTTTGCTTCCCCCACAAATTAAATATGCTACAGGGGTGGCACCAAGAGGTGACTTGGGGGGTCTTTAGCCCCCTTCACCTCTCTATAATATTCGTTAGCCTTCCTCGTTATTTGAAATGAATGTTTTTCAATTTTATGTAGGATGCTATGGGAATATGGCTTCAAGACCTCCCTTCCAGCCACATTACCCCCTACCAGGCCCCTTTACATAGTCACTGCCTCTGGAAGTGGCTGGAAGGAGAGGCCATAAAGTGGCTCCTTTATGCCGACATTGGCCTGCTTCTCCCTGCAGTTGCTGGATGGAGCTGATCTACTACTGGCTCTTAGGGACAGACAAGTGATCAGTCTAAGGCAGTTTAAATGTAGGTTTCCTATTACTTGCAATTAGAAAATTCCTGATTGGCCGGGCGTGGTGGCTCACGCCTGTAATCCTAACACTCTGGGAGGCCGAAGCGGGAGGATCACTTGAGGTCAGCAGTTCAAGACCAGCCTGAACAAGAGCGAGACTCCATCTCCACTAAAAATAGAAAGAAATTCGCTGGACAACTAAAAATATATAGAAAAAAAAATTAGCTGGGCGTGGTGGCACGTGCCTGTAGTCCCAGCTCCTTGGGAGGCTGAAGCAGGAGGATCACTTGAGCCCAGGAATTTGAGGTTGCTGTGAGCTAAGCTGACACCACGGCACTCTAGCCTGGGCAACGGAGAGAGACTCTGTCTTGAAAAAAAAAGAAAGAAAGAAAGAAAGAAAATTCCTGATTAACACATTGGGTTTTGCATCTCTAATTTATTTGGACTATTTTGTTTTAAAGCTTAATGGACATCAATGAATTCCAAGCGCTTTGCAAAGAGGAAAAAGGGAAATGGTGAGGTAAAATAATTTGTTCCCCAGACCTGTTCCTCTAATAACAATGGAGAAAGTGATAGTTGTGAGTAATCAATCAATCAACTAGTCATCATACTAGTATTTACTGACAGTCTGTTATGTGCCTATGAGGTACACAAAGTTTAAGACATGGTTCCTTACCTGGCCTCACCTCCCATCTAGTTAGAAAGAATGACTTACAAACTAATGAACAGCAAGACTAAGAGTAGCTAAGAGCTAATTACATGACCCAGACTATATGCACTGTAGGGGTTCAGATAGGATTACCACTCCATTCTCTACTCAAGCTGTGTAGATCAAAATTGTAAACTAGTAGCTGGCAGGCTGAATTAGGCTTTTCTGACTCAATCTTACATTGTTGTTGGAGGTTTTTTTGTTGTTAAGATATCAAAGATTTTGCATAATAATCTAGATTTATAACTTCTCTTAAAAAAATCAAAGTCGGGCAACATTGGGCATATGTGACAGTCAAGATTGGCTAGGTTTTGCTGCATCCCCCAAAACTCAGTGGCTTAATACAAGAAAGGCTTACTTCTCACCCACACAAGACAACTGTGGATCTAGGTGATTCCCAGGACAGCTGTCCTATAGGTAATGGCTCAGTATTGCATCTCCATATCCACAAGTGTATTCATGGTCACCATGGCAGAGAAAGAAAGAGAAGTAGAGAAGGCCACGCACTAGCAGTTAAATCTTTCCTCCTGGAGTGACACACATCACTTTAGGTTATGTTTCATTGGCCAAGGCAAATCATATGCCATTCTTAATTTCAAAGAGTCAAGGAAACTCAGTCCTTCCACGCACCATGGGGAAGAAGGGATAGAAATTAAGGAACAATTAATATCTACCAGAGCAGGCACTCCCTATGGCAACAGTGGGCTGGAGCCCTCTATAAGGTGCCCCTTGAGATGGGACTTAAAACACCCAAGTTTGACACAGTCTCCACCCACCTACATGGCCCCTGGGGGCATTTGATTTTGCAAGTCCTTGCCTCTCAATATCTGTGAACAAAAACATATGCCATGCAGAATTCTTAGGTTGAAGGGCAGGATGGTATCATGAAATCAAACAAGAAATTGAGACTAGCTATTGTATAGTCTGGAAATTACAGAGACCTGTTTATGGTGATTTCTTCCTGCTGCTCTTCCTTTGATCAATCAAACACCCACCAGGAGAGACCAGCAGAAACCAGCCTCCCACACTCTTCCCTGTAGGAGGGGAAGTTACATGGTAGTGATTTGGAGCAGGGGGAGTGAAGGGGGTAGGTGTCTGGTTTAAAGTTTTAAAAAATTCATATATATGTGAATATATATACATATAGATGTGTGTATACATATATGCAAGGCTGAAATATTTGAGAAAAAAGTCGGTGAGCTAGGAATGGGCAGCTTCTCTTCCAATAACCACCAATGAGAATTTTATAAAAGATGTCTAAAGGTTTAAGCATAAATCAGCACCCATAGAAATGCAGCCATTTCTGGGAAAGCCCAGCATCTTCTCTTTTAATTTCCGAACACAATAAGGCTTGGAGGGAGAAGAGATGGTAACTTCTCTGGTTAAAATGCTGAGGCAGGTGCGGTTAGGGAGAGGAGGAGTACAGTGGATGTATGTTGTTCTCCTCAGCACTCTTTTCTTTGGAGAACCACTCCTCTCCCTCCTTCCTGTAGCCCTGGTGGGATGAGGGGGAGTGTCAGACCTAGTGCCTTATCAGCCCCACATAGGTGTAGGTATGAGACCTGAGTTGGCCAATTAGAGTAGTCCATGTCCAAAGCTACAGTGATTAGTTCAGGGATGAGCACATGATCCAAACAGGGCCAATCAGAGTCTTCTCTGAGATTTGATATGTAAATACCAAGGAAGAGGAGAGTTCCTTTCTTTTAAAACATCAGTGCAAGGATGTAGTTTGGGCTGTCGATGGCCATTTTTCCTGTCATGTGACAAGAGCCTAGCTGAGAAAGAAACCAACACAGAGAAAAAGAGAGCCAAGACACGTAAAAAGAGAAATAGCCATGAGATCATCATTTGAATCCCTGAATCTAATATGCCACGAGAACATGCTGAATTGGTCTCTGGACGTCACAGTGTTTGAGTGAATACATCCCCTTTCTCTTTCTTGCTTAAATAGTTTCAGTCAGGTTTTCTGACACGTCCCACCAAAAGAATGCTGACAAATATGTGAATGAAATGACCCAAAGTCAAGTTTATAAACTGAACTGACACCATGGAATTTTACCTGTTTGCTATTCTTGCTTCATTCATCAAATGCCACTCAGTCTCTGAGAGACCAAATACAGAACTGCACTGAGCTGCCTTCTCACCGCTCAGGGTTCAGTTAGGCATTTGAATAATTTAGTCAGACAGCCTTGTTTGAAGTTTACTATGAGTCATGCACCATGTACCGCCCTATCTGAGGAGGCAAAGCAAAGACAAGATATCATCCCTTCCCATAAAGAATGATAGACTACAGGCCCAGGAAGATGAATGATATTCATAAAAATGGGGAAATGTGGACATGAGTGATTTAGGGAAAACCTGATGCATTCTTCTCCTAGAATATTATATTTCAAAATATGTCCTGAAAACACATGGCGAGAGGATAAAAGACCCATGTTGGGGATGTCATTGTGCAAGTCATGCATATACATACAGGTGGTTCCTGAAGTTGATGCCAGGACTATAAATCCTGATCAAACTCCTTGAGATCAAAGATGATGTTTTAGTCATATTAAATTTTAATTCATAGGTGATTCGCACAGGAGTGTTGAATTAATAAATGAATGCGTGAACAAAAGCTGGTCTAGGAGTCAGTCTTAGGAGATGCTGATAATAAATGAACTAGGGACATAAAAGGAGACAAAGAAGTTAGGGGACAAAGGGTATCCCAGAAGATGGAAGAAAGGAAGGCACAGTCACAAAATCTCAAGGCTCCTTAAATCCTCTGCCCCTTAACACAGGCTTCGCCATTGTCATGGAAGTCAAACTGGGTTGCCAGTACAATCAAGTATAACATAGAAATAAGATCTGAGATGAGTTTGTTGCATGGGCTCAGATCTGGAAGGTACGTTATAATTTTAGAGATGTATAGTCAAGGGGCTTCAAGTTATTTTTAAAAGAGGGTGTTAAATCTGAAAATGTAGACATTAGACATTATATTAATACTACAAAGATGTTTCCACCTAGCATTCACACAATGCTGCTTCTAGAGGGATTGAAGACCCTTCTCCACTTTTTCCATTCTTTTTAATTCCTGTCCTTCCACTCCCAGAATGTGTGATTATAGATTGATCAGATTCCTCCGGAAAACACTTGTACCTCAGTTTCCTCACTAATTAAATGGGGACAATAATGGTGCCTACCCTAAGGGGTTGATGTAAGGATTAAATATGACACTTATGAAGCACAATATCAACCTGCCACATGCTAAAAAGCCCAATAAATTTGGCTATATTCATCATTGCCATCATCATTGTCATCATCACCGTCAACATCATGTTTCGGCCAACACAAGCCCCACTGCTGTGTCACCTAATTAGATCTGTCAAACCCATAGTGATTTCTCCCTCTTTTGACCTTCCCTTCTGACATCTAATTATATGCCATCTTAAATTGTTCTCTTTATTTCATGTGTGTATTGTCATTCCAATGTACTTGAGGTTACCTTAGAAGTGGGATGATATCTTAAATTTTTAAAACTCCTATAGCACCTACCATGTGCTTGGACACTAATAAATAAATCAAGGGCAGGGGCCAGAAATAATTTCTTTTGTATCCCTGATAATTTTCTTTAAGTGCTGTTGGCATTTAAAGAATATATGTTGAACAGATGCTGAGTAGAGATGTAATTATCGGTGACATCTTGTGCAGCACAGACTCGTAGAAGATGAAAGTGAGCAAGGGGCCATGTTTTATGGATGAGGAAATTGAGGCCCACATTGATGACACAGATCTGGCTGAACAAAAGTTATGGTGGGAATAATTCTCAGGACTCTTTTTCTGCTATGTGTTTTAAAACAACCACCAATAAAAAGTTATTTCAGCAAATGTTTATTGAAGGGGAAAAAAAAGTCCCCTAGGTTTTCTGTGGGAGGTGGCGTTTCCTCTTACACTCAACAATCTTGGTGGTGTGGCAGAGAGAGGTGTGGAAAGGAGCCAAGGGGGCCGATGTGACTGGACATTTGTGTGGGTGGGAGTGGGGTGGGGGTTTGTGGGGGCAGAGGAGGAAGGGGCGGGACTGTCACTTCTAGGAAGGCTCTTCCAGCTCCAGGCGATCCAGGCCAGGTTTTGATGCCTGCATTTCTGAGCACACTGCCCTAAGTCACCCACAGTGTACCTTCCTGAGAGCACCTCTCCCAGCCGGTACTTGGGCTCGTGCAAACTCACCTACAGACACCCCCAGAGAATAGGTCCCCACGCTTGGAACTGGGAGAATCTGCTGTCCTCAAAAGTGATGATAGAATGTTTACAATTAGAACATACTCCTGTAAGAGGGGACATCTGGGGCTGGCCTCAGGGATGGGATGGGGGCTGGGAGGGGACGCAGAGGGAGGCCTCCGGGACAAGGGCTCTTTGGTAGCCCTGGCCGGGTTCACAGACTCCCTTTCAGGTTTTGTGCCCACAATTCCCCTACCCTCCGCCTCCTGCCAGTGTTTCTTTCTCTCTTAAATACACCTCCCTAATCCTCTCCTTCCTCCTTTTTAAAGCCTGCCTTTCCTTTCAAATACTTCCTCAAATGCCAACTTGTTATGTTTTTGCTCTCCCCTTTGAGGTCTTTCCCCAAGAGCTCTGAGTAGGCTTCAGACCACAGGGTTGGATTTTTATTCATCCCTTCACTCAGTCATTGATTGATTCAAGAGATACTTGTTGATTGATTCAACAAATATTTGATTATCTCTATGCGCAGGGCTCATATCATAAAATGATGAACAATGCTGGCCCAGTCCTTAGGTGAATGAATAATTAGCTAATTAACTAAATAATTACAAGTGTGCAAAGGAGTATTAAGAGACACATAGAAGAACCATTGGAACCAGCCTTCTTCCGTTTGTCAGAAACTTTTATCCAAATCAGCTTGGTGCCCCAGGGCTATCCCACTCAGGGGTACGGGGGCAGGTAGCCTTTAAAAAGCCTTCCCCGGGACTTGTTTGGGGGCGGAGAGACTCCTTCTACATTTCCTTCTTCCCACAGGTCAAAGTTTCAGGGCTACAGTGCATCTCTTCAGACTCCACCGCCCAGCCCTAATTCTTCCAGACCTTGGTGTCTCAGGTTGTCATCCATAGCCATATACGCAGTTTTCACCGAGTCACCTGGTCTTTTAAAGCTTAATGCACCACACAAGGCAGTAGAGCACAGTGGTGAAGAGTGTGGGCTCTGGAACCAGACCGCCTCCGTTTGCATCCTGTCTCTGATGCATACTAGCTGTGTGGCCTTGGGCAAGTTACGTAACCTCTCCGTGCTCAATTTCAATCATCATTGAAATGGGGTATGTGTGATAATATCCAACCCATGGAGTGTTATAAAGATTTAATGAGTGACTGCCTACTTGGAACAGTGTTTACCGCATAATAAGGGCTCAGGGAGGCAGCTCTTAGACCCTGTGGTTTGGATCTAGCCCCGCAAGGTGTCAAGCCTGGGTCAGAGTCTCAGGCTGCTGCTTGCCTGAGAGAAGAGGCTGGAACTTTTTTAAAGGGACGAGCTGCTGGCAGCAGTAAAGACTGCCTGGACGCTTGATAGACAAAGGCATTGAAATCAACTGGATGTGCTGTGTTAATCTTTAATTCTCTGATACCAGAAGGCACTCCAACTGTCCCTTGCTCAAACAATAAGGGGGTCCAGAGATCTGATTTTAGGCAGGGCTCACCTACCTCTGACTTCAATTCCATTTTTTAATGGCAAAGGATAATATTCAGAGAATCATGAAGTTTGACCCAAAATTGACCTTAGGGATTCCATATTATAACTCTTTAATTTTCCATCTAGAAAACCGAGACCCAGGAAAGTCATGCGAAACAGGCAGCCTGGAATGGTGGAAAGAGTGCTAGATTCAAACCCCAGGGTCACAACTTTTTCTCTTCTTTGAGACTCACTATACTTTTTGCTCAAGTAAAGGTAGTAATTCCTGCTGCATAGAGTCACTGTGAGGACGAAATGGCACCACAAATGGATGCAGCTAATCCCAGGCCTGCATGTGATTGGGTAGGTGCAGAATCAAGGCATTTCCCAGTGTCGCTGGGCAGGGTGGTAATCCTTCCCTTACCTTCCTCCCTGGGTTGCCAAAAGAATAAAACAGAACAAAGAAGAAAGACTCTGAAAATAGGAATACCTCGTAATCATCCTGTGCTGTTGATGTTAACCATTCAATTAAGACTTACTCAACCCATTTGGGAAGCTGGCCACAGTACTAGGAGCTAAGGGGTTAATGTCCAGGTGTAAAAATTTAGTTTCTGGTCCCTGGAGTTTTCTCCCTGGGACTGGGCCTCTCAAAGAAGAAAGGGTTTTTCCAAGCCCCAGTGCCTGGTAAGCATGGTCTCAGGGAGAAAGCTCCCTCACAGAGGTTTCATCTGCCGATCGCCCTCCCTCCCACTGTTACTGAAGCATCAAGGAAAGCACGTGCGTGGCCCAGGGCTTGGCTGTCAGCCTTGTCTGAGAGCAACTGGGGGTCTGAGTCCACATACTGGGCCGCTATTGTGCCAGCCACTCAGGCACATCCAGCCGGGACAGCTGCACCCTCTCCCTGGGCGGAGGCTCTCTGCCTCGGGCCAATGTGGACCTATAGCCAAGGGCCATCAAACCACAGATCCAAGCCTCGGTGCCATCCAGAAATGAGCCAAGGCCCACAGGCTCAGAGTCAAGGAAGTTGGCCAGGGTGCTCTTCTAAAGACTACCGTGAGCAGTAATGTGAGCATCAAAACAACAGGAGCCCAGTGGAAATTCAGAACTCTAACTGTCCGTGGAAGAAGACAGTGTCTTCTTTACTCAGTTTTTGAGATCAGGAGAACCTCTTCCTTAGACCTCCCCTGATATCTCATGCCCGCCTCTAGACCAATCTTTGGCCAGGGCACTGGGATGATCATGACTGGTTTAGACTTGAGTCACTAGGAGAAGGCACGGGGACCTGAACTAAATAAATCGAGGCTCTGCCAGCAGGGAGGGGGAAGGGGCTGCTGGAGATGTAACCAGTGATACCTACTCTAGCAACTTGTTCACATCCAGCAAAGAGAGAAAGCGTTAAGGCTTAATAGAGCAAACATGGCTTTGAGGCCAAAAAGCTGGGTCCAAATTGTGCCTCTTACCAACTGAAAAACCTCGAGTGAGACTGCTATGGTTTGAATGTGAGCCCTCCCTAATTCATGTGTTGGAAATTTAATCCCCAATGCAACAGCATTGGGAGGCGGGGCCTTCCGGGGGGGCAGTATTTAGGTCATGAGGACTCAGCCCTCATAAATGGATTAGTGCCACCAATAAAGGACTTGTGGGAGTGGGGTCTCTCTCTTCTGCTCTTCTGTCATGCGAGGACGCAGCAAGAAAGCCCCTCACCAGATGCCAATACCTTTGATCTTCCCAGCCTTCCCAGCCTTCCCAGAGAATAAATTTCTGTACCCAGTTTGTGGTATTCGGTTAGAGCAGCACAAAACGGACTAAGATAGGGACTCTTAGTCTCTGAGACCCTCAGATTCATGTAATAGGACTTTTGTGAAGTTCAAATGAGGTAATTTAATGTTCATGCAAGACTTTTGCAGATTTTAACTTCCCACACTATAGGACATCCTCTGTCATAGTTACCATTATCGATAGAAAGTGGGATGACACGAATAGATCTTCCATTGAAGAGAAAGCGTCTGCAGTTGCCTATTGGGGGCATCCACTCCTCGGTCTGTACAGGTTGAGGCCAAGTGACCCTTAGTTCAAGCATAACTTCTTGGTCTTTCGGGTCAAGGTCGAGTGTAATACCTCTTCTTAATTATATTAATACCTGGCTCATTCTTTATCTGAAAGCAGTATATTTCAATTTAGGTTCTTAGGGCCTAAAAAGTACGTGTCCATTAAAAAAATAATCCTAAATCACAATTCAAACTACTTGTATTGATATGTATATGTATATATTCCAAACACTATTATGACATTAGAGTTATTTGGCAAAATGGCCCAGAAATATTGAATGCGTTTAAAGTAAGCAATGAAACTTCAGAGTTCATCAGTGGTTCTCAACTAAGCTCTCAAAGGCCATGGTGCTCATGGCAGGGTGGCTGCCCAGTGATAAGATCACCTCAACACTAAGCACTGATTTTAGCCTAATCTGCCACTGAGCTTTCTTCTCCAGGGTGACATCAGAAGCAGAACAGTGTTTGATTGGTTAAGGGAAGCATGGGGACTGGGGGATTTGCCAAGGCACTCAGGCAAACGAGACATGGGTGTACCGTTGTTTTTTCTGCGTGGTCCGTTGGCATAGGCCCAACAAGAGGCACTTTCTCTGGGCCTCAGAACATGTGTGGACTTGAAAACTTTGACTCTGAAAGAGATCTTCCACCCTGACACTTGGTGGAGAGAAGCCTTCCTGTCAGGCATCTGTCTGTCTATCCTGAGTACAAGGGATTGCTCAGGGCAAAAAATAGCAGCGATTGATTGGAATCAGCTCTGAAAAAGGCTCACTTTTTAAATAGTGGCTAATCCTGATTGACCACTTACTACATGCTAAGCACTGAGTTAAATGCTTTAAAGATTTATTAATTTACACAGTCTTCACAGAAAGTCATGAAGTAGGCACTATTATTACCCCCATTTTACAAATGAGGAAACTAAGGCACAGAATGTTTAGCTCACTTGCTGACTGTCACAGCTAGTTAGGAGTCAGAGCCAGGACTCAAACATAGAGAGTCTGGCTCCAAAGCCTATGCTCTTAATCACACATGAGGCAGCATTTTTGTTATTTGTTTTTGTTTTAAGTAGACTTTGTTTTTTAGAAAATTTTAGGTTCACAGCAAAATTGAGTGGAAGATACAGAGATTTCTCGTATCCCCCCTGCCTTCCCCACTGACAACATCCCCCCACCACAGTGGCACAGCTGTTACAATGGACGACCCTATGTAGACACATCATTATCGCTCGAAGTCCGTAATGTCCATTAGCATTCATTCTTGGTGTTACTTTCTGTGGATTTGGACAAATGTATTATGACGTGTTCTACCATTATAGCATCACGCAGAATAGTTTCACTGCCCTAAAAATCCTCTGTCCTCTGCCCATTCATCCCGTCCTCCCTCCTAACTGTGGCAAACGCTGATCCTTTTACTGTCTCTGTAGTTCTGCCTTTTCTAGAATGTCATACAGCTGGACTGATATAGTATATAGCCATTCCAGATTGGCTTCTGTCACTTATTAGTGTGAATGTATGGTTCCTCCATGTCTTTTCATGGCTCGATAGCTCCTTTCTTTTTAGGGCTGAATACTAGTGCATCGTCTCGACTTACCACAGTCTATTTATTTTCTCATTTACCGAAGGGCATCCTAGGTGCTTGTGAGTTTTGGCAATTATAAACAAAACTGCTATAAACATCCATGTGCAGGTTTTTGTGTGGATATAAGTTTTCAACTCCTTTGGATAAATACCAAGGAGCATGATTGTTGGATCATATGTTTAGTTTTGCAAAAAAACTACCAAACTATCTTCCAAAGTGGCTGTACCATTTTGCATTCCCACCAGCAATGAATGAAAGCTCTTGTTGCTCCACATCCTCGCCGGCATTTGGTGTGGTCAGTGTTGTATTTTGTTCATTCTAATAGGTGTATATTGGTATCTCATTGTTTTAATTTTCATTCTCCCGATGACATATAATGTTGAGCATCTTTTCATATGTTTATTTGCCATTTGTATATCTTCTTTGGTGAGATGTCTATTCAGGTCTTTTGCCCATTTTTAAATTGGGTTGTTTGTTTTCTAATTGTTGAGTTTTACAGGACAGTGTTTTTAGGGGCACACTTATGGATTCGTAGAATGTTGGGGATGGGAGGACTTCGGAAACCATCCAGTTTATCACTCTCACTTTACATATGTGAAAAATAAGCCCCAGAGGCACTTAAAGGGGCAAGGCAGAAACCAAAGCCCAGGAGTTCTGTGCCCCTTCACAACAGTGCCTGTCTTTGGGCCATTTCCTTTGTAAGCAGTTAGCTCCCGAGAACAGGAGTCACGCTCTGACCTCTGCTGTAATCTGTGAGAGAGGGAGAGAAGAGAATTAACATTCTAGATCTTCCGTGGTGCAATAGTGGGAGGGGAGGACGGGTTGGAGTGTAACTCTTGACCTTGGCCATGCATCAGCATCACCTCCGGACCTTGTTAGGAACTGCATGCCTCATGCCCAGGAATTCCGATTTCATACACTATTTTTGTGTTTGCTGTGTACCAGGTTCTGGGCTAAGCCCTTTACATGTGTTCTCCTATTTAATCACTCCTCACGAAATTCTGTGACGTGGGCCTTGTTATCACCTTCATTCTGCAAATGAGGAAACAGATTCAGGAAGGTTAAGGAACTCTCCCAGGTACCAGTTTCATGGAAGACAATTTTTCCACAGAACAGGGCTGGGGGGTGGGGTGCCGTGGGGAGGTGGGTGCGGAGCTCAGGCAGTGATGCACAACCTGTTTCCTAACAGGCCATGAACCAGAACTGGGCTGCAGCTCACGGGCTGCGGACCACAGATACTCTAGAGGGTCTCTCGATCCAGTCTAAATCAACGCAGTCAGCCAGGAAGTTACAGCTCATCTTCAGAAACACCCAGATCAACATGAGATTGGATCAAGGAGAGGTTGCCATGACAACCAGGGGCCAGTTCAGCTGGTAGAATTTGAACCCTTCCCCTGGCCACACCCCTACACCCCCACTCCGTAACACACACGCCACCCCACTCAGACCCATCTTGCAAGGAGCCCAGCCCTCTGAGCTGCAGAAGTCGTGGTCCTGTGGGGAGGAAAGAGCATGTGGCCCTGCCCGCTCGGCCTCTCCAGGCAGTACGTGCAGCTGCTGGCTCCGGGAATTTTCCCAGACCCTTCTCCAGGGAGATGAAGCCACCCTCAGGATAATTGCACTCCCAAAATAGCTCGCTGGAAATTACCAGCCTTCAGGCCCCCGGGGAATCAGGTGAGAAGCTAACACTGGGCTCATCAAAGCACCAGGGAAAGGGGTCCTCAGAGAAGTAGACATTTTCATTCTGCCCCTCTCTCTCCTGCCCCCAGGTCCTCCACAGGGGTGTCCTCCCATAGAGCTGGACTGCTAAGCCCTCCTCACTCTAGGGTTATGAAATAAAGGTTTAGGGGATTATATTTCCCAGGGGCTTTTGCATTCTAATGGAGACTCTTGAAAATTGAAATTCTTTCAGCCTGGAAGAATAAATCTCTATGCACAGGGATCTTCACTTTGTAGCTGCTAAGATTACAGTTGTAATTTTACATCCATTTGTGTAGATTTTTTAAAAAAATCAATGACTGGGGCCCAGCGCGGTGGCTCAAGCCTGTAATCCTAGCACTCTGGGAGGCCAAGGCGGGCAGATTGTTTGAGCTCAGGAGTTCAAGACCAGCCTGAGCAAGAGCAAGATCCCGTCTCTACTAAAAAATAGAAAGAAATTAGCTGGACAACTAAAAAAATATATATATATATAAAAAATTAGCCGGGCATGGTGGTGCATGCCTGTAGTCCTAGCTACTCGGGAGGCTGAGGCAGTAGGATCGCTTGAGCCCAGGAGCTTGAGGTTGCTGTGAGCTAGGCTGACGCCACGGCACTCACTCTAGCCCAGGCAACACAGCAAGACTCTGTCTCAAAAAAAAAAAAAAATTCATGACTGTCTCTCCTGGTAAACTGTGAGCTCTATGAGAGAGGAACCTACACTGGCTTTGCCCACTGCTGTGCCCAACACCTAGCTGTGTGCCTGGCACATGTTAGGAGCTCAATAAATATTAAGAGGGAGACCATCTCAAACTGACAATATTCAACCATTTTTGACCTATAAAATGGCCATTTCACATGATTCATCCTCACATTAATGGAATGAGTTAAATGAATGAGATCTTTCCTAAACGCTGTCCACTGCAGCATGGAGTTCAGTACAAGGCGGTTCCACCTTGGCACAGTTCAAAAGGGTGGTTTTCCTGAAATTGTAAAGAACTATCTGGTCCCTGGTCATGGCCAAGATTTAAGCAACGCTCCTCACACTTCAATGTGCATTCAGAGCCTGCTATAGTTTGAATGTTTGTCCTCTCTGAAACTCAGGTGGCAGTACTGAGAGTTGGGGTCTTTAAGAAGTGATTGGGTCATGAGGCCTCCTCTGCCCTCATAAATGGATCAATCCATTCAAGGATTAATGGGTTAGTGGATTAATGGGTTATCATGGGAGTGAGACTGGTGGCTTTATAAGATGAGGAAGAGGGACCTGAGCTAGCACACTCGGGCTCCTTGCCGTGCGATGCCCTGAGCCACCTCGGGGCTCTGCACCAGCAAGAAGATCCTCACTAGATGCAGCCCCTCAACCTTGGACTTCTCAGCCTCTGCGACTATAAGAAATGAATTCCCTTTCTTTGTAAATTACCCAGTTTCAGGTATTCTGTTATAAGCAACAGAAAATGGATGGACAGAGCCCCTGGTGATCTAATTAAAGTGCAGATTCTGATCCAGCAGGTCCAGGGCACGGCCTGAGATTCTGCATTTCTAATAAGCTCCCAGTGGTACCAATGGGGCAGTAGCCAAGGGGAGGGAAGCCAAATTTAGTGAGTGTTTGTACAGATGCTGCACCTTCCGTGACAGGAAAACATGACAGGTTTATTGCACAGATAAAAAAGTATTAACAGGTCCAGATGTTCTCATTTCTTTTCATTATATCTTGCATCAGCAAAATCTCCCTGCTAAACCTACTATTTTAAGTGACACTTTGCAACAAGTCATAAGCATTGTTAACCATATTCATGCAAATGCAACATGGCATTGTCAAATTTGTAACATGCTCAAGTTGAACGATGATATACTCAGGGTGGATTTGCTGTATTATTCTAAAGTGTATTGGCTACTGCAGGGACAGGTGTTAGCCAAAATTTTATCTCTGTGGGAACACAGAGTTAAATTTTTTGAACAACAGAGTTAGTGATGTAAATTATTGAAAGAAGATTTCTATAGGAATGCAGCATTTCTGTGTGATATCATGTCAAATCAAAACAACTTGAATATTTCTTTGCAAGGTAAACTAAGTCTATATATGATATTTGATAAAAAATCCAAGCATTTCAAAAAAAGCTATCTTTTCTCAAAATACTTCAAAAGGAAATTTTGGATGAACGCTTTCCCCAGTTAGCAAAATTCATTCATGGGCAGGATGATATATGCAAATCATCTGAAGAATATACAGCTATTCTAGAACTATTAATTGGAGAATACAATGAAAGGTTCACTGACTTTAAGAATCATGACATTACACTCAAATGAGCATTTCAGCCTCACCTAGTTGATATCGCCAAGGCACCTAAGGAACTACAGATGAAATTAATTGAGTTCTCAGCAGATGACATTTTAAAGTCATTGTTTGATGCTAAGAAAGATCCAATTGAAATATGGAAGAATGCAGTAGAACACCCACACCTTTGACAACAGGCCTGAAAAGGGTTTTCTTGCTTTTCAACCATTTATTGCTGCAAATCTACATTCTTCTACCTGACCCAAATCAAGATGCTCTTAAGGTCACAAATGACTGATACCCATCTAGAGGATCAACTGAAACTGTGGACCTCCATGCTGCAACCAAATATTCAAATGCTTTCCAACCAAAAGCAGACACGACAAAGTCATTAAAAGGTCAACTTTAAAATTAACAAAATAGTTTTAATTTTTTGAAATTATTAAGTACACAGTAGTTAGATTTTTACAAAACAATGTACCTTTTTAGATATATCTAATTGAAGTTTCTTGAATGCAGCCTTATTCGATTATAACTAAATCAATGTAGCCTTCCAGCATGAAAAGTTTCCCGATCCCTGCCCTAAACAATATATTAATAATTAGTTTTGCCTGTCCTTTAATTTTATATAAATTAAATCCTATGTATATATTTTTCGAGAATGGTTCCTTTTGCTGAACATTGTGTTTTTAGATTCATCTGTGTTGCCACATGTAGATTTCATATGTTCATTTCTCTGCTGTATAATATTCCATTGTAGATGATACCACAATGCATTGATTCATCTGATGGATATTTGAGGAATTTTGAATACTTTTACAAACCACACTGTCATGAATTTTCTGGTACATATTTGCTATAAATAGTGCAAGAATTTCTCTCTGCACATGCTTAGGGATGGAACTCCTGGATCCAGGACTCTGCATATGCTTAGCTTTCCAAGGTGCTGCCAAACTAGTTTTCCAAGTGATTATTCTCCCACCAGCGATGGAGGGGCTCCCCATTGTGTTCTCCAACACCAGATACTGTCCCACTGTTTAATTTTTCCTAACTTTTCATGAGGCCTAGGGTTTTCGGGACACCCTTCCCCTTCCTGTACTGGGCTGTTACACGGAGTGGTTACTCTTACACTAAATGGGCTCCCATGCTGGGCTTCTCCATCTGCTTGTTGTTCTGGTTTTGTCTCCGCCTTTAACACAAACTCACACCTGTCTTCGTTCCTGGCAGAGTGTCAGTGTCTGCCCTCCTAGGGTGCTCTTTCATATCTGCTGTAGAATGGGCTGTTCCTCATCCAAATTGTTCCCTGTATCATGTCTGTCTATATGAAGAGTAAACAGGCTCCGAAGGAGGGTCAGAATGGCTTGCCTGTGAGTAAATACATAAACTCCAGGGGATGAATTCTGTGATATTCATTTCGGCTGTAAACAGGTTTTTTTGCTTTGTTTTGCTTTGAGGGGTGTTGTTTGTTCATTCACTTATTTTGGGGGGTTTTATTGGTTTTTGCTCCTTTTCTGGTTACTTGCAGTGTTCCAATGGCTGAGCTTGCTGTATAAATCTCCTCTGAACAAGTGAAGGGCTGCTACCCTTTGAATATACTTCTATTTTGATTTTGAATTAATTTAATTAAATTTGTATTTAATTTTGGATCCCGTTTCCTGCCCCCCGCCAAAAAATATCATGCCTTCAACTAGCAGATGGCACATAGCCCTATGACGAGAGACACCAAATAATCCAAAGAACTCAATTCTGCCCCCACTAGAAGCATCTGCAGAGACAAAGGCGTTAGAATAGTCTGAGTTTTAAATGGAATTCATGTGTCACATCGAGTTAACAGATTATTCAGAGGACTAATTTGATCGCTAAGCCAACCATCTTGGTGAAATCTTATTGTTAAAAAAGTATTTTGACAGGGGCTAAGGCTACATTACTGACCAACTCTGGCAGATGTAAACAGAAAAGGAATTTATTAACAGGATATTGGATAATTCACAGAATCATCAGGTGGACTAGAGGCCCGGGGTTGAGGCCATGCAGCCAAAAACAGTACCCAAAATCATGTGGCAGAAGTGGCCCAGTGATGACCCACAGTTGACAGCAAGTGCTGGGCATTTCATCCTGCCTCCCCCACACTCCTAGCTCTGGACACTGGATGCAACCACTGCTGCCCCAGGAACTCGAGCTTCCTGCTGAGGCTGCATTGATGAGAGAGCCTGCCTTTCATGACAAGTGGCTGAGCCCTAACTGCAAGAGAGGCTGGGAAGACAAATGTGTTATTAAAACTTGGGTTCCACTCTATGTGATAGAAAACAAAATAATTGTGGCTTACACAAAATAAAAAATTATTTTTTTCTATGCAAACATGTTGAAGGCAAGCAGTGCAAGGTTGCTCTGAAGCTCCTTCAATCCTGCCTTTGCATGCTGCCTTATGGACCAATGGGGCTGCTTGAGAGCCTACCATTGAGTCCACATTCCAGCCATCAGGAAAGAGAAGGGATAAGAAGGACGACCCCTCTGTTAGAACCAATTCCTGGAATTGCACACATTATTTACATTTCAATGGTTGCAACTCGGTTAATTGGCCACTTCTAGCAAACAACAGTCTGGGAAATGTAATCTTTGATTCAGGTAGCCTTGTGCCCAGCCAAAGATTGGGAGTTTTCTTACTAAAGACAAAGGGGAGAATGGACATCGAGGGAGGCCACAGGTGGTGTCTGCCACAGCAAGTTCTTAATATTTCTATCTTTGGAACTGAGATATGAGCCCTGCTCCTTACCATGGTTCAGAAAAGTGTGTGGGGTGGGGCCGGGATGCTCCCTAAACACAGAAAGGGGGTTGGAAACTAGACAACCAAAGAGAATAGAGTGAACACAAAATGGCCAGTGCATCATTTTTTCTGCCCTTGCTGTAACTATGGTAGGCTTATTAACCAACACACAATATTAGAGAATCTGAATGAAGGTACTTGGCAGAGAAATCGGGACATGGAGCAAAAAGAAACTCGGAGGCACAGCTAGACCTAAAGGCATCCACGCCATGCAAATCTGCATTTTGTCACGGGCTGCAGGAACAGGGCAAGCATTCAAATGAAAATTCACATACCATGGCTCTAAATATTTAAAAGCTATAAGTCAAACTAACAAACTGTTAAATAAAATATGTACCCTCCTCCTACCTTCACAAATGTACCTTCGTAACATTCTGGAAGGCCAAGCATGACTTTAGAATTCCCAGAATCCTCAGACCAGGATGTAGCAACCCAGGGAGAAGCAGTCCCCATTCAGGGCCTGTCGTCCTTTAGTTCCTGCCGCCAGCCAGGGGCCTTGCCCACATGCATGTGCCTGACACCGGCCTGCACCTCCATGTGCTGTCCTTACTGCCCAGCCCCGAGCAGCCATTCCTCCGCCACCAGTGGAACAGGCCACCTTGAGAAGGTGGACCACGGGAGCGGGCCCACAGGGGCCCTGGGAGTGGGCTTGGGCCATCCGGGCAGAGATTCTGGGGTCCCAAGTATGAGGAGCGTGGGCTAGACAGGGAGGTGTGGGCATAGCCCCTGCTCGGGCATCTCCCTTGATCCTGAGGACCTCTCACCCCAGGGACGAAGGCTGAAAGGCTTGTTCATAGAGTGAATTAGCTGGAAGCTATTTTGAGAGTTTTCCTCATTAGATCTGGGATCTGCAGCTTGCCTCTGGGTTACTGGCTATGGGAGAGGGATTTCTGTAGCTGTGATTCTGCACTGGGGGAGGTTTCAGCACTAACTGCATTTCTCTTCACCTCTGGAAACAAACCCCAAACTAAGAAACCAAAACCAAAATAGAACAAAGCAAACAGAAATGCCTCTTCCTTTCCTTGACACACTCAGCCCGTTTCTCTCCCGGTTTCCTCCTGCTCTGATGCCCTCCAATCCGGCTCTCTGCCCGTCGTCACTCTGCATTTCTCTGCTCACTCTCTTCCCTCCACCCTCCTTCCCTGGCTCCCGTCTTAATCCCTGCCATAGCGACAGGGAAAAAAACAACATAACATTGGGGTAGATGAGAGCTGAGTTTCAGAGCCCATCTGAGAAGCGCAGGATAGCAGGGGACCAGGAATTTCCATAATGAAACAGACCACAGGAAAACCTTGAAATCTTGGCATGGTGATGAGGAAAACCTTGGGGTTGGAGGATGAAGGGGCATTGTAAAGCCCAGGGGAGGCTGATATAAAAAAAATAAGGAGGGAGTGTTCTAGAAAGGTGCTAAAAGGTCCATCTAGTTGCCCCCAGTGCCACACAGCCCTTGACCACCCCAAACAGTCACCGTCTTACGGGATGAATTAGCAGAGGGAGAAATTCCAGGGTGGGCAGCAGACATCAGGAAAACTGAGACACCTCTTCTGAAGGGACATAAAAGGTTAATAATTTTGTGAAATTATTAATCCAAGCATTTCGGATCTGGTGGGCTGGTAAGGGGTTAAAAGTCCCAGGGAGCAAACCTGAGGTAGTTAGAAGGGTGTGGCCCCCAAACTGATAGACTTTAGAGGCAGGAAAGCTGATGAATGTGCTTCTGGCCACAAGACAGGACAGGTGAGAAGAAAGAAAGGATGGAGATCTGGTTTGTGTTTCCTGGAGAGGGGTGTTGTTACAGCTCTCCTGGGGCGCACACACGCCTCTCATAAATGTATACGAGCCCTGCTCACTTGGCTCCCTCCCGCCCTAGCGTGCTCCCGGTGGCTGGCTCCCTGGCCTTCTGGCACTCGGGGCGGCCAACACCTGCCAACAACAAGGAAGCTGAGTATTGGGGCTGCAGCTTTTGGAAGCTGCTTATGAAACAGATGACTAAGCCCTGGGGGCAGGCGGAGGGTGCAGCTAATGCCTAGCTCAGCGAGAACTCGATCCAAGGCAGCCTTGACCCCGTGCCAACTGTGTGCCAGGCTAGTCCCCGGAGATGTGAAGATGACAAGGCGTGGTCCCTGCTCCAGAGGACTAGGCATGTCCAAGCCCTGAAGAACTGTAATCAGAAGCACGAATCCACAAAAGAGGAGAATGAAGAGTTTGGCAGTGGAAATGACTTCATAGGGGGACAGCGACGGGGGCAGGAGGAGGAAGGAGCGCTTCTCCATTTGTGCAGTCAGGCTGAGAGTTTTAGACTCTTCCCAAAGCACATCCTCTTCCTCATGCCCTCTTATCCAGTTAGGCTGGCTTCTGTCACCTAAGTGACCCTCAAACTTGCCCCCTCTTCTGTCTTGGCTCAGGTCCCCATTTCTGGTCTTGATCCACCGCAGGCGACTTCCACAACTTGGGTTGCCAGCACACTCCCCTCCTTGAAAACCTTCTGTGGTTTCCTCCTGCCCCAGAATAAAGGCTGAGCCCTAGGGTCCCTCACACCATGGCCCAACGCTGCCTAAGGCCTAGGAGTAGAACAGGCTTCAGTGTAGGTTTGACTTAATGGCTCAACAATGTCTTCAAAGCCCCTGCTTCTTTCTGGCTGTTGCCCTTTCTGCCCTCCATGGTGTCATTTTCATGCTTAGGCAGTTTTTACTCGAGGTGATGAAGTGGCTGCAGAGTTCCTGGCTTCACACCCATACTCCTTGCCACATAGAGGAAGAAAGAGAGAGAGCATCTGAGTTAGTCCATTTTGTGTTGCTATAAATGAACTACCTCAGTCTAGGTAATTTTTAAAGAAAAGAGTTTTATTTGGCTCACGGTTCTGCAGGCTGTACAAGAAGCATGACGCCGGCACCTGCTTCTGCTGATGGCCTCAGGAAGCTTTTACTCCTGGTGGAAAGCTAAGGAGGAGCAAGCTTGTCACATGATGAGAGAAGGAGCAAGAGACAGGGGAGAGATGCCAGGCTCTTTTAAACCACCCACTCTCCTGTGAACTAATAGAGGGAGAACGTGCTCATTACCTCGGGGAGGGCATCGAGCCATTCATAAGGGATCCGCTCCCATGACCCAAACACTTCCCACTAGGCCCCACCTCCAACATTGGGGATCGATTTGAACATGAGATTTGGTTTCTTTGTTTTACTTTGTTGCTCTGTCACCCAGGCTAGAGTGCCGTGGCGTCAGCCTAGCTCCCTGCAACCTCAAATTCCAGGGTTCAAGCGATCCTCGTTGGCCCGCATCACCACGTTTGGCTAATATTTTCTATTTTTAATAGAGATGGGGGTCTCACTCTCACTCAGGCTGATCTCAAACTCCTGAGCTCAAGCGATCTTCCCGCCTCAGCCTCCCAGAGTGCTAGGACTGCAGGAGTGAGCCACTGAACCTGGCCTGAATGTGAGATTTGGAGGAGACAAATATCAGAACTGTATCAGCTTCTTTCCCTAGAGCTGCCAGTAAATCTTTTCCAGTCTCTCGGGTCAAAATTAGGTCACTTTGCCCATCTTCAGGCCAGAAGGGATTGTGCTGATTAGTCTATACTGGGGCTATTTGCCCCACCCCTAGGGCCTGGGTGGAGTCAACTTCCTCCAAAGTATATGGAAGTGTGGGGAGGGTGGATACCCAAAGGAAAATGGGGTAGTTGACAAGAGATAACGGTAATTGAAAAGACCACTCTTCCAGCATCTCCTCCCAAGCCCCACCCAGCTACTTTCCACTCCCAAGCGTGCTGTGTTCTTTGATGTCTCTTAAACCTTTGCACCTGCTTTCCCTTCGCCTGGGATGGCTTTTCATTCCTCTTGCTCAGTGAATGCCTACTCATTTTTCAAGCCCTCACCCACTGTCACCTTCTCTATTCTTTAGACAGTGCAATCACCTTAAGGACAGAAACGAAGTGCCTATTCACTAGTACCTGGCACATAGTAGGTGCTCAATAGTTGCTTGTCAAGCGATTTAATGCTACTGATGAGACAACAGTATTTCCAAAGTCTACAACAAAGAACTAATGTGTCTTCAAAATCTCTTCCCAAAGTCTAAAATGTAACAAATATGAGCAGAGTTGTAATGTGTAAAGCTATGATGGGAGTTCAGGCATGTTGAAGGGCAGGAGTTTGTCCAAGTGTGTCCAGTGTCATCCCAGAAAGAGGGCTCCCTCACAGACTGGCAGGAATGTTCTAGTTCCCTTGGCAGGTACATATACCTTGAAATGGAAAGTGATCTATTGGGCCATCATAGCCTGATCTATTAACCTTCTAACCATTTAGATTATCCTGCTGGGAAGAGATTAAACAGTTAGCTGACCCAGGCACTCCCACCTAGCTGGCAATTATAGTCCCATTATTTCTGAGTAAATTGGCTTTCTGGTTTACCAGAAAATCTGCATTTTGTTAGCATGGCTTCCTCTTTGAGACCAACGGTATCAGTTGATTCCTCATATCTGTTCTCTTCTTCCTTAGTCACTGAACCCCTGAATTTTAGCTGGTTACATGGTCACCTAGAATACAGACTGTATTTCTCAGCATCCCTTGCAGCTAGATGGGGCCATGTGATTCTATCCTGGCCAACAGGATGCAAATAAAAGTAATATGTGTGTAACTTTTAGGAAGTGCCATCAAAAGGAGGTAGTGTGTCCTTCTCCTTCCCTTTTCCTTTCCTGATGGCTGGAATGTAGATGCACTGGCTGGAGTTGGAGCAATCATCTTGGACTGTTGAGGAATTTGGAAATGAAGCCCATGCATGGTGAAGCAACAAAAAAGAAGGAGCCTAGGTTAAATATTGCCACAGATATTTACATAAGAGAAATGCATTTCTATCTTATTAAAGCCACTTCTGACCTTAGCAGCCACACCTAATTCTAGCCCAGTGCAATCCCCTGGAGCTGCACCATCCTGTGCATGGGGCTATGGAGAACTTAAAACGTGGCTAGTACAAATTGAGATCGGCTGTAAGTGTAAAATCTATACCTAATTTTGACTTAGTATGACAAAAAAGAATGTGAAGTATTTCATTATTAATTTTTATATTGATTACATGTTGAAATTATAAGCTTAGATGTATTGAATTAACCTGTTCTTTTTATTTTTTAAAATGTTACTACTGGCAAATTTTAAGTTACATTTATGACTCACACTGTATTTTCATTGGCCAGTGCTTCCCTGGGCCTTGTCACCTCTGTCTGAATTGGTAAGATCAGATCATTGCACCATGAAAAGCTGAGGGATGATCAGAAACTGAGCCAATACTTGCTCACCGCAGTCCAGACTCTGCCTCTGCCTCTGTCTGTCTTCTGCTCACTGGAATCCCTCAACCCATTTGCTAAATTATCTTATCTGCAACCAGAATAGGTGTAGAGCTTAGCACAGACCATTGCTAAGCCCAGGAGTGAGAAAACAGGAGGTGATCAGGAAGTTTGAAAGGCACGTCTGAGAGCCAGGCTGCAGTACCCAGCTAAGGCACCAGACCATCTGATAAGGAAAACCCCCATCTGTTACTTGGCACATCAGCCACCTGAGACCCCCACCCCTCATGGAAGACCCGCATCGGCATAATACTAACCTATTACCTGGCCCATCAACTAATCTATTACCTGGCACATCAGCATAACACTAAAATCTATTATCTGACACATCAACTAACCTATTACCTGACAGGCATTAACCACCTGACCCCCCAGACCACCACAACTTAATAAAAGTGGGAAAAATCGGGCAGACGGTGCTCAGAATTTGGTGGCGGAGGCCCCTATGAGCCCGCTGGCGAATAAACTTTAATTCTCTGACTCTCCGTATGTCGCTCGGTTTGTCCTCGGGACTACTTGCTATAACACTTGCTGTAACACCTTCAAGCATATATGAGTGAATATACTTATATATATTGTATGAAAGCATATACTTTTATCGGCGGCAGAGAACCAAATTTTAGCCATGCCAAACCTTCTTGGAAGGCCTCAGAGAGAAGTTTTATATTAGGACAAACAGGAGAAATACAACAATACATACACTTTCAATCTGTCCGTTAATCTGATGGAGAAAAAGGAGCGTGTCCACCAGTATGGGGCGCAGGTCTACGTGAGGATTTCAGGCGGAACCATAGTAACCCATGTCTTCGTCAAAAGACGTCATCTCGAACTTGCTTAGGCGAGTTTCTGGAAGATTCTTGGGGTGTCCATGGAAGCCAGGACATGGAGCATCAGGGCTTCTCAAGGGATAGAAGCTCAAGAACTGAAAGCCCTGGGAACACAGGCAGTATGTCTCCCCACATCTTCAGTCTGCACCTCTGTGTCCTTCTCCTCTCTTCAAACCCACCTGCCCCACTTCCCTGTGCCAGTCTATTTCCTGGGCCCTCGGGAATCGGGGGAACACTCCAGCTGTAGGCAGTTGCTGGGGTGACACCAGCCAGGTCAGCCATGCTTGTTCCTTTCCAGGCTCTTCCGCACCCAACAAACAGAGTGGGTATCTCCAGAAGACGAGCCTGATCACATCTCCTGCCTATCGATAAGTCGTCTTAACCTCTTATTACCTTAAGGCCAAGTCCAGATGCCTTTGCCAGCCTACAAGGTCCTGCAGGCCCCCGACCTCTCCCTGCCCTCCACGCCCACCACTCAGCCTCACTCGCAGCCCTCAGCCACACGTACGTGACATCTGCTCTCTGATGTTCCTTCCACCTTCCCTTATGCTATTCCTTCTGCCCAGAGCCTTCTTCGTCCCACTCCCCCTCCATCTGACTGGCTCCTTCAGGGCTCAGCTAAAATGTCACAGCCGTAGGGAGGTCTTGGTGACACCCAAGCTCCGGCCAGGCCTCCATTTTGTGATCTCATCACTCCTCTGGGCCACTTGTCACCATTTGTGATCAAGCCACCAATATGAAATGGAACAAAACAACCCAGAAGCAAGGGGAGAAGGAGACATAAATGTGCAATGATAACCTGTAACAGACAGAACTCGGGATGCTCGGGAACACGGGGAGAGAACCCTGGGACCAGAAATCCTCCTGGCCTTTCTACTACAGAATGTTGGCAGTTCCACTGGTCCCCTCGGAGAAGGTGCTGACCAGAGACGTGGGCAGATTATAGCACTCAGCAGGACCAACTTCACACTCCCACGCAGGAGCCCTGTTCCCAGTCTTGCTTAGAATGAAGATGCTACACAAAGAGCCATTCTGTTGGTTTCACGGAGACTCCTGCCTAGTATAGTTCTAGTCCCAGCAAAATTTGGCCTTCATGGCTGGGTCTCAGCTTCTCTGTCTACAAAATTGTATCTGAGCAGATCAGATTCTTTCTGAAACTTATCCTTCTAACCCCCCAGGTGCAGGCTCGCCATGTAGGAAGTTGTAAGAGTCCAACACAGTGTGGCGGAAAGAGCACCGAGCAAGAAGACAGAAGGCCTGACTTCACCACCTCCCTGGGCTTCCCGTTCTCTTCTGTAAAAATCAGAGAGTTGGACTCATGACTCTGAAATCCCCTCCACTGCCAAAAGTCTATAATTAGAACTGCAGTTGCATTTTAGGGCCCGGAAGTAATTTTCTAAATGGTCAATGATAATAGTAAACCATTGCGACTAACTCTTATAAAGTGATTCTTGTGTCCCAAGCCCCGAGATAAGCTTTTTTCCCACATTACCCCATTTACTTAGGTGGAACCAAGACCCAGAGATGGTAAGTAATTTACCCAGCGTCACACAGCTGGTAGGTAGTGGAGTTGGAATTTGAGCCCAGGCAGAACATACACTCCTAATTATTGTCATCTTCTGCCTAACCCAGTGGCCCTAACAGCTGGGGATTGGTTTAGACACTCAGGTATCTGAGTCAACATTATAAGTCAAAACTGACCTGCCTTGCTGAGGAATAATGAAAAATGAGCCGCTCAATCTTCCTGCAGTAGAATTTAGTATGAAACAGGCAAGAGGGGTCAGAAAATCAAATAGGCAACAACAGGGCATCCCAGGTACATAAAGCTTCAGTGCTCTGGAGAGATTTTGATTCTGCCAACAGCATCTAGTTGTCACAGTACGGTGGGGGAAAGGATGGGGTGGGACAGTCGTGCTTACCACTCAACCATAGAACATGGGAATCTGATGTTCTCCTGCACTCTGTCTAAACACTCTCCTGGGGCAGTGAGGTCAGAGTGAGCGGAACCCAGAGTTCAGGCGACACTGTCAGTGGCTCCAGGGAAACCCTCCACTCCCTCAGCCTCCCCTCTGCAGCACCTGCTGGGCTATAAGCCCTTCGGTGCAGGGATCGCGAACTCAGGTGCTGCGAGAGGCAGGCAGGGAACAGACCTGGACAGACGGGGAGGGTGGGGCCTGCAGCTGACTGTTGCCTCGCCCTAGTATGAGACATTCAGACAACTCAGACTTTATCCCAACTTTGATGTGAAATGTGCTGATTTGTAAATATTGGAACCTAATATTTAAACATTTCTTAAAACCATGGACAGGCAAGCACTATGCACGCGTGGGCCGGATACAGCTGGGGATCGTGTCGCCGTCTTCTTTTCCATGTCACGGAAGGGACGCTTTTCCTTAGTGGACTAGAGATCAGAATGCCACAATAGCTTTCTCCTCTGCCACTGCAGCCACTGCTCCTTCGGAGGATGCTGAATAGTGACCATTCCAAATAGTTCATCCTTTTGCTGTGCCCAAGCCATTTCAGGACCATTTGGTATCTCTGTGAGACAACGGCAGGGCTCTTACAGCCTGCTGCACCAGGACAGAGCAGGGGACCCTGGAGGTGAGCTCTGGAAAGGGGGTCCACCAGGGATTTTGAGGATCCTGGACCCCTTGGAAGTGTGAGGGGGTCTAGTCCTATCCAATCCTCTGGGGGACCCTGATCAGAGCATCAGATTCCAGTTGAGTGAGCCGAGCAGAAGGGAGGAGGTGTTCCCCACTTCCCTACACCCTCCCTACCAGAAGCTTCAAGGTCAGCTGACTGGCTTGGACCCCCTATCCTACGGGAGCTTCAGGCCTCCAGGAAAGGGCAAACGGCTACAGCAGGCTAAGCATCAGGGGGAAGCAGCTCCCTCTAGGCCTAAGACAGGGCTGAGCGAGGCTCTTCTCTCTGCTGCAGGGGAGCCCCGGAGGTGCCAGTGCCTCACAGGGTGAAGGGGAAATCACACCCCTTCCTCGCTATCCTGAGTAGCACTCCAATCTCAAAAGGCCAAAAACAAAACAAAACAAACCCCAAACCCAAACAACTGCAGGCAGACATTCAAAAGAATCTTACTTTATTTCCAGCTCTTCCATTCTTTTAAAAGCAAATGGATGTAGCTCACCTGTGTGGAACTCAGCCATCGGCGGTTTTACAGGTCTCCAGGACCTGAGCTGGTCAGTTATCCCCTCTCAGTGTCAGTTCATGCATCTGTCCAATGAGGGTGAAAATTCCTGCCCTGCCTGCTAGACAGAATTGCCATGCGGTTCAAATGAAATAATGTATGGGAAGTACTTTCCAAACCAAGAAGTGCTTCATAAATGTAAATTGTGATTATTTTAAACTTTTCCATAGCTAAGAATAAAGACTTAAATCCCCCAAAGTCCTATGAAAGCCAAATGTTGTCATAAATGCCATGTGTTAATGTATATCACTTATAAGAGAGAACTTCAGCTCCTAACTTTGGGCCAATTTATTCTTGCTTTACACATCATTTGAACAAACTTGATTTCTAAGTAGGCAGATCAGTTACAAAGGGGAGAGAGGCTTCTGAGGTACCCAGATAGCAGTCTGAAATAAAAGTTACCTGCTATTTACATATGTTAACTATTACTAATAACTATTAACTATATAACTGTTAACTAATATAACTATGTACACAGCTATATATGCATATAGTTATATGTGTAATTATATGTATATGTATATCTGAATGTATATGTATATACATAGTCATAGAACTACATACATGTTTATAGTTTTATATATATATAAAAAATTAACTAAAATCCATACTTTATTCAGATTTCCTTAGTTTTTACCTAATATCCTTTTTCAGTTTTAGGATCCCGTCCCAGATGCCACATTACATGTACTTTCCATGTCCCGTTAGGCTCCCTCTTTCCATACTGAACTTTTTAGAAGGAAGTCACTAGCACAGCCTGTACTTGAGGAGTGGGAGTTTGCTCCACCTCCTTGAGGGCAGAGCACCTACATAAATTATCTGGAATTCTTCTGCGTGGGAGATTTCTCTCTTCTCCACTTATTTATTTACTTAATCATTTGCTTATATCAGTATGGACTCGTGGATATTTATTTTATACTTTGGGTTAGAATCTAATACTATTTAATTTACTTAGTTGTTCAAATTATACCAGTTTTGGTCATTGGACTCTTTCTGTTTGTTTCTGTATCCTTTTGACAGACTTCCATTAATGTGGAGGGTGTTTTTAAAGTACTTTCCTACTTTCTGGCACTACAAAATTCTCCAGGCTCACCTCACACATCTCCTGCCCCAGTCCTAGAATCGCTCATTTCTCCAAGGGGTTCTGATTCTTTTTATTAGAGAATGGTATTAGAAACCAAGATCTGGGTGCTAGGGGTGCTCATTGCTACTGGGGTGTCATTGTTTCTAGGGCCTCTCAGCTGACAGAGCAAGGAAATATATATGTGTATACTAACCTGTGTACATACAGGTATCTATAAACATTTCTATGTGTAATGATCTGTATCTACATTAACCTAAACAGGAGTTTATCCAAATGTCTCCAATTCCAATCCGCTACCACATGGATCATTCTAGCCTCTTCCCTTTCTTATCTGTAAACTTTCATCTAACAGTGAGAAACATGGCTCCCACCATCTGCCATCCTTGTAATAATTGTTCAATTCATAGAGAGAGAGAGAGTCGTGTCAGAATTGTTAACCAGTATCTCCTTGGGAAACAACTTTATCAACTATGGAACAATACTTTTGTGCAGGCCAGGCACGGTGGCTCACGCCTGTAATCCTAGCTCTCTGGGAGGCCGAGGCGGGTGGATTGTTTGAGCTCAGGAGTTCGAAACCAGCTTGAGCAAGAGCGAGACCCCGTCTCTACTAAAAATAGAAAGAAATTAATTGGACAACTAAAAATATATAGAAAAAAATTAGCCAGGCATGGTGGCGCATGCCTGTAGTCCCAGCTACTTGGGAGGCTGAGGCAGGAGGATCGCTTGAGCCCAGGAGTTTGAGGTTGCTGTGAGCTAGGATGACGCCACGGCACTCTAGCCCGGGCAACACAGTGAGACTCTGTCTCAAAAAAAAAAAAAAAATACTTTTGTGCAGTTCCCTTTACTTTTAGTCATACTTAAAGTTCACTCGTTGCCAAAGTTACTTAGGTCGGCACCTTCTACTCCCATTCCCTTCGTTTGTGAGGTTGTTCCAGGAATTTGTAATACAGTTAGATTCTTTTGTCACAGTCTGCATTCCATCCTGGGATGTCCAACCTCCTAAATGAGTTTTTTAAGCTTGCATACATTAAAGTTCACTCTTCATGCTGTAAAGTTCTATGGGGTTTAACAAATGTATAATGTCATATATCTACCATACATTATATAGCATGGTTCCACATCTCTAAAAATTCACCTGTACTTCACCTGTTCAACCTTCTCCCCTTGACCCAAACCCCTGGCAGCCACTGATCTTTTTACTGTTTCTACAGTTTTTCCCTTTCCAGAATGTCATATAATTGGAATCATACCCTATGTAGCCTTTTCACACTGGCTTCTTTCACTCAGCAATATTCATTTAAGATTCCTTCACATCTTTTCATGACTTGATAGCTCATTTCTTTTTATCACTGGATAAAATCCCTTTGTAGGATGTACCACTGTTTATATATTCACCTATTAAAGGACATCTCAGTTGCTTGGTGGTTATGAATAAAACTGCTATAAACATTTGCATTCAGGCTTTTGTGTGGCCATAAGTTTTCAATTCATTCAGGTAAATGGCTGGATCATATAGTAAGACTACATTTAGCTTTATGAGAAACTGCTAAACTGTCTCCCAAAGTGGCTGTACCACTTTGCATTCCCACCAGCAATGAATGAGAGTTCCTGTTGCTCCACATCTTCACCAGCATTTGGTATTGTCAGTTTTTTGTGGTTTTCTGGGTTTTCTTGTTTGTTTGTTTGTTTGCCATTCTAATAAATACTAGCAGTATCTCATTGTTATTTTAATTCTCAATTCTCTAAAGAAAAATAATGGGCACCTTTTAAAAATCCTACTTGATCATGCTGTATAATTCTTTTTACACATCATTGGGTTTGATTTGCTAATATTTTGTCAAGGATTTTTGAATT